>NC_083414.1:59509270-59813100 GCF_020745735.1 Hemiscyllium ocellatum
TT
This sequence comes from Hemiscyllium ocellatum, assembly GCF_020745735.1. NCBI lineage: Eukaryota > Metazoa > Chordata > Chondrichthyes > Orectolobiformes > Hemiscylliidae > Hemiscyllium > Hemiscyllium ocellatum. The sequence goes on from NC_083414.1 coordinate 59,509,273, forward strand.
GCCAATGCTATCTCCTGATTTCCCTCTTAAGTATACTCCTACTGTGCTTATACTCATCTAGGGATTCATTTGGTCCCAACTATCTATACCTGATATATATCTCCTTTTTCTTGACCAAAGCTTCAATTTTTCTCATCATCCAGCTTTCCCTACACCTACCACCATTGCCCTTCATACTAGCACCATCTTCCTTACTGATATAACAGTTTGAAATACAGTACATTTGAGTATTGCTGAGTTTGGTGTCATTGTTTTCAAGATTAATAATTGTAGTTAGTTCTCACATTTCCAATGTGGGAAACCTATTATACATGTGTGAAGGAAAAATAACATGTGAGTTTCTTCTAGCTGGTGTCAGTCTCTTTGGATAGAAGTGTTCATTTCAATTCAGACAATTTTGTTTATTCCACATTGGTTTCCTGGAGCTTAGCTTAAACAGTGATCAGTGCCCTTCATTTACAAAACCATTTCATTCCATGAAAGTCCCAGGCATTAAAATGGAAGTTGACAATTGACAGTCCATTTTTGCCTTTAGTATGACAATGTGAAGACTCAAAGACGTCTGTCGCGTTTTGTAGGAGATTGGAAGGACATCACAAGAAAATCCAGCATAATTGACTTTGTCCCGTGGAACAATGATCCATCAAAGTTAACAACAGCAGCCATTTTGTTTGATTGGATTGAAAGTGACATTGTGTTTTCCAAGGACTGTATGAAGACTTCACCAGCCACCAGCTCCAACTGAACTAGTTCTGAACCGCACATAAAACACCCCCTAACAACAATCGAAGCAACAGAGAGAATGGACCTTTTTTACTCCCCAAAACATCTCTACCGAGTGGGTCTACCTCTGAATGAAAACTTTAACTAATCGCCTGCAGAAACTATCAATGCTGCTGAATTCTGTCTTCAAGACTTTAACCCCTTTAATGCAGAAAGAGAGTGTTGAAGAAAATAAGAGCCCAGTGACAATAACAGAAACTGATCTTCCTTTCATATTTATTGTGTTTCGTGATCTACTATCCATGTCTACTTTTAATCTTTGTATTTGGACTTTTACCTAATAATGGGTCACATGATGGTTCAGTGGTTAGTACTGCTGCCTCACAGTGCTAGGGATCCAGTTTCAATTCCAGCCTTGGGTGACTGTCTGTGTGGAGTTTGTAGATCCTCCCCGTGTCTGAGTGCGTTTCCTCCGGGTGCTCTGGTTTCCTCCCACACGCCAAAGATGTGTATGTTAGCTGAATTGGGCATGGTAAAATTCCCATAGTATTCAGGTTAGGTGCAGTAGTCAGAGTAACAGGGTAGAGGAATTGGTCTGGGTGAGTGGAGGGTTGTGGATTTGTTGGGCCAAATGACCTGTTTCCACACTACAGGGATTCTCTGAATGTTATCACTTATATTTGAATACTTACAGCAGCAGTATAAAAACAAAGTTTTCTTTTTAAAATTAAAGCTCTGTTGCTGTTTATTTTTAAATTAGAACATTCAAACAGCAAAAGAGGGTTGTCGGGGGATCTGCTGTTCACGCACCATGCTGCTGATGGTGACAAACTGCCTAGTTTCAAATTATGATGATGATGTTGGTGTTTTTCTATGAACACCATAGAAACAAATGCATTCAGCAACACAATTGATGCAAGACAAACTATCATCAAACATCACATACTTACCTTGATTGGAATACCAATATAATCATGACTATGGATTCTCAGTACTTGTAAAGCCCAGTTCTCATTGCAGTGATGATATTAATATTGCAGAGCAGGCAAAGAAAAAAGACTTCAATTACATCCATTAGTCACGCACAAAAAAAGAAATTCACCTCAAACTGCCCTTAAAGATTTCTAGAGAGGCAAAATCCAAGGTGTTAGAAACAGAGAAATGTTTGCGATTTTTAAATAGAAAGATGAATGAGAAATTGAATTTATTAAATATCCTTCGTCTCATAGACTACCAGCTAAGCCAAACTAATTATTTAATCAGCAGTCAGTGCCAAAGAATCATGAAAATGTAGAGCACAGAAAGTGGCCATTTGGCCCATCATGTCTGTGCCAGAGCATCCATTCCCAGTAAGCTTTGTTGTTCATCAGTGGTTAGATTTGCATCCATAAAAAGGGTGAGTTCCTGATGTATAATGCAGCATGTTTTGTTCATTCAGAAATGTCTCTACTTGGGTGTCACATCACCGGAAAGATTCTTCTTTTAAAATAAATCTAGTTATTGAATTTTAATCTATGTTAATGTTGACATATTTCAAAACATAATTTGAATATAAATAGAAAGCATGAGTTTTTCTGACTATGACAAATGTTAGCACTGAATAACTAACCAAAGTTACTTCTTTTTTGTACATTGGTTGGAATAATTGAATTGTGCACCTGTAAGGAGGGCAGGTGCTTTTACAAAATCTCTTACGGAGATCACAGAAGGAACTGGAGAATTGGGTTTGAAGAACTACATGACATCATTTTACTTTAGAATTTGCAAGGCACTGTTCATAGGTAGCATGTAAAGTTTATCTGAGAGATAGACAGATCCAAGTGTCCTGCTCTGATGAAGAGTCATCTGGACTCAAAACATTAGCTTGCTCTCTCTCCTCACAGATCCTGCCTGACACATTGAGATTTCCAGAATTTATTGTTTTCAGTCCTAATATTCACATGTGGACAAAGGGAAGGAGGCCCAGAAAAACATCTACGTCACAGGCTGGCATTACAGGTTTGCTGGCACCATTCAGGCCACAGGCATTTAAAGGTATCTGGTCTCCCACCTATCGGAAGGGTGTTGTGAAATGTGAAAGGGTTCAGAAAGGATTTATAAGGACATTGCCAAGGTTGGAGGGTTTGAGCTATAGGGAGAGGCTGAATAGGTTGGTTTTTTTTTCCCTGGTATATCAGAGGCTGAGGGATGACCTTATAAAGGTTTATAAAATCATGGATAGGATAAATAGACTCCCTGGGGTTGGGGAGTCCAGAACTAGAGGGCATAGGTTTAGGGTGAGAGGAGAAAGATTTTAAAGGGACCTCAGGGGCAATGTTTTCACGCAGTGGATGGTGTATGTATGGAATGAGCTACCAGAAGAAGTGGTTGAGACTGGTACAATTACAAGGCATCTTTAAAAGGCAGAAGTTTAGTGCTGGAAAAGCACAGCAGGTCAGGCAGCATCCAAGGAGCAGGAGAATCAATGTTTCAGTCATAAACCCTTCATCAGGAATAGTCCAAAATGTCGATTGTCCTGCTCCTTGGATGCTGCCTGACCCGCTGTGCTTTTCCAGCAACACACTCTTGGCTGAGAGCTCCAGCATCTGCAGTCCTCATTTTCTCTATTTTTAAAAAGTATGTGGATGAGTACATGAACAGGAAGGGTTTAGAGGAATATGGGCCAAGTGATGGCAAATGGGACCAGATTAGTTTATGATATCTGGTTGGCATGATTGAGTTGGACTGAAAGGTCTGTTTCTGTGCTATACATCTCTAGCACTCTAATTAGAATTAGAATTAGCTGTTTTGTTGCATGTATTCAAATGAGTACAATGAAAATGTATAAGTTGCCACTTATTGTGCTATCACAAGTACAAGGTTCCTAGGTACAGCTTCTTCAGTTACAGTTCTTAGAAAAATATATGAATAAGAAGTCCAGAATTGTAGATTTTAGGAATAACTTATAAAATGGAGAAAAGAGAATGTGGCATAGCAGGACTACCCAGCCACAAGTGAAGTTGTAGTCAAAAAATGTAGCACTGGAAAAACACAGCAGGGCAGGCAGCATCCGAGGAGCAGGAGAATCGACGTTTCGGGCATAAACCCTTCTTCAGTCTTATGCCTGAAACATTGATTCTCCTGCTCCTTGGATGCTGTCTGCCCTGCTGTGTTTTTCCAGCGTTACATTTTTCGACTCTGGTACTCCAGCACCTGCAGACCTCACTTTCACAAGTGAAGCTGTAGCCAGCTGAGTGTATTTAAAGGCTTAGAATGGTTAATTGGCAGACGCTGACTGGGATTTTGCTGTTGGTGTCTGAACCTTACAAGGTGAATGGTCTAGATGAGCTGCCTGGGATGGCATTTCAGTAGCAGCCCATGGGGGAAGAAGTGGCTTGGAGGCGGGGCATTGCTGTGGTGGCTCCAGGCAGGCCTTGAGTTCTTCTGTGCCTGTCTGGCTAGGGCGGGTCCAGCAGGTCACTTTGTCTCGCTAATGGTAGCCTAAACGTTTCACTCAGATTGATATGCAAAATATTGAAAAACTGAGTCAGAGGATGCCTCAAAATGGTGGCAACTTCGGACAGTGTATAACTTTCCAACCCTGGAAATAGGACTTCTGTTGGTGTGAAAGCCGCATAGAAAACTATGCAGATGACCCTCATGTTCACAATCCCATTGGAAATATGGTTTAATTTTATATATTATTGTCACATGTACCAAGACACAGTGGAAAGTATTGTACTGTGTGCTAATGAGACAAGCTGTACCTTACAGAAGTATGAGTCGAAAGACATATGTAGTGCTGGTAAAGCACAATAGTCGGGCAACATCCAAGGAAGAGGGAGAGTGGATGTTTCAGGAATAAATCCATCATCAGGAATCACCTGCTGTGCTTTTCCAGCACCACACTTTTTGGCTCTGACTCTCCAGCATATGCAGTCATCACTGTTTCCCCTTACAGAAGTCCATCAAGGTAAGAGAATAGAATGCAGATTATAATGTTACAGCCGCAGAGAAAGATCAACTCTAGTATATGAGAGATCCCTTCATAAGTCTGGTAACAGTGGGGAAGAAACTATTCTTTGATCTGCTGGTCCATGTTTTCATATCTTCTGCCGGAAGCAAGAGGGTGGACGAGAGTATAACTGATGTGGAAGAAGTCTTTGGCTGCTTTGCCAAGACAGTGGGAAGTGTACATTGGAATCAATGGATGGAAGGCTGGTTTTCATGATGCACTGGGTTGCATTCACAACTCTAAAATTTCTTGCGATCTTGGGCAGAACAGTTGCCATACCACGCTGTGATGCATTCTGCTGGATGCTATCTCTGGTGCATCTATAAATATAGGTAAGAATCATTGTGGACATGCCAAATCTCCTTAGACTTCTGAAGAAGCAGAGGCATTGGTGTGCTTTTTTTGACTGTAGCATCGACATGGATGGATCAGGACAGATTGTTGGTGATACTGAAATTTTAAAGAAGTTCATATCTCACTAATATCAAACAAAAAAGAACTGAATCAGCCACAATCCAGAAAAGCCTTATACAGAAGGCCACTGAGATTTTGATGATAAAAATAAGACATTATCTACCTCAGCATCTAGGGTTAATTTTTTATCCTTCATGGATACGGGAAGATGTTTGGATTTGACTTTAATAGAAGCTGATTAGTAAATGAATGTTACTTTTAGCTTTGGAAATCAGTATTCTGACAAAGTTCACAAACCAACAATTTAACAATCCATTTGTCAGTCTTCATTTTCCAGTCAGGTCATTAATCTTCCTTGCAAAGAGATTTGTTTGACTCATAGCTAAATTGGCAGTGTCACCTTGAGATTAAATTTTGCTGACTATTATTCAAGGCCGTTCATCTAGTATTTCTCACCAATTCTGTTTTTCTCATGCATGTTCAGTCTTTCACTTCCACATCTACACTCTGACCAGATGTAATATTAGACTGTTCATCAATGTTGCTCGAATCTCAAATGCGGATGCATGAACTGTATGGCTGTGCATTCAGATCTGAACCCTGAGAGAGTTTAAGTTTGTTTTGAAGTAGACTGATCAGGTATACCCCAGAACTCTGTGGGAAGCTAGGGAAGTGATTATTGGGCCCCTTTGTATTATCGATAGTCACAGGTGAGGTGCCAGAATACTGGAAGTTGGCTAACATGGTGCCATTGTTTAAGGAGGTTGGTATGGAAAAGCCAGGGAACTATAGACCAGTGAGCCTGACATCAGTGGTGGGCAAGTTGTTGGAGGAAATCCTGAGTGACAGGATTTACATGTATTTGGAAAGGCACATGGTTTTGTGCATGGGAAATCGTGTCTCACGAATTTGATAGAGTTTTCTTAAGAAGTAACAAAGAGGATTGATGAAGGCAGAGCATTGGACGTGATCTATATGGAATTCAGTAAGGCGCTCAACAAGTTTTCTCATGGTCGACTGGTTAGCAAGATTAGATCTCATGGAATAACGGGAGTACTAGCCATTTGGATACAGAACTGGCTCAAAGCTAGAAGCAGAGGGTGGTGGTGGAGAGTTGCCTTTCACACTGGAGGCCTGTGATTAGTAGTGTGCCATTAGAATCGATGCTGGGTCCATTGCTTTTCACCATTTATATAAATGATTTGGTTGTGAACATAAGAGATATAGTTAGTAAGTTAGTAACATAAGAGATATGGTTAGTAAGTTTGCAGATGGCACAAAAATTGAAGGTGCTGTGGACAGCAAAGAAGGTTACCTCAGAGTACAATGGGATCTTGATCAGATGGGCCAATAGGCTGAGGAGTGGCAGAAGGATTTAGATAAATGCGAGTGCTGCATTTTGGAAAGGCAAATCGGAGCAAGTCTTATACACTTAATGGTAAGGTTCTGGGGAGTGTTACTGAACAAAGAGACCTTGGCAGGTACATTCATAGTTCCTTGAAAGTGGAGCCCCTGGTAGATAGGATAGTGAATAAGGCATTTGGTATGCTTTCCTTTATTGGTTGGAGCACTGAGTATAGGAGTTGGAAGGTCATGTTGTGGCTATATAGGATATTGATTAGCCCACTTTTGGAATATTGTATGCAGTTCTGGTCTCCCTCATACAAGAAGGATGTTTTGAAACATGAAAGAGTTTAAAAAAGACTTATAAGAATGTTGCCAGGGTTGGAGGATTTGGGCTATAGGGAGAGGTTGAATAGGTTGGGGCTGTTTTCCTTTGAACGTCGGAGGCTGAGGGGTGACCTTATAGAGGTTTATAAAATCATGAGGTGCATGTGTAGGGTAAATAGACAAAGTCTTTTCCCTGGGGTGGGGGAGTGCAGAACTAGAGGGTATAGGTTTAGGGTGGGAGAGGAAAAAATTAAAAGGGACCTAAGGGATAACATTTTCACACAGAAGGTGGTGCATGTATGGACTGAGCTACTAGAGGAAGTGGTGGAGGATGGTATAATTACAACATTTAAAAGCTATCTGGATGGGTACATGAATTGCAAGGGTTTAGAGGGAAATGGGCTAAGTACTGGTAAACAGGACTAGGTTAGGCTAGGATATCTGGTAGGCATGGACGAGTTGGACTGAAGAGTCTGTTTCTGTGCTGTATATCTCAATGACTCTATGGCTCTAATATAGAACAATAATGAGATCTCCACCTCTGCAGAATCCAAATAATGCTGAATGACACCAAGTGAGGATTGTAACTTGTATTTCATAAGCAGTAACATTCTAGCTAAGAAATAGCAAGCATACTGTTGTTGGAAACTGCGTTCTCTATTCGCTACATGTTCATAGCTAGACTCCATCATCAGTGATGCCAGATGATTCAGATCACATGGTCCTGGGGCTGCTTTTAATAAAGACCTGTTAAACCCCTGCCTCCTTACTGACTTTAAATTGTTAATATACCTCTTTAATTTGCAATAATGTGGTTTCCAGCCCTGGTCAATTTAAAGCATGAATATTTATATTTGGCAGCAGCAGCCTTTGAATTGTTCACTGAGAATCTTAGTCCATGCTAGAAAAGTGAAAAGCTGTCAGCCCCACAGAGTACACTCAAGGGAACACCCATAACAATAACTGAAGTAACTGCATAACAGAAGATGGAGTCTCTCACAGCTGACTGCGATATAAGTTATCAGAGCCCCTAGACCTCTCAGTAGACCTTGACCACACTGTACACTGGAGAAACAGGCAGCACGACTTCTTAGGGGAGATCCAGGGCTCAGATTCTGGGCTCCCATAGCTCTGTAGGCTTTCCTTCCATTCCATGAATGAATAGAATGGGTCCCAGTGCAGGACCCTCCAAAGTACATGGCCTCGGGCAGTCATCATGATCGATTTTATCCTAATTATGATTCTGCATGGAGTTGATGAAGAAAGCATTAAACATGATGAGATCACCGGGTCAAAGAGTTATAGCATTGCATAGTACAGAAACAGACCCTTCAGCCCAACTCTTCTGTGCCAACCTGATATCCTAAAGTAATCTTGTTCTGTTTGCCAGCATTTGGCCCATATGCCTCTAAAGCCTTCCTATTCACCTAGCCATGAAGATGTCTCCTAAATGTTGTAATTTGCCCATCTCTACCACTCCCTCTGGCAGCTTGTTTCAGACACACATCACTTGCTGTGTGAAAACGCTGCCCCTTAGGTCCCTTTTAAATTTTCCCCTCTCACCTTAAGTGTATACCCTCTAATTTTGGACCTCCTTATCCTGGGGGAAAAAAAGAACTTGGCTATTCATCCCATCCATGCCCTCATGATTGTGTAAACCTCTATAAATTCTTAATGCTTTGGACTCCTCCTTCTGATTTCAAAGGAAAGCTCTCCTAAACTGGTAGAAATTCAACCCTGACACCCGTGATTGCAGAAAATGTGTATTCCAGTGGTAATTATTTTTAACAGGCAGCAGCTAACAATGGGAAGGCACATCAGTGAAACAGAACTGGAAGGCAGAGGGTATTGTTGAAACTATTAATTGATTCCTCACTTGTGACTGGAAATTGACTCCATGATATCCATCTTTGAGGTATTGGTGATTGTTAAGTTGGGGAGATAGAGGGTGTTGGAGTTCAGTCTTTGTAAAGTTGAAGGCAAACAGTGGACTTTGGCCACTGCCATTATGTGAAGAGCAAACATTTTTCATCACCTTTATTACTTTCTGTGGGAGATTCTGCTTTAACTACTTACCATTTGGTGTGGCTGTACTAACTAAAATCTTCCAATTCTGAGCAATGGAAAATTTAGAGAAGTAATGGTATTATGTAATCATCTTTGTGCACTGTGAGTAGGCCTGTTGCTATTTTCATCCAAACGGTGGATGGAACACCATGTTGATGCAAAGGATCCATCCCTTGATGCTGCCTGGCTTGCTGTGTTCTTCCAGTCTCCTGCCTGTCTACTTTGGATTCCAGCTTCTGCAGTTTTTTTTCTCTTTAACCGAAGTTGATACATTTTACAACTTTACGTGCAATCGTGAATCATTGAATATCTTGACCCATTCCTGGCCAGTACGCAGATTTCTATAATAACTGTCTCATACAATCAGTAACCATACATTTCTTGTATTGGGGGACATATTGTCTAGTTTGTCCCAGATATGAATTGCCCTAACATGCCAAGTTCATCTCTTCATGGCCAAAATGAATGAACCGTCTTGGAATATCTTTAATACTGTCAGGCTATCCTTGGAAAACAAACTTCTACAACACATGTAGTTGGGAAACGTTGATGAGCAGAGAGATCTGGGAGTTCAGATCCATTGTACCCTGAAGGTTGCTGCACAGATGGATAGAGTGGTCAAGAAGACATATGTATGTTTGCCTTCATTGGACGGGGTATGAGTTTAAGAGCTGGCAGGTCATGTTAAAATTGTACAAGACATTGGTTTGGCCGCATTTAAAATACTGTGTACAGTTCTGGTCATCACATTACTAAAAGGATGTGGACACTTTGGAGAGGGTGCAGAGAATGTTTGCGAGGATGTTGCCTGGTATGGAAGGTACTAACTATGAAGAAAGGTTGAGTAGGTTAGGATTGTTTTCATTTGAAAAAAAAGGAGATTGAGGGGGGACCTGATGAGGTCTACAAAATCATGAAGGATAAAGACAGGGTAGATAGAGATAAGCACTTTCCCAGGGTGAAGGATTCAGTAATGAGAGGTCACACTTTCAAGGTGAGAGATGAAAAGTTTAAGGGGGATATATACAGCAAGTACTTTACACAGAGGGAGGTAGGTGCCTGGAATACGTTGCCAGCAGAGGTAGTAGAGGCAGGCATGGTAGATTCATTTAAGATGCATGAGTAGGTGGGGAGCAGAGGGATACAGATGCTTAAGAATTGGACGACAGGTTTAGACAGTGGACTTGGATCGGCTCAGGCTTGGTGGTCCGAAGGGCCTGTTTCTGGGTTGTAAGTTTATTTGTTCTTTGTTCTTTATTCATCTTCAGCAATTGCTAATGATGGCAGTTCACACTGGTTCTTGTCAACATGAAAAAGATCACATGAGGTCTGTTCCAACACAATAGTTAAGATTTGAATATCAGGTATTGTAACTATAATGAGATCTGTGTACGTTGCCTCTGCAGAGCCATTGGTATCTACCAGGTAGAAGATTTTGGAAAACAAAGACGAGCTTTTTTTTTGGCGCTGCAGTGTGATTGTGCCAACTCATGGAACTGTGGATCCATTCTACATTGTGAGATCATCTCTCATTAGGTTGCAAAATGAAATGTCATTTGATGAGGTATAGTATTTTCAGAATGCAAAGTGGTAATATGTTTGCAATTGCTCCAATATTGATTTTAGCTTTTAGGATGTTTAGTCCTGCCTTTTCAGGACACATGTGCTTGTAAAAGATTCTGAACATCTTATACTATCAACATTATTTATGAATTTATCAACATGGAAAACTTGATCATCTTGTGAAATTAGCATTCATATGATTGAGTCTCATTCCCGTTGATATGTTTACATATGTGTACCATCAGTACTATTTCCTTGCTACCAGCGTTGTGGTGTTACACCATTTTGTTAGTCACTTTTCTTTGTTCTGGTTTCTGGCATGGCCTTTGGAACCAGACTGCCTGCACATACATGTTCAGTGTCCCTTGGTGCTACATGCTTTGCAAATGACAAGATAGGCTGGTTAGCCTTTAGGTACATGTGATAAACAGCTAAAGACTTGCTAAAGATATTTTTGTTCATTTCTTTTATTGATTTTGCTTCTCTCTCATTATTTTACATACTGTGTTTGCCTTTTTCTTTTATTGTCCCTTTTATCGACCTTAGCCTTTTTAGGAATGTTGCTTTAAGAATGACAGGTTTTTAGTTATGAAACAAAACTGCAGGCTTGTAATTGTGGGTTTTTGCCTCTAGATGGCAGTTACACTGAATAAGGAATGATGACATCACATGAGTTTAATCTGCCTATAGTAGCATGTTGTGCTTTAAGTGATCCTGGAGTCAGATGGTGTTGAGAACTTTGTTCACCAAAGTTACATGCTATGATACAGTGATTATATGATGAGTGTATCTTTTATAGATATATTGACAATGAGATGAAATGACACATTTTACTTGTGGAAAGATGGGGTTTTCTACAGGATACTGTGGAAAAGTACATTTTAAGTCACTGTTTCACGAATAGACAGGACATAATCTTGGAGAATTGAATTGTGAAGTAGTGTAAAAAGATTGGAGAACATATAAAACTTGAAAGGGTTCAGAAAAGATTTACAAGGATGTTACAGGGTTGGAGGGTTTGAGTTATTGGGAGAGGCTGAACAGGCTGAGGCTATTTTCCATGGAGTGTCAGAGGCTGAGGGGTGACCTTATAGAGGTTTATAAAATCATGAGGGGCATGGATACGATAAATAGACACGGTCTTTTCCTTGGGGTGGGGAGTCCAGAAATAGAGGGCATAGGTTTAGGGTGAGAGGGGAAAGATTTCAAAGGGATCTAAAAGGCAATCTTTTCATGCAAAGGGTGGTGACTATATGGAATGAGCTACCAGAGGGAATGATGGAGGCTGGTACAATTATAACATTTAAAAGGCATCTACTTGGGTATGTGAATAGTAAGGGTTTAGAAGGATATGGGCCAAGTGCTGGCAAATGGGATTAGATTAGATTAATTTAGGATATCTGGTCGGCATGGATGAGTTGGATCGAAGTGTCTGTTTCCATGCTGTAAATCTCCATGACCCTTTTTATGAGTAAATGATTTCGGGCAAATCACTACATTCTAAATTCATCTTGCGCAGGTAACTCTGCAAGATTTGTGTTAATATCGTTTATGAAATCAAACTCTACCTTGTTGCATTTATTGGTAACTAGATTTCCAAAATCATGGTGCTTCGCCATTTAATTAAACAAATATTAACTTTGCTCAACAAAGGTTTTCACAATAATAAGTGATGGAATTGAGCACAGTGTTTGAAGCAGTAGGCGCCTACTCAAGATGTCAACTGTACAGGTATCTTTTGAGAATAACAGTTACATCAAAAAAAGAACAAGAAATAGGTGAAATTATTAAGGGCTGTCTTTTAAATTGTATAATCTTGATTCAGACTGGAGCCCACAGCAGGATCTGTGCTGGCTATCCATAGTTAATGCTGGCTGCAGTTGCTTCAGCCTTTGTGAATTAGGTCAGGTAAAAAAAAACATGCCCAAAGAGAACATCTAATTACAGATTCACAGCAGGCCAGAAGGCTGTTACCAATATGTACATATAATGCATCAGACTGCAGGAAGTAGTTTACGGGTAACATTGAGTTCAGATAGGTTACTATTGTTCAATACAAATCAGCTGACATTTCAACAAGAGCAGTCATCTGTGGGGGACTTTGACCACCTGACAGGCATCAATAGAAAGCAGCACACAAGTCAGTAAGAAATGGCCCATTATCATCACTTTAAGAATAGCATGAAATTCAAACAATGACATTTGTAAGTATAACCGTACTAGCATTGTGTGCTTTGACTAACAGAGAACTGCAAAGCTATTTTGTGAATAGAATACTATTGAACATAATTAACCGATTCATCTTAATGAATTCCTTCCCCAAAGGGATTAAGGTGTGTTTGTTGCTAAAGAATTTTTGATAAGAATCTTGACATACTCAGCAAATGGTTTGAGAAAAAGAAAAATATATTCTCCCCAAGAAGCCAGTGATTTTTAATCAGTTGACAATTATGAACATTTTCATCAGCTAATCCAATACCTAATTACTAATGAAATAAAACAACCCAAATTTCACGAAACGACACTATTCACTTATTTCTCTTTGGTTAAGTGGTAAGTGCTCACACTATTTTTTAGGAAGATAATGTCACAGGAGACAGATAATGGAGTAGTAAGAGGTGCATATAATATTCCTAGTTTGTTATGCTAGATAATATTTATGATATTTATGAAACATATTATTACTTCATCTTAACACAAAGCTGCATAAGAGAGCATGCATGCGACATTGCATCACTTCCTGTGGTGATGCATTCTATCTAATTAGCATATCGCCATTCCAAACTGTCCCTCATTCTGCGAAATACAATCATATCTTCTATGAATTAGGAGCTGTGAGTCTGAAGAAAAATTTTAAAATGTGGCAATTTTACTTTCACTCAGATAAGAGGATCAAGGAGTGGTCTAATGCAGATTTTTCAAATTTATTAGGGCAAATAGTGGAATAGTTATTTATTGGTTGGTGCATGAGGGCACAAGACAGAAAAAAAACTATGAAGGAATTTGGAGGGAAAAAAAAGAGCTTCCATACTTAAGGCTGGCAGAATATGAAATTCTTTAGCATAACTATCATTATGTCAAAAGTATGTTTTGAAAACATATGAATAGGAATGACATAAAAGAGAAATAAATGGGATTAAAGTAAATTGCTTAGTTAACCAAGAGTTGCACAAAGCGGCAAATGGTTTCCTGCAGCACTGCAATTTCTGTGATTCACGCACATACTCTCTGTCTCCAGCTTATATACTTAGACACACAAACATGCAACTCACAGAATTTATATATATACAGACATTTATGAGTATGGATATGCAAAAACATGCAAATACACACAGATCTGCAGAGTCACACATGCAAATTGGTCAAGATTGTTATTGATTTGCAATGGCAAGGAAAGGAAGGAGAATTTGTGTAAACCCACTTTGGAGTTAGCAAGTCAATTTCTGAACTCCAACTCATTCCAAGTAGCAAAGGTGGGGTCAGGAGTGAGAAGAGGCTGTTTTCCTGCTCTCTGCAAACATCTACTCAGAAGTCCACAAGCAAGGTAAAGGATTAGTTTTTATTTGCTTTCCGAGGAATGAGAGGGTGGAGAAGGCAGACACAACAGAGAGTGAGTTGGGATAGTGCTTCAGAAATAAGAGGCTGTGTTGAAGAGGGCAAGCTTACAGAAGGGTCTCAATTCACAGACGTGCACTGAATGAGAAAGTCAACTTTTACACCTCTGCATGCTTGACAAGGATACTGTGGGGAGGGCAGGGAATTTGTGGGTGATGGACAAGCCCTCACAGGTTCATCAACGAGGTAAAAACAATGACTGCTGATGCTGGAAACCAGATTCTGGATCAATGGTGCTGGAAGAGCACAGCAGTTCAGGCTCACAGGTTCATGCTGGAGTTGGGGATTTAGGAATCCACCACATTCCTTTGACAACATACAATCAGAATTAGAAGGTAAAGGAAATGTTTCTCCCAGCTTGCTCTGGGTAATGATAAGGAGTAGCATCTGTTGGAACGCAGGCAGACTTAAAACAATAGAATATTAGTGATTTGCTTCTAATTTTCAGATTAGAAAATGAAATGTCAAGCTCTAAACTTAGGAAGATTGCTCTATTTTAACAGTGAAGGACATTATCCAGAGTGTGATAGACGTGTCTGGGTCAAAGAATCGTAGAGTCATCGAGAGGTACAGCATGGAAACAGACCCTTCGGTCCAACTCATCCATGCCGACAAGATATCCCAACCCAATCTAGTCCCACCTGCCAGCACCTGGCCCATATCCCTCCAAACCTTTCCTGTTCATATACCCATCTAGATGCCTTTTAAATGTTGCAATTGTACCAGGGTCCACCACTTCCTCTGGCAGCTCATTCCATATATGCACCACTGCCTGCATGAAAATGTTGCCCCTTAGGTCTCTTTTATATCTTTCCCCTCTCACCCTAAACCTATGCCCTCTAGTTCTGGACTCCCACACCCCAGGGAAAAGACTTTGTCTATTTACCCTATCCATGCCCCTCATGTTTTTATAAACTTCTATAAGGTCACCCCTCAGCCTCTGATGTTCCAACCTCTCCCAATAGCTCAAACTCTCCAACCCTGGCAGCATCCTTGTAAATCTTTTCTGAACCCTTTCAAGTTTCACAACATCTGATTGATAGGAAGGAGAATAGAATTGCATGCAGTATTCCAAAAGTGGCCTAACCAATGTCCTGTACAGCCACAACATGACCTCCCAACTCCTGTACTCAATGCACTGACCAATAAAGGAAAACATACCAAAAGCCTTCTTCACTATTCTATCTACCTGCGACTCTACTTTCAGAGTTATGAACCTGCATTCCAAAGTCTCTCTGTTCAGCAACACCCCCCCAGGATCTGACCATTACGTGTATAAGTCCTGCTAAGATTTGCTTTCCCAAAATGCAGCACCTCGCATTTATCTAAATTAAACTGTCACTTCTCAATCGATAGGCCCATTTGATCAAGATCCCGCTGTAATCTGAGGTAACCCTCTTCGCTGTCCTCTACACTTACAGTTTTGGTGTAATTTACAAACTTATTAACTATACCTGTTATGCAAAACATCCACACGTAGGCAAATGTGATATTAATTCTACTACATACTATTTAAAAAATAACTGATAGAATGATGAAAGACTTCCATAAAACAAACCTGGAGTATCCTGAATTCATGTCACTTTACAACATTTCAGATGAAAATTCCATTAAAAAGTTTCTAGATATAGTCTTCACTCCCAGACCCAGCTGTACTACCATACATCTCCTCCAATTGGCAACATGCAAATGGAAACACACATAGGTCAGCCTTGGTGCAAAGAAACTTCCTAATATTTCATCACTTGAAAAGTCATTGCAGGTCACTGGGTGTTTCTAATGTAAATAATACAGTGAAGTCTCTAACACAGTAGCCTCCACACACAGCAACTCCTGTGATGGGCTCCCCCTCTGGCTGAGGATGAAGTGGAGCCAGACAACTTTCTTGTGCCTGTCTTTCATGGACATATCCGGCCTCGACATGGAGGAGCTGGGGAGGTACATCCAAAGGTTGTGCACTAGCAGTGGTACAGAGACGTGCACTGTCCCAAGGTATGATTCCACAAAGGCTTCACCCATTGTAAGGGTCATACAAATGAATGATAATGATGGAGTGTCATCACCATTTGTCACCTTGCAGCTCTTTTCTGGGGCCATTGTTCATCAGTGGCCGGAATCAGGGACCGGAATGTAGCTAAAATCCTCTCCACTCTTTGTTTCGCTGGAGGCCAATAAACTCTACAGAGTGCAATATGCATTCTGCCCGCTTAATTCGCTTTTCACATGATGCTGCCCTAAGTTGGTCTCTCAGTTGAAAAACTCAGACACTCAAAGCTCCAAGTCACAACCCCACAATGCCTCAAGGTCATAGGGCCACTAAAAGTCTCTTAGATACCCATTGAAATGTTGCAGTACTGAGGTGGTCATTGCTGTTTAATGAGTATGTCTTCACTACTCCAGTTACAAATGCCCCCCATATCTTGTGGGTCCCAGACCTCTCAGTGACCACGCAACAACCCCACTAAGATCAGTGTAGATGAAGAATCAAACCTGCATCCTTTCTGCTTTGTATGTGTCAGTATAAAGCCGCTAAAACCATTGAGAGATTTAAATTTAGACATTGAAACATTGATAACAAGCACTTTGACTTCTCAAACAATGGCCTTCAAAATTTCTACCCAACATTGCATGTGCTCAAAATACCATTTCTTTTCCAGACATTTTAAGTACACTTGCATTCCTTATGGGGAGTCTGGGGAATAGAGCCACGTATGTTGCTGAACAGCCTCCCTTTATGAACATCCTGACCTATATCCTTTGAGAATACAAGTGATTTGTACCACTTATAAATTTCCTAAAATAATAACGTTTTAGTGATTTGCTTTTAATTTTCAGATTACAAAATAAAATGTCAAACTCTAAACTTATGAAGGTGCTCTATTTTGACAGCAAAGAATGATATCCAGAGTGTGATAGGCATGTCTGGGTCAAAACGTCCACACCTAGGCAAATGTGTCTTAATTCTACTATATACTATGTAACAAAAATGCCCAACATTGATAGAATGATGAAGCACTCAGATAAAACAATCCTGAAGTGTCCTGAATTCATGTCTCTTTATGAAGTTTCGGATAAAAAAATCCATTGAAAATCTGTCAGTTCATGATAAGAAAGTGATGAAGGCTCTTGTGATCTAATGAGATGTCGGTAATCCATTGAGAAACAAAGCAGAAAAAAATGAGAAATGTTGGCAGAATAGGGCTGTTGGATATGGGAAGCCAAGTAGAAAAAATTAACATCTGAGAATGTATATCCTGATAGTATATGAGATCACACAGTCAATTCTTTGGGTCATTCAAGCCTCAGTAGATTTGGCTATCTCGTGATTTTCAAAGTTTTTCAAAAGGTTTGCCAAGTAAACTTGACAATTTGCAGAAACAAATGCAAATTTTGCCTGCATGTCAGCAGGAACTTCAAAGTTTTTGTAAATCACAAGATCAACGACGAAATCAGGAATGATGGTAACACTGGATTTATTGATTTTATACCCAGCCATGAACTGGCTCACAAAACATTCCAAGCTAGTGAGAAAATAAGGCTTTGCACCTTCATATTTCAGCAAAACAAAAGTCAACTCTATGTTGTTTGAGAATGTTTGTTTCAGGACAACCATTGAGGAATTACTTTAAGCAATAAAAATGCTCTAAAAACTTGTACCACTTGGCGAGCTTTGAGAAGATTTGTAGCTCAGGTTGAGGTTCTGGATATACATTTGCTCACTGAGCTGGAAGGTTCACTTCCAGACATTTAGTCATCCCCTGAGAAAAAGAACAGAAAATAACATCACCGCAGGAAATGCTGTCACCACAGGAAATGACATCACCAACCCAAAGAAACCCAAACATATAAATAGAAAACAGGAATTATCAACAGTGCTTCGCCCAGAGCCTCGCTGAAGATGTTACCTAGTAGGGTGATGAAATTTCTGGAAATGAACCTTTCAGCTCAGCGAGCAAACCTACATCCAAACGGTACCACTCTTCAAAGTTGCATGGATGGTTTAAATAAGTGCATTCCATTCACGTGTTCAATCAAGTAGAAACTTAACGTACAGTTTTAAGGTTACCACAAAATTTGGATCTCTGATGACCTGGGAAGGAATAGGCAGTGTTCCACAAGACATTTGTATAATAAACGTATGCAGCATATTTGATCAAAATCTTGTACATAGAACAGAACAGCTCAGCAACTGGCCCTTCAGCTCAACTGAAAATGTGTTGCTGGAAAAGCGCAGCAGGTCAGGCAGCATCCAAGGAGCAGGAGAATCAACGTTTCGGGCATGAGCCCTTCTTCATTCCTGAAGAAGTGCTCATGCCTGAAACGTCGATTCTCCTGCTCCTTGGATGCTGCCTGACCTGCTGTGCTTTTCCAGCAACACATTTTCAGCTCTGATCTCCAGCATCTGCAGTCCTCACTTTCTCCTTCAGCTCAACTGTCTACACTGGCCATGTTACCATTTTAAACTAATCCTCTGATGTCACAATTAGTGAAGGAGCTGCGTTCCGAAAGCTAGTGCTTCCAAATACACTTGTTGGACTATAACCTGGTGTTGTGTGATTTTCAGTTTTGTACCTAAAGTCCTTTACAGCTGCAAAATGACTTGCCAACTGATGAAGGCAAGCACACAGTATGCTTTCATTACCACCTTATTCAGAAGTATGGAGCCTCCGCGATCGCCGCCCAAACAACTGCCCCGGCGATCACCGCACAGATAACCGCTTCCACGATCGCCAGGAAGATCGCCAACGGACTCGCGACCCCCGCGGCTACCGGGAATGACTACGGTTCTTTCGTCGCCACAACCATTTCCGCCCCTTCGGTTGCCGTCGCCGCAGCCACTCCTGCCCCCACTGACATCACTAACCTGCAGGACCACAACGCCTCAGGTTTCTCCGCCCCCACGCCGTCTTTCGTCACTACACGTAACCCCGCCCTCACGAAAACCTTCGTCACCACGCATAACCCCGCCCCCACGCCGACTTTCGCCACCACACGTAACCCCGCCCCCACGCTTATTTCCGTCACGACGCATGACCCCGCCCCCATGCTTGACCCCGCCCCCACACCGAGCAACGTCACCACGTCTAACCCCGCCCCTACGTCGATCTCTGTCCCCGCCCCCATCCCCAGCTCCAGTCCCACACCAGATCCTAGATCCCAGCCATGCCGGATCTTCACCATCCCTCCAGACCTCCCCCTCTCTGAGGATGAAAGATCAGTCCTCAGCAGAGGCCTCACCTTCATTCCCCTACGCCCTCGGATCAATGAGTTCAACACGCGGCGAGATATTGAACAATTCTTCCGCCGCCTTCGCCTCCGTGCCTACTTTCACAACCAAGACTCCCGCCCACCCTTCTCCCGCCTCCAACGCACCCCATCCACCTGGACACCCCGTGCTGGCCTCTTACTCGCCCTCGATCTATTTATAGCCAACTGCCACCGCGACATTAACCGACTCAACCTGTCCACCCCTCTCACCCACTCCAACCTCTCACCCTCAGAACGTGCAGCCCTCCACTCCCTCCGCTCCAATCCCAACCTCACCATCAAACCGGCAGACAATGGAGGCGCGGTAGTAGTTTGGTGCACCGACCTTTATACCGCTGAGGCCAAACGCCAGCTCGCGGACGCCTCCTCTTATCGCCCCCTTGACCACGACCCCACCTCCCACCACCAAACCATCATCTCCCAGACCATCCATAACCTCATCACCTCAGGGGATTTCCCATCCACCGCCTCCAACCTCATAGTCCCACAACCCCGCACCGCCCGTTTCTACCTCCTGCCCAAAATCCACAAACCTGCCTGCCCCGGCCGACCCATTGTCTCAGCCTGCTCCTGCCCCACCGAACTCATCTCCGCGTACCTCGACACGGTTCTGTCCCCTTTAGTCCAAGAACTCCCCACCTACGTTTGGGACACCACCCACGCCCTCCACCTCCTCCATGACTTTCGCTTCCCCGGTCCCCAACGCCTTATTTTCACGATGGACATCCAGTCCCTGTACACCTCCATCCCCCATCATGAAGGACTCAAAGCCCTCCGCTTCTTCCTTTCCCGCCGCACCAACCAATACCCTTCCACTGACACCCTCCTTCGACTGACTGAACTGGTCCTCACCCTGAATAACTTCTCTTTTCAATCCTCCCACTTCCTCCAAACTAAAGGAGTTGCCATGGGCACCCGCATGGGCCCCTGCTATGCCTGTCTCTTCGTAGGATATGTGGAACAGTCCATCTTCCGCAACTACACTGGCACCACCCCCCACCTTTTCCTCCACTACATCGATGACTGTATCGGCGCTGCCTCGTGCTCCCACGAGGAGGTTGAACAGTTCATCAACTTTACTAACACCTTCCATCCCGACCTCAAATTCAC
Organism: Hemiscyllium ocellatum; assembly: GCF_020745735.1. Taxonomy (NCBI): domain Eukaryota; kingdom Metazoa; phylum Chordata; class Chondrichthyes; order Orectolobiformes; family Hemiscylliidae; genus Hemiscyllium; species Hemiscyllium ocellatum. The sequence continues at coordinate 59,529,698 of NC_083414.1, forward strand.
CTGGACTGTCTCAGACTCCTCCCTCCCCTTCCTAGACCTTTCCATTTCTATCTCGGGCGACCGACTCAACACAGACATCTATTATAAACCGACTGACTCCCACAGCTACCTGGACTACACCTCCTCCCACCCTGCCCCCTGTAAAAACTCCATCCCATATTCCCAATTCCTTCGTCTCCGCCGCATCTGCTCCCAGGAGGACCAGTTCCAACACCGCACAGCCCAGATGGCCTCCTTCTTCAAGGACCACAGATTCCCCCCAGACGTGATCGACGATGCCCTCCACCGCATCTCCTCCACTTCCCGCTCCTCCGCCCTTAAGCCCCGCTCCTCCAACCGCCACCAAGACAGAACCCCAATGGTTCTCACCTACCACCCCACCAACCTCCGTATACAACGTATCATCTGCCGTCATTTCCGCCACCTCCAAATGGACCCCACCACCAGGGATATATTTCTCTCCCCTCCCCTATCAGCATTCCGCAAAGACCACTCCCTTCGTGACTCCCTCGTCAGGTCCACACCCCCCACCAACCCAACCTCCACTCCCGACACCTTCCCCTGCAACCACAGGAAATGTAAAACTTGCGCCCACACCTCCTCCCTCACTTCCCTCCAAGGCCCCAAGGGATCCTTCCATATCCACCACAAGTTCACCTGTACCTCCACACACATCATCTATTGCATCTGCTGCACCCGATGTGGCCTCCTCTATATTGGGGAGACGGGCCGCTTACTTGCGGAACGCTTCAGAGAACACCTCTGGGACGCCTGGACCAACCAACCCAACCACCCCGTGGCTCAACACTTTAACTCTCCCTCCCACTCCACCGAGGACATGCAGGTCCTTGGACTCCTCCACCGGCAGAACATAACAACACGACGGCTGGAGGAGGAGCGCCTCATCTTCCGCCCAGGAACCCTCCAACCACAAGGAATGAACTCAGATTTCTCCAGTTTCCTCATTTTCCCTCCCCCCCCACCTTGTCTCAGTCTGTTCCCTCAACTCAGCACCGCCCTCCTAACCTGCAATCTTCTTCCTGACCTCTCCGCCCCCACTCCACTCCGGCCTATCACCCTCACCTTGACCTCCTTCCACCTATCACATCTCCATCGCCCCTCCCCCAAGTCCCTCCTCCCTACCTTTTATCTTAGCCTGCTTGGCACACTCTCCTCATTCCTGATGAAGGGCTTATGCCCGAAACGTCGAATGTCCTGTTCCGTGGATGCTGCCTGACCTGCTGTGCTTTAACCAGCAACACATTTTCAGCCTTATTCAGAAGTATTGCCACTTTAAGGGAGCTATGGATTTGCATTCCAAGATCCCACTATATATCAATGTTCCTCTTGCTTTTGACTTCCCAAAATGCATCACCTCACACTTGTCCAGATTAAACTTTATCTGCCATTTCTCCATTGACTTTCCAACTAATCAATATCCTGATGTATCCTTTGATAACCTTCCTCACTATCCACAAAACCACCAATTTTCATGCTGTGTGCAAACTTATTAATCAAACTATCCACATTTTCATCCAAATCTATATTTGTATCTATTGGTAATAACAGAGATCCCAGCACTGAGTCTTGCACTTGTCACAGGCTTCCAGTTAGAAAAGTTGCCCTTCACAACTCCCCTCTGTTTTCTATGAAGTCACTTGATGAAGAAGCAGTACTCCAAAAGCTTGTGATTTCAAAGAAACATGTTGGACAATCACTTGGTATTGTGTGAATTCTGACTTTGTCCACCCCAGTCCAACACCGGCACCTCCACATTAGGGTGAAATAAACAGCGTCTATTAAACTGGTACATGTGGACATTTCACAAAGCAATCCTTGCCTGTGTTGTTAAACATGAAGTTGAATCCAATAGCACGTTATTATTGCACCGTATAGGTAGGATTTCCATTGTGGGATCAGCACACTAACGTCACAAGCCCTATCCCAACATTACATCAGCATCATCATATGCTTTAGTTGTATAAAGCAGCCCGAGAGTCACGATAGTCACCCAATTAGTGGCAGTGAACGCAGAAAGGAGGCAGGAGATGGATTGCAGCCAGCTTGAATTAAAGGGCAGCTCTGACCGAGATTGCCATTTGCCCTGGAGTTGAAAGAAGGTACAAATCAAACAGCCATTTGAAAGCTGCCATTGACAGCACTATACAGAAATGAACTGCTTACTGATGCTCATTTGAGTTCCTTCAAGCATACTTAGCTCCTGGTCTCATTACATCCTTCACCTAAACACAGAAAGAAGAGCTGATCTCAAGAGGTGTGGTAAGAGGAAATGTCCTTGACATCAAAAAGCACTTGACTGATTGTGCCATTAAGGAGCCATAGTGAAACCGAAGTCAATGGGAATCAGGAGGAGCACTCTCCATGATTGGAACCATCCCTTACATGAAGGATGATTGAGTATAAGAGATTTGCTAAGAGTTGGTATTCAATCAATCTTTTAAGAGTTCTTTACCTTCCAATATGCTGGAGCCATTTTTATATCACACCATCATATGGAGCAGATGAATTCTCACTGCAAATCATTGACTGATGTTTATATATATGAAAAGTGACATTCCCCTATTATACATAATTCATGCAAGACAAATAATGAACTTTTATATGGGACATTAATCTTGCAGTTGATCTCTGACTGTCATAACCTCCCGTTAAATATCAATTTATTTGATGTCATTCATAGCTGCAAATTTACCTTTAGAATATTAGTTCCAGGGTCCCATCCCAACGCTGAACTGAATTCTAGCTCAGGAAACTGGAGCTAGCTGTGGCTAGAAATTTTCAAGGAGGAAACCGATCAAAATTGTGCCTCCAGGACCCCCATCCAAGTAAGGACAGTGGGTTAGCTCTGCAGCCGGGAATGCTGGGAGAGATGGGGGAGGGTCGGCTGCCATGATGTGGTATCTGTGAGGGCACCTCAGTAGGGAGGCAGCTTCTCAAGACTTGTAGATGCTTCAAAATATGCCTTGGTTTCAGCTATCATTGCGGAGAGGAGCCCCTTTGAAGGAGGGTGTGTGGCTGCAGCTATTGTTCTCGCAGCACAGTGCATCCATTTTGGGTTACTTTGGAAAATGCACCTTTGCTTCAATGCTTTTCCCAATCTCTGGGCCTCGACCACTATACCATCTGCTAGCTCCCTCCAGCAGGTTCCCCCACCCTCCACTCATCACCAGCCCCCAAGATGATTGATCTGTTCCCAGTCAACAGAGTGAGCTTGTCAGCCTGCCCATCTTCAAACCTGCCACTACCTCAGAGTGAGAGTGATGAGGTTTTTGTTGTGACTTGTTGATGATCTACAATTTAGAAAATATATTGAACTCTTTTAGAAACGTAGAAAATAGGTGAACGAGTAGGCCTTTCAAACCTTCAAGCTTGCACCACAATTCAATAAGATCATGGCTGATCATGCACTCCCATTATCTCTTGATAGCCTATGATCCCTTAAGCTACAAGGGCCGCATCTACCTCACTCTTCAATATATCTATTGAACAGGCCCCAACAGCTTTCTGTAGTAGACAACTCCACAGTTTCACAACTCTGAGTAAAGAAATTCTTCCTTATCTCAGTCCTGAATGGCTTATCCCTTATTCTTACACTATGACTCCTAATTCTGGGCTTCCCCAACATCAGGTACATTCTTCCCATGTCTAGCCTGTCCAATACCATTAGGATTTTACATATTTCTATGAGATATCTTTTCATTCTTCATTCTTTACTTGAGAGGGGTGAGCACAAGCTGAAAAGTCTGTGCATGTTTCAGCTGAGAAATTCGTCCACAGGCCCGCTGAGTTGGGGGGACACGAAGACCCCACAACATTCGTCAAAGGAGAACTGGGAAGTTTGCTTGGCATTCTGATCAACATTTATCCCACAACTCACCTCACTAAAATAGACTGCCTGGTTTCTCTCACTGTTTTTGCTGTAACCTGTCTTTGTGTAAATTTGCTGTCACGCACTCTGATCCATTAACTTCACTCAGACTAGGGATTGCATTGTGATCTTTGTACAGTTCAGCATCACACCACATGATGTAGGCCTACCGACAGAACCCCAGAGAGAGTTTAAGTGGCCTTCCTTTGTGCTTTTTGTTTGCTTTTTTTAAAAGCCAGGAGCAAGGATGAGGGAGATCACAGCGTTAATGACCTTTAAAGTTTCTGACAACTTGAACTAAAAGTTTCCATTGTGATCTATCACCTAAAGGTTGCACAAGTGAAAATTTCCAGTCAACTCCCTTCCGCAGATGAATGGTACACAGGCTCAGAGTTGCTGGCCTGTGAAATTTTAGACAGCTCACGCACTAGAACTACACAGAGTGCAGCCTGATCTATTGTCTGTGTTCCATCACATTGCTGCTCGCAGGGACTGGAGGAGGAGGAGGAGACGTGCCCTAAACGTTGCATTACTATAGATTAAAGGAGTCAGCGACACTTGAATATATTTGGAAGAGGCCCCTGCACATCTGGATAATTACCTTTGTGCTGTGCATGGATTGCTGCTTTTGCGTCTTGTTAGTTGGATCTAATTCTGCTCAGAAGATGATCATCTACTTAGAAAGAGCTTCGGTACAAATGGGGATGTCACTTATAGTTACTTATGATGTGGATCCCAAAGAAGAGTGAAATGAACCATGAGGATATTATAGAAGACCAATGGTTCGCCCTACTATTTAATCAATAGAATAGATCATACCCATACTTGCAATCTACCAGTAAAGATTGAAAACTAGTCATGAGTGCTTGTACATTTCCATGAAGCTGTTATAAAATACTCAATTTGGATATAATGACAGCTAAGTCGAGATTCAACGTAAACGTAGTGTTAATGTTATGGTGTTGCTTTATCCCCAAAATAGCCTCTGTTGGATTTTGACATGTTTTGTACCGTACATTATTGTTGGGGAGAACTTTATTATTATGGCTTCTCTTTCATTCAAACTCAGGCCAGACTGCAGGATTTTTTAAAGCAATGTTTATTCATAATATATACCTGTTCATAAAGCAGCAAAGCTCCCTCCATTCAGCTGCACTAGTTCCAACCTTCTAGCAGAATCTCTGACACATGACCACTGAGCTTGATAATATGCAGAATAGGTCATCACAGCACCAATCAGCAGACAGCTTCTCAATCCCAATCCTATGAAATCTGCACAGATCAACATGCATCCTGCTGTAGGAATGATCCCTCCTTCATCCCAACCAGTTCTAAAGAACAGAAGCAAAAATCACGGTCAGGCTAAGAAGCGTCTGGTAGTTTGAAGAACTGCGTGAGGTTGGTGTGGTGTTGCACGCTGTCAAAACCTTAACTTTGATTCCAATGGGTCTGGTCAGATGACCTACTCTCAGTCATGGGTTCTGTTAGCTACCATTCCCTTTGCACTGCAACTTTGACAGAGAAAAGGAGCAAAGGGACACAGAGAGCAAATTAATCATTGAGGAAAGAGGAGGAAATTTGGGAGACTGTATCCACCAGGGACTGCTGGAAGAAATTCACTTACCCTTGATGCCAATCAAAGAGGTTAGTTTTCAGGGAACAACTGGTGCCTCAGAGTGAGAGAAAGAGTGAAGGCAGCAACAACGAGCAACAGCAGATGATGGTGACTGGAATATCACTGCATTGAGAAGCCAAGGCAATGAAAAGAGAAGCCCAGAGTGTCTGATATTGGGTCAACATTTGATATTGAGCAGCACAATGCCTCAGCAGCTAGCACTGCTGCCTCACAATGCCAGACACCCAGCTGCGATCCCAGGCTTGGATGACTGCCTGTCTGCGTGGAGCATGCAAATTCTCTCCATGTCTGCGTGGGTTTCCACCACGTGCTTCGGTTTCCTCCCCCAGTCAAAAGATGTGCAGATTAGGTGGAGTGGCCATGCTAAATTGCCCTGTTGTGTCTAAGAATGTCCAAGGTAGGTGGATTAGTCATGGGAAATATGGGACTATGGGCCTGGGTGGGATGCTCTTCAGACGGTCAATGCTGACTCATTGGGCCAAATGGCCTCTTTCCATACCGCAGAGATTCTATGATTCTATACCTGGGAGGCAGAAAAGGACATGCAGTTGCAGGAGTCCTGGATGGATTGTCTGGACTGTAGTCCTGAGCCTGAGAGGCCATGATGAGAGGTTGATTCATTTGAGTACAGGAGACAAGGTGGTGTTGTTCAATTGACGATGGGAAATTATCAGTAGGAGCTCCAGCAGGTAGCTGGCTGATTATAGAGATCAGGAGTCAAGCCCTCAACAGTAACTTAGTGATCTGGAGAATGGGCTGTGAATGTTGATTGCAAAGAGATTGCTAAGCTTTTCCATTAATGTTCAGAAAGGTTTGGTGGACTGTGGAAATAAAGAGCTCTGTTTATAACCTACATCCAGTCCATGTGCTTCAATCTAAGTAACAATACTTCAGATTTTCACACTGCAGTCACGGGGTTTCTGTTGGTGAATGAGGTGGATATTGTGTAAACTGGAACATTGATTAAGCACCGTCCTAGACGGTGCAACTGTGAGATCAAGTCACTTATACCACTCAAACTTGTGCCTAGTGCTAAGCTCGCATTAGATAACAGTGGAATGTATTGTTTATAAATGATATTAGTTTTCAATCACTTTATTAAGTAAAATTTAAACAATCTCTTCAGCATGAGACAAAAAGTCATGTTTTTACCTACATATATAATAGTCATTTCACCCTTTGAACTTGCTCTATCGTTCAGTAAAATCAAAAGTGAACCTCAACTTCATTGTCTTGCCATCTCTTAAACTCTTTGAGTTACTTGGCAGTCAAGAATCTACTAATTCAGCCTTAAAGTTATTCAATGACCCTGTCTTCACTATTCTCTAGGGAAGAGGATTTCATAGACTAATGACCGTTTGAGGGAGTAAAACAAATTACCTCAGAGTCATAGCGATGTACAGCACAGAAACAGATCCTTCAGTCTAACTCGTCCATGCCAACCAGATATCCAAAACTAATCTGGTCCTATTTGCCAGTACCTGGCACATATCCCTCTAAACCCTTCCTATTCATATACCTATCCAGATGCCTTTTAAACATTGTCATTGTACCAGCCTCTACCACTTCCTCTAGCTGCTCATTCCATACATGCACCACACTCTGTATACAAAGGTTGCCCCTTAGGTCCCTTTTCAATCTTTTCCCTCTCACCCTAAACCTGTGCCCTATAGTTCTGGACTCCCCTGCTCCAGGGAAAAGACCTTGTCTATTTACCTTATCCATACCCCTCATGATTTTATAAACCTCTAAGATCACGCCTCAGCCTCCAAAGCTACAGGGAAAACAGCCCCAGCCTATTCAGCTTCTCCCTATAGCTCAAACCCTTAAACCCTGACAACACCCTTGTAAAACTTTTCTGAACCCTTTTAAGTCTCACAATGTCGTTACTGTAGGAAGGAGACCAGAATTGTACACATTATTCCAAAAGTAGCCGAACCAATGTCCTGTGCAGCCACAACATGACCTCCCAACTCCTATACACAATGCTCTGATCAATGAAATCTTCAGGTTAGAAAACTGGGAGTTAAGTTTCAGCAGCTGATGACCTGAAATCAGTGACATCAAACAGCGTTGTGGAGCTTTGATGGAAACAGGGTGCCCTGTGAAGATGAGGTCAGAAACTCACTTCCAGAATCAGGTGGGATACCAAGGTTACAAGCAGACAGGCCTCATCACAGGCTGTTACCAGGGAGAGGGAGGCTGTTGGCTTGCCAGGGATACAGGTTTGGAACAAGGTGTGAAAACAACAGCTTCTGTCTGCCCAAGATTTAACAAGTTGACGTTTAATATCTGGCTTTCTGTATTTGCAGTACAGGATGTTGGATAAGCAACATTAATACTCATCATTCAGCCATCTCGTGAGGGAAAGGAGCCAAGTACAGATAAACTCCACTACTGAATGGAATGAATAGTGATCTGGTCAGTTGTTGGTTGGGATAGACAGCTGTACTGATGAACTATGTCACACTGGATCACTTACCAATAGCCTTTGGTTTTGAATCAAAGGTGATTTATTGAGCCTGGAGATAGTTTTGCAACAAAACGAAATGACCAGAGTATGCCATACCAATGTACATGACTAGATCATTGGGACAATCTGAAAAATCTCAACTTTTGATCTGTCATTTACAACACCTCTGCTGAATAACATCTCCATTTTTCATTGCCCGTGTACCCATTAAAACTATGTCACTCCCCCCTGGTTGTTTGTCAAGGCTTTCTATTCTGCGCCCTTAGTTCCAAGGAGCTGACAACTGGTATATTCCTCATTACTGGATCTGCCTGGACCATGTAAACACTGTTGGTTTCATCTCCCATCTCTCAATACTGCTCACTATTTCAGGATGGTGCATGTACTTCTTGACTACATTTTCTTAAATTTCTCCCTCTCTCTGATCTCCTCCATCTCCAACATTAAAAGAGGAGAACTCAGGTTTCTTTCTGATGAAGATTCATTTAGCTGCCTCTACTACTTCCATCCTTGAACCTTTGGAATACCTCCACAGAGGCCAGTATCCTGTCACTAAGTCACCCTTTATTTACTGGTGGAGAGTCCTTGACACTGATCTAGCTCCTTCAGAACCGGCTCTCAGAATGAACAGAACTTCTGAAACTCCTGTTTATATCTGTCAGCCAGGGGTCCCTGATTGGACCAGGTTAACAGCCCCAATCAGGGAACTCATATTCTTAGATTAGATTACTTATAATGTGGAAACAGACCCTTTGGCCCAACAAGTCCATATGGACCCTCCGAAGAGCAACCCACCCGGACCCATTCCCTTACATTTACCCCTTCACCTAACACTACGGGCAATTTAGCATGGCCAGTTCACCTAACCTGCTCATCTTTGGACTGTGGGAGGAAACCGGAGCACCCAGAGGAAACCCAAGCAGACACAGGGAGAATGTGCAAACGCCACACAAACAGTTACCCGAGGCGGGAATTGAACCCAGGTCTCTGGCGCTGTGAGACAGTAGTGCTAACCACTGTGCCACCGTGCCGCCTCATATTCTATGGGGTCTACCTGGCTGACCATGTAGGACTCTCCACGTGTAAATAAAGGTTGACTGGATGATGGGATCCTGGCCTTTGTGGAATTCTTTCATTTACAACCTTCCAAGGTCTCTCTACTGTTACCATTTTGGCCTCTTGCCTATTCTGATTGCCATCACTTCATTACAAATGGCCATGTTTTCAGATGCTCAGGCCATAACCTCCTTAAATGTCTCCTTATCTCTACCTTTCTCTTTCTTTAAGGTGCTCTTCAAAAGCCAATGTCACGTGGAGACCAAATTTGTTGAATAATGCTGCCCTGAGATGCCTTGATATACTCACTGGCAGCAACATTCTTAGCAACTTAGGCCCTAAGCACTAGAATTTCAATCCTAAAGTTTCCTACCTTTCTGCTTCTCTGTTTTCCTTTTAATCGCTGCTTAGAAACTCACTCTTGGGGGGGGGGGGGGGGGGGGGAGTGGAAGTGGATGTGAGGGGGGAGGGGGTGGTATGGTGGCTCAATGGTTAGTTCTGCTGCCTCACAGCACTAGGGACCTAGGCTCGATTCCAGCCTTGGATGAATGTCTGTGTGAAGTTTGCACATTCTCCCTGTATCTGTGTGGGTTTCCTTTGGATGCCTGGTTTCCTCTGGGTGGAATGCTCTTCAGAGGGTCAGTGTGGACTTGATGGGCTAAAGGACCTGCTTCCACACTGTAGGGTTTCAAATCCTTTATCGCACTATGTCATTTAGTGTCAAATCTGATTTTTTGTAATGTTCCAATGAAACACATTCACATTTTAATACATTAATGCCAGTATACAAATACAAATTGTTGTCAGCAAGGGTGCTTTTAGAATTGCTGTGTATTCCTGTCTTAAAATGAGTTAAATTGTCTTTGAATCATTTAGTTTGCATTTTGTAACTCTATTTTGTAAAATGTAGTCTTACTGTGAAGAAACAGTTACTGGATACACCAGCAACAATCATTGTTTGGCAAACACAGTGACGTGAAACTCTAGTATATTTCACCGCTGGTAATCAGTAGCAGAAGAACAATTAAGTCATCTTTTGTTCTGAAAAAAATTGAAAACTAACTTGAAGGCCAAAGCAGAACACAGACTGAAGAAGTTAAAAGACAAGGTGAGGTAAGTATTGATTTCATTGACCATTGTAGGCAATATTTGATTTGCTACAAGAATATCTAACAGACTGATTGATTCTCCTATTGTCTTTGTAAAGTGATAGTGAAATTCATTTCAATGTCTATCGTTATTGTTACAGGAAAGGACCAGTTTTCCTGTGACAATTCCTCTAAATCCACCAGCAATTCTGCATGTCAATACTTAGTTCCATAATTGACTGATGTTTTACCTGTCAGACAGCTAGAAAGATAAATTCAGAACATCAAACTCAAAGGTATTTTCATCGACCTCTGCTTTTGCCTCATCACTGATAAGGCCTTTAAGTCACTTAACATTTCCAGCTGTTTTGCGTATGGTTCATTTGCAAGGAATCTGGTCAGGCATTTGGTTTTAGTTCTTGTTGGGATTTGTCTCTAAATAGGTGTTTTTTCCTCAGATGCTTTTGCACAGAGTTGCTGGACTACACAAAAAGAGAAAACGTTCGAACTACTCAGCATTTCAGGCAGCATCTATGGAGAGAGACCTATACAGAGGTTGATGACCTTCCATCCAGTTGGATCTGTTCAGATGCTTACTGACCGGCTAATACTTTCTGCTTTTATTTCAGATTTCCAGCAACTGCTGCTTTCTACTTATCAATCAGTATGCTTCCTTGATAGCCATTAAAACACTCATTCTACATGGGTAGGTTTGACTACCATTCAAAATTAAATCAGAAGTAGGAAACGAACATTGACATAAAACATTACAGTTCAATCCATGGATGATTCGATGGTTAAAGCTGTCAGATGTGAAATCACTACAATATAATTTCGAGCAGCGAAAGTTATCTGTAGGCAGCCTTGCAGAGTAAGTTTGATGTAAGAACATCAGTAAAATAAGATACTGAGATATGATTTACACTGACTGATTCCTGACAAATGGTATCCATAAAACACTAGGCTGCAGCAATAATACATCGCTTTCCAGTTATTTCTTACCTGTTATTCTTTTTCTGTAGATTTCTGCTTATCAGGTTAAGAAATGTTAGTGCTGAGAATGGAAACAGCTTTCCATTGTTCAACTGGTTTGGTCAGAGGTTAGGTGTGTTAGAGATAAAATATAATCTTTCCTTCTCCCCTCACCCCTTCTCTTCCCTCCCACAACTGCAATAGGGTCCTCCTTGTCCTCACCTACCACCCAGCAGCCTCTGCATCAGAAGGATTATAAGCCACCATTCCTGTTATCTCTAGCAGGCTGCCATGACCAGACATATATTCCCCTCCCTTCCTTTGTCAGCATTCCGCAGGGAACGTTGTCTCCGGAACACTCTGATCCACTCCACCATCAGTCCCAACACCACCCCACAGCCCCATGGCACCTTCCCATGCGATTGCAGAAGGTGTAACACTTGCTCATTTACTTTCCCCCTCCTTGCTACCTAAGGATCCAGACACACGTTTCAGATGAGGAAGGGATTCACCTGCATTTCACTCAACCCCGTCTACTGAATTCACTGCTGACATTTTGGTCTCCTCTACCTCGGGAAGACATAATGCAGACTGGATGAGTACTTCGCAGAACACCAATGTTGTGTCTGTGAAAGTAACCCTGAACTTCCACTTCAACACACCACAGTGTTCTCTCACCAACATTTCTGTCTCAGGTCTGCTGCAGTGTTCCAGTGATACTCAGCGCAAGCTCGAAGAACAATGTCTCATTTTCCACTTGGGAAGCCTGCAGCCTCTAGGACACAATATTGAGTTCAATAAGTTTAGAGCTTGGTTGTGTCCTTCCATGTTTTTTATCCACCTCCCCCCCCCCCCCAAAACCCTGGTGCTGACATGACATATGCAGCTTTCAGCACAGCCAACCCATTCTCACTCACTCTCAGCTCTTGTTATGACTTATTCAGCTTCCCTTTCTGTTTTGCCTTACTATCCCTAATTCCCTCATCTGTCTACCCCTTTCATATCTCTCTCTCTTTGTAGGCTCCAGCTCCATGTATCCACTTACCTTTCTCCCGCCATCTCACCAACCTTGTCTTCAGCTGAATGCCACTTCTCCCAGCAGTGCTATCAGTTTTGCTGAGGAGTCACTAGATTCAAAACGACTGTTTTCTCTCAATGGATGCTGTCAGACACAGCTGAGTATTGCCAGCAATTCCTGTTTTTGACCCATAACCTCCCTTTGGTTTGTTCTGACAGTAAGTCCAGCCGTGCTCATTTCAACTTTGAATACAACTGCTTGCTGTTAAAGCCATTCAGAAACACCATAGGGAGACTGCTTCCCTTACCGCTCTGTTAAAAAGACATTCATGTAAATCCTGGTGACACCATTGATAAAATGACCCACTTATCAGTCTGTGAACAGTCTAGAACTGTCAGGTGAAGAGAGAAGTCTTATACACTACAACAGACAGCTGTATTAGATAAACTTTTTATGTAGCTTAGCATTACCAATATCTTACCTGACCTGAGGGCCACACTCATTACAGCAAGACAACTGGTGGTGGTTTAACCAGAGGGTCACTGTACCTCAAGCAAGGGGAGATGTTGAGAAGGGGAAATCCCTTCATGGTAACCTCAGTTTGTGCAGGAATTGAACCCACACTGTTGGCATCACTCTGCATCACAAGCCAGCCATCCAGCCAACTAAACTAACCAAACCCAGACCTGTTGTCGACAGATGCAAATAGGAGAGTGTTATAGAGCATTAGGAGTTGAAGAACCTTACTTGCTGATAAGAAATAAAGAAGTATTCTCAAAGGTAGTACACTCCCATTCTTGGGTTACTCCAAATCGATAGCATCACTGGCTTAAAGCAAAAATAAAAGCAGTCTCACTATAACATTTGCTATTAACCCTAAACTACATATATAGAAAATTAGTGTGAAGCAGACTGATTGAAAAGATAAGTGATTCAAACCAATAGAATAAGTGTTGGCAGTTTAAAACTAACATTGAGGAAGATCTGGCATGAGAGCAAGAAATATTAGAAATAAGACATTAATGATTATTTGTCTTTCCTTAAAATTAAAGTCAAGCTGATAGTAAAAGAATAATCAATTACAGCAGCTTTAATTATACAAGAATCATACAAAACTTGCAATATGGAATTAGGCCATTTGGCCCAGTAAGTCCACACCAACCTTCTGAAGGGTATCCTACCCAGACACATTCTCCTATTACTGTACTTTTACCCCTGACTAGTGCGCCTACCCTACATATCCTTGAACACTATGGGCAATTTAGCTTGGTCAATTCACCTAACCTGCACATCTTTGGATTGTGGGAGGAAACCCATGCAGGCACGGGGAGAATGTGCAAACTCCACATAGACAGTTGCCCGAAGATAGAATCAAACCCGGGTCCCTGGCTCTGTGAGGCAGCAGTGCTAACCACTGAGCCATGATGCCGCCCCGTGAGCCACCATGCTGCACCTAATCCCTTGGAAACTCGGCCTTTGAAACATTGACTGCAATCGCAACATATAGTGTGGCCAAGCGGCCAATGCTCTAAGCAACCCACGTCCAACTTAAAAGTTGGCTAAGAAGTCTCTGCAGCAAGGCCTGATGGAATGCAAAGAGGCCAAGGTTACCATAGGTCAAAAGCAAATAAGGATCAGCCCAGATCTGTCTTACATATTGAACAATGGAAAATTCTTAGAGATACTCAGCCAGAACAGTGGGAGAGACAATATGTTCATATATTCCTTTGTTTCAGCCACTTTGCACCATGAAGTAATAATGCCTGAGAAAAGAGGTGGATTCACCAAGGGTGACCTGGACTAACCTCTGAATGTTGTAACCCCTGCCCCGTGACCCCACTGGCTGAGGTCAGAGAACATTCCAGAAGGGTTGAGAAAAGGGAGGGTAAGAAGGGACACTTGGTGACCATTCCCTCAGTGAAGACTTGGCAGGTGAAGACTGCGAGAGACCCACCTTCATACCAAGATGGCTCTGAGTGCCCTTCCTTCCATGTGACCTTCTAAGTACCAAAGCAGTAATGTTACAAGGAAATCAGCACCTTCACATACCTTCCTAATTTGGCCAATCATCACCTTCGTTACCATGAGATTATGACTTCAAAGAAAAGTCACACCACCATCTTTCTCAGCAATCAAACATGGAGAGCAAATGCAGCCCTGACAGTGTGATGTACATCCCAGGAACAATTAAAAATTAATTCAAATTTAATATTAATCCTTTGAATACATAGTTTAATATCAGGTACACTGATCATTACAATCTCCCAAAATAATTTCATCCTCTTATTTTTTTTGTTGAAGATACTTGAATGTTCATTGTTTTAACAAAAACAAAATGGAAATATATTATTATGGCAGTTCCTTTAATCTATTGTGTTTCCTTTAAAAGTGTACTTAAACAGAATTCCTGAGAAGTACTGCATTCATATTGCACACTAAAGTTCCTGACTTCACAGGATATTTAATTAAAACCCATTGCTGCGCTATCTCATTGGTCTCTTGGGGAAAAGGTGCAGCAGAAAGGTTCTGGTACAATTGTTTCTAACAGAACTCCTGCTTGCTGAGAACAACCATCTTTTCAGTGGTGAGAGAATGCATAATTAATTCTGAACATTCTTCATTTGCTTTTATAGCTTCAGGGGTGAAAGCCTTCTATTTCCCTTAAGCTGCAGTATGCATCCAGAAAATACTGATTCTGTCAAAGTATTGGGAGACTGTGTGGATGAAGATGTAACTCTGTCTATTCTATTTGAGTTTAGTTTTTTTTTCACAGGTGTAACTACACTTTACCAAAGCAGGAGTATTTTTACATTGGCTAGTCCCTGAAGGTTCAGAATTCTTCCAAAGAAACATGATACCTTGTTCAAATAACCTTTCCTCATATGTAACCTTGGGCTACCCGCTAATAAAGTTGAAAAGTGTGGTGCTGGAAAAGTGCAGCAGGTCAGTCAGCATCCGAGGAGCAGGAAACTCGAGGTTTCGGGCATAAGCCCTTCTTCAGGAATGAGACTGGTGTGCCAAGCTGGCTGAGATAAAAGGTGGGGCAGAATTTGGGGGAGGGGCGCTGTGAATACGATAGGTGGAAGGAGGTGAGGGTGAGAGTGATAGGCCAAGAGGGGGGGTGGGGGTGGACAGGTCGGGAAGAAGATTGCAGGGCAAGATGGCGGTGCTGAATCTGGGGATTGGGACTGAGATAAGGTGGGAGGAGGGGAAATGAGAAAGCTGGAGAAATCTACATTCATCCAGTGTGGTATAAAAGGTACCACTGCAGACTCTGTTCTTTCACTCGACATCTACAGGCCTGGAACTAGAGTTTTATCTGTGCTTTCATTGAGAAAATCGCATCTCATTGAGATGAGATCTGATTCTTGAAGGGGAGGTGACCCTGGCTTTAAGTAGGTTGTTATCTTCAGTGCAATGTTTGCTGTGTACCTGCTGTTTAATCACAGAGACAACTTTTATTGCTCTTTAGCCCGACAGTGGATGATATTGTAACCAAAATAAATGTGACAATTAGCTCACTTAGGTTTTGTTTCACACTGGGAGATTCCAAATATTGATCATCTTTTCTGTTTAAAAAAAGAGGGCGACGCAGTGGCTCAGTGGTTAGCACTGCTGCCTCACAGCGCCAGGGACCCGGGTTGGATTCCTGCCTCAGGTGACTGTTTGTGTGGAGTTTGAGCATTCTCTCCATGTCTGCGTTGGTTTCCTCCGGGTGCTCCGGTTTCCTGCCACAAACCAAAGATGTGCAGGTCAGGTGAATTCACCATGCTAAATTGTCCATCGTGTTAGGTGCATTAGTCAGGGGTAAATATAGGGTAGAGGAATGAATCTGGGTGGGTTAGTCTTCGGAGGGTCGGTGTGGACTATTTGGGCTGGAGGGCCTGTTGCCATACTAATCTAATCTTAAAAGAAAGTACTGTTATTTTCTAACTTAGAAACATCTCCTTAGTATTTCTGGGCTGAGGGTGTCGACACACGCTCTGAGGCTGCTGACTTCTTATCATGATGTTATGCACCACTCTCAAAACATATCAAGGAGATAGCCTACATTCTAAACTTTAATTCTGTTTCTAGGTAAAAGCACTGTGATCCAGTTTGGATCCACTTCTAGGCTTTAAGCAAAACTTTATTCTTACAACAGAGTTAAAATAGAAACAAATGAAGAATTGGCATAACTGGAACTCCATTGAAACACTTGTGAAATAATATATTATTTCATTTACTAATCATCAACTGTTCCAACACAGCAGCATCCCATAAACACACCCTTGGCATGGCGATTTAGCCAAACTGTTTCAATGTGATATGCTGTTCTCACTCCAGTAGCAGGAGAAAGAAACAAGCTGCCCCTTTTTGATCTTTAAGAGGAAGCCTCACTCTCTAAGACCTCACTTCAGCAGCAGGGAACTCAAGCTTTTAGCTCAGCAGTCAGCAGAAGCCTTCACACTAACTCTAACTCAAACTCAAACTGAAAGCCTTCCTGGGACTGTGTGAGACTGACTGCACCCCTTCATGCTTCTCTTGTCTAATTAAAAAAAAACATTCAGGGAGCTTAAAGCTGTTTACCAACTGCCTGTCTGAAGGAGGGAATGTCTTTCTGCAACAGAAACAGGTAGACTAAATCTCTCTTAAAAGCAAAGTGCCATCACACCAGAGTGAAGCTATTTCACTCCTTCAATGCTGCAACATTATTTTATTTACAGCTCTCTGGTACAGTGTCTAAGACCTACCTCTAAGTTATTCTTCCTCTTCTGATGTCCGCTTCCAGTTTCTTTGCTGATGTCATCATTATACAGAGGAACCTCAATTATCCAAACGAGGTGGGCAGGCATTATTTCATTCGGATAATTGATTCCTCAGATAATCGATATTACCTTAAACAAGGGAAGCCATTAAACAAGGTCCCAGACAGCTTCAACAATCGCAAGAGCATTGGTTAGTTTCTGTGAACTGTGTCGTGACAGAAAGACAGAAGCACCACCTTGCACATGGGTTCACTTTCTTGGCCTTTTTTTTCATGAACGGCCCAGTAAAGTGACGGGAATACTGCTAAACACTTATTTTTGCAAAGGGCTGCATAACTAACACTTACCTAAAAAATATTCAGTCGCTGACACTTGAGGTGCTTGTGTTTCGTTGTTTTTGCCAGCATTTTCACATGTTCTTCAGTATGGGTAAATTGTAAGTAATCCAAAATTTGGATGATTGATATTCGGATAATCGAGGTTCCTCTGTACATATCATCCTCATTTGTATGTTCCATTATACTACAATGTCTGGGTACTAGACACCTCCTGAGAAAGAAAAAGATCAACAGAAAGGACCGTCTCTCAGATCAGACTGCACACTTGCCCCCCAATTTGTGAAAATCAGAAAGAAGATTTGAGTGACTTTATTAAGGCCTAGCCCAGTTTCCCTATATGTAATTTGCCAAGGCAACATTTAGCACTCAAGCAAGGAAGCAAGAAACTTCCCTGTTAACTTCCCAACATAAATCATGTGTCATCTCATGCAGGAATCCTGATTGCAGTTCCCCCTATCTTGTGTAAGAAAGACAGGCTTTGCAGCCCAATTAGGACATCATAAAAAGTTTTGCAGTCAACTAAGTCATCTTGAAGTGCATTCACTGTTTAACTGCAAGCAACACTGCAATTGATTTGCAGAAAATGGGGGAGATACTAAATGAGTATTTTGTATCAGTATTTACTGTGGAAAAGGATCTGGAAGATATAGACTGTAGGGAAATAGATGGTGACATCTTGTAGAACATCCATATTACAGAGCAGGAAGTGCTGGATGTCTTGAAATGGGTAAAGGTGGATAAATCCCCAGGACCTGATCAGGTGTATCCTAGAACTCTGTGGGAAGCTAGAGAAGTGATTGCTGAGCCTCTTGATGAGATATTTGTATAATCAATAGTCACAGGTGAGATGCCAGAAGACTGGAGATTGGCTAGCGTGGTCCCACTGTTTAAGAAGGGTGGTAAGGACAAGCCAGGGAACTATAGACTAGTGAGCCTGATGTCACTGGTGGGCAAGTTGTTGGAGGGAATCTAAAGAGACACGATGTACATGTATTTGGAAAGGCAAGGACTGATTAAAGATAGTCAACATGGCTTTATGCGTGGGAAATCATGTCTCACAAACTTGATTGAGTTTTTTGAGGAAGTAACAAAGAGAATTGATGAAGGCAGAGCAGTAGATGTGATCTATATGGACTTAAGTAGTGCATTTGACATGGTTCCCCATGGGAGACTGATTAGCAAGGTTAGATCTCATGGAATACAAGAAGAACTAGCCATTTTGATACAAAACTGGCTCAAAGGTAGAAGACAGAGGGTGATGGTGGAGGGTTTTTTTCAGATTGGAGGCCTGTGACCAGTGGAGTGCCACAGGGATCGGTGCTAGGTCCTCTACTTTTTGTCATTTATAAATGATTTGGATGTGAGCATAAGAGGTATAGTTAGTAAGTTTGCACATGACACCAAAATTGGAGGTGTAGTGGACAGCGAAGAGGGTTACCTCAGATTACAACAGGATCTGGACCAGATGGGCCAATGGGCTGAGAAGTGGCAGATGGAGTTTAATTCAGATAAATGCGAGGTGCTACCATTTGGGAAAGCAAATCTTCGCAGGATTTATATACGTAATGGTAAGGTCCTAGGGAGTGATGCTGAACAAAGAGACCTTCAAGCGCAGGTTCATAGCTCCTTGAAAGTGGAGTTGCAGGTAGATGAGATAGTGAAGAAGATTAGATTAGATTAGATTAGACTTACAGTGTGGAAACAGGCCCTTCGGCCCAACAAGTCCACACCGACCCGCCGAAGCGCAACCCACCCATACCCCTACATTTACCCCTTACCTAACACTACGGGACAATTTAGCATGGCCAATTCACCTGACCCGCACATCTTTGGACTGTGGGAGGAAACCGGAGCACCCGGAGGAAACCCACGCAGACACAGGGGAGAACGTGCAAACTCCACACAGTCAGTCGCCTGAGGCGGGAATTGAACCCAGGTCTCAGGCGCTGTGAGGCAGCAGTGCTAACCACTGTGCCACCGTGCCGCCCCAAAGAAACATTGTTCAACTTCACAGTCCTTCTTACTAAATGCTCTGCTAGTGGCCTAGCCTGAGTCCCTTCACTGTACTTTTTTTTAGATTAGATTACTTACAGTGTGGAAACAGGCCCTTCGGCCCAACAAGTCGACACTGACCCGCCGAAGCGCAACCCACCCATACCCCTAACCTAACACTACGGGCAATTTAGCATGGCCAATTCACCTGACTCACACATCTTTGGACTGTGGGAGGAAACCCACGCAGACACAGGGAGAACGTGCAAACTCCACACAGACAGTCACCCGAGGTGGGAATTGAACCCCGGTCTCTGGAGCTGTGAGGCAGCAGTGCTAACCACTGTGCCACCATGCCACCCCTGCTAAGATGTTTGGTATGCTTTCCTTTATTGGTCAGAGTATTAAGTACAGGAGTTGGGAGGTCATGTTGCAGCTGTACAGGACACTGGTTAGGCCACTATTGGAGTATTGCATGCAGTTCTGATCTTTCCTATCAGAAAGATGTTGTGAAACTCAAAGGGGTTCAGAAAAGATTTACACGGATGTTGCCAGGGTTGGAGGATTTGAGCTATAGGTATAAAAGAGACCTAAGGGGCAACTCTTTCACACAGAGTGTGGTACGTGTATGGAATGAGCTGCCAGAGGAAGTGGTGGAGACTGGTACAATTGCAACATTTAAGAGATATTTGGATGGATTTATGAATAGGAAGAATTTGGAGGGATATAGGCTGGGTGCTGGCAGGTGGGACTAGATTGGATTGGGATATTTGGTCGGCATGGACAGGTTGGACTGAAGGGTCAGTTTCCATGCTGTACATCGCTATGACTCTATAGCAAGGTCCCACACACTATAATTAAATAATCACTGGTTAATTTACTTTTAGCTGCTCACTAAATACTGGCTGGTCACCTGTGTGAGTTCCCCAAGTCCTCTGCTAAAATAAAATGGATAGAGACAAAAAAAAAACTGTAGATGCTTGAATTCAAAGTAGACAGGCAGGAGGCTGGAAGAATACAGCAAGCCAGGCAGCATCAAGAGGTGGAGAAGTTGATGTTTCCTGAAGAAGGGTTACACCCGAAATGTCAACTTCTCCACCTCCTGATGCTGCCTGGCTTGCTGGGTTCTTCCAGCCTCCTGCCTGTCAAAATTGAAATGGATCCCATCCCACATGAGGAGGAGGGGAGGATTCAATTTATGACTCATCTGAAAGATAACACCTTTAAGCAATTGGTCATCACTCCATTGGAGCATCAGTCTAAAGTGACACTTCTGTAACAATTTAATATTAACGATGGTTCTCACCAACACCATGCTCCACATGTATACTGATGATATCCAGCTTGATTTTATTAACAACTCACTTGACCCCTCCATTATCTTTAATTTGTCGCACTTCTGTTCTAAATATCCAGGAGCTGCTCATTACTACCTTCTCCAGGGTAACTAGGAAAGAGCAACGAGTGGTTGGCACAGCCATTGAGGAGAACGTGAGGACTGCAGATGCTGGAGATCAGAGCTGAGAAATGTGTTGCTGGAAAAGCACAGCAGGTCAGGCAGCATCCAAGTAGCAGGAGAATCGACATTTCGGGCATAAGCCCTTCTTCAGCCAGTGAGGCCCACATTCCATGATTTAACTTTAACAATGAAATTGATCAGTAGCCATTTCCTCCAAATGAACATTGGGAAGACTGAATTTATTATCTTCAAAGCTCAACACAATCTCCATTCTGTAATCATTGAGTCTACCTTTCTCTCCCTCGACATTATTTGACATTGTACCTTACACTAAGATGAGCTTCTGAACACATTCCCACTCCCTTAAAGTCCTATTTCACTTACTTCCATTTCCCTAAATTTCCCTGTCTCTGATCCTATCTGCTGATGGGAAACCCACATTCAGATCTTTGTTACCTCAAGATTTGAATGCTGTCTGGCTGGCATATCATATTCTACCCAACATAAACACAACGTGAACAGGTCTGCTGCCCATAGCCTAATTTGCAAGACTTCCCTTTCGTCCGTCATCACTCTCCTTACTAACCCACATTGCGGGTTTGCCTCCTATAGAGTGTTTCAGTTGATGCAGCAATGCTTATGTCATCTCACAAGTTGCGTTTGGTAATATTTCTATTGTTGGCCCAGCTATTGCTGTTGGTAGAGGTGCCCCGGCTAAGTGAGTAGAGAACATCGAGAGCTGGCAATGTCCCAGTTTGGAGTGGGTGAGGGTGACTCAGGATGAAGTTGAAGGTATTAGTGGGAGTGGTAGACAATGAACCTTGGAGGAGTATGGATGCAATAGCTGGGATAGAGAAAATGTTGAGATATCAGAGAGAAATAGTGGCACTTATCCTGATGGAGTGTAGAAGGACATTGATCTTCCTACTTTGCTGAACATTCCTCCAGACCACTCAGACTGCTTCTACCCAGGCAGCAACCTCAAACCAACCTCAGGCATGGTCTGAATGGAGTGCCTTCCATGGTCCATGCTGTGCATCACCTTGTTCAGCAGGAGCTCCAAGACCTTGCCCATAAAGAGCTGAATTCCAGAGGTCAGATGCCTTTGACATTAGTGCCACACTTGGCCAAGCGTGGACTCGAGGAGACCTAGAGTCACTGGGGAAAGCTTCTGCTGGATGGAGTCATATCTGGCACATAGGAAGATGGCTGTAACTATTGGAGGTCAGTCATCTCATCTACAGGACATCTCTGCAGGAGTTCCTTAGTGTCCTAGGGATAAACATTTTCAGTTGCTTCACCAATGACCTTCTCTCTATCAGAAGTGGGAGTGTTCATTCATGATTGCACATTGTTCAGCACTATTCTTGACTCATTAGATACTGAAGCTATTCCATCCAAATGTAGCAAGACCTGGACAATATCTAGGCTTGGACTGAAAATTGATAAGTGACATTCATACTACATAAATGCTATGCAATGATCATTTCCAATAAGGCACAATCTAATCACTGTTTCTTAATATTCGAGGGTGTTATCATTATTGAATCCCTCAGTATCAACATCCTGGGAGTTAACATTGACTAGAAATTGAACTGGACTAGCCATATAGATAGAATGGCCACTAGAGCAGGTCTATGAGAAGGAATACAGCAGTGAGTAGCTCATCTCTTTTTTCCCCAAAACCTAATTACAGCACTCAAATTAGGAGAGTGATTGAATACTCTTCAATTGCTTGGATTGGTGCAACTCTGACAACAAGCTGGCCACCATCCAGGGACAAAGCAGCCCACTTGATTGGTATTGCATCCAAAAACATCCATTCCCTCCACCACTGATGCTCAGTAGCAGCAATGTGTACTATCTACAAGACGCAGAGCAGAAATTTATCAAAGATCCTCAGACCAGCACGTTTCAAACCCATGAACACTTCCATCCAGAAGGACAAGGGAGGCAGATACATGGGAACACCAGCCCCCTGCAAGTTCCCCTCCAAGATATTCATCAGCCTTATTATCACTGGGTCAAACTCCTGGAACTCTGCATCTTCCTAATTTAAAATGAAGGCAGCTCACCACCACCTTCTTGAATAATTAGAATGGCAATAAATGCCGACATATCCAGTAATGCCCGCAAATTTAAAGCAACCACAATATGTAACTAGATTTGCATGGTTTGGCATCGTTTCCAGGGGGACTTAATTTTAGAAATCAGCTGAATTGAGGACACACGTGGCTAACTTGGAGAAAACAACTTCAGAGATTTAAATAGCTTCCAAATTAGATACTAAATAAGTAAATTACCAAATAAATGCAATTCCACGCACAACTGGGCTATAGCTTTCAGAATTCATAATAGAAAGAATTATTAGAAATCATTAATGAGTCTTTGTCAGAATTGTTACAGTACAATGAAGATTTGGTTCTAGGGGAAGTCATTCATGTGGTTAGTGAAGCAGATATCCAGAAGGAATCAGATCATTCCAAAGTGGAGAAGATCAACCATGACATGAAATCAACAGGATCCTTTAAATTCTTAAGCAAGAAAACCACATATTTGCGTAGCCAATAATGTGTTTAAAACATTTACCAGATAGTAGAAAGTCCTTGTGAGTGCTGTGGAGCAAATGAATATTTTATTTTTCTATCACACAACAGATCAATTTCACAAGAAATGCAGGAACATAGTGTCAGAAAAGCAAGAAATCAAATAGCTCCCCACACAATGAGGTTAATGGAGTAGAACAGTCTACCACAACATTTAAAACAAAATATATGTTCCAAGGGGAAATTGGTTATCTCAGGCTTGTATTTTGGCAAATTGGCATGTGTGTCAATGATTATCTCATGAATTTTAATCTCAACAAAAGGAATATTGTCAATATAGCATCAGGTAATGAGCCATGGCTAAGAACATAATGTCTACAACCAACAAGAGTGCAATGACATCTTCCAGGAGGTACAGAACTGCACTCTTTTGTGCAGGACATACCTGGATAATTGACCACATTATTGAATAAATGCTAATGTTGTGGCTGTACTAGAACTGGTTGGCAAGTTTGAGAGCACAAGTCTTTGGAACAGCTCCCATATTTTTGCCTGGGCTCAGAGCCTTTACGGTAGCTGATGCCTCCAACCATTTTTTTTAAAAAAAGGCATGGTGACACAGTGGTAAAACTGCTGCCTTACAATGCCAAGGACATGGGTTCAATTCCAGCTTTGGACAACTGTCTGTTTGGAGTTTACCTGTTCTCCTGAGTCTGCATGGATTTCCATTCTGTGCTCTGGTTTCCTCCCACAGTCCAATGATGTGCAGGTTAGGTGGATTGGCCATGGTGAATTGCCTATAGTGTTCAACGATGTGCAGGCTAGGTGGATTGCCATGGTGAATTGCCTATAGTGTTCAGTGATGTGCAGGTTAGGTGGATTGCCATGGTAAATTGCCTATAGTGTTCAGCGATGTGCAGGTTAGGTGGATTGGCCATGCTAAATTACCTATAGTGTTCAGCGATGTGCAGGTTAGGTGGATTGGCCATGGTGAATTGCCTGTAGTGTTCAGCAATGTGCAGGCTAGGTGGATTGGCCATGGTGAATTGCCTATAGTGTTCAGCAATGTGCAGGCTAGGTGGATTGGCCATGCTAAATTGTCTATAGTGTTCAGCGATGTGCAGGTTAGGTGGATTGCCATAGTGAATTGCCTATAGTGTTCAGCAATGTGCAGGCTAGGTGGATTGTCCATGCTAAATTGCCTATAGTGTTCAGCGATGTGCAGGTTAGGTGGATTGGCCATGGTGAATTATCTATAGTGTTCAGCGATGTGCAGGTTAGGTGGATTGTCCATGCTAAATTGCCTATAGTGTTCAGCGATGTGCAGGTTAGGTGGATTGGCCATGGTGAATTATCTATAGTGTTCAGCGATGTGCAGGTTAGGTGGATTGTCCATGCTAAATTGCCTATAGTGTTCAGCGATGTGCAGGTTAGGTGGATTGGCCATGGTGAATTATCTATAGTGTTCAGCGATGTGCAGGTTAGGTGGATTGTCCATGCTAAATTGCCTATAGTGTTCAGCGATGTGCAGGTTAGGTGGATTGGCCATGGTGAATTATCTATAGTGTTCAGCGATGTGCAGGTTAGGTGGATTGTCCATGCTAAATTGCCTATAGTGTTCAGCGATGTGCAGGTTAGGTGGATTGGCCATGGTGAATTGCCTATAGTGTTCAGCGATGTGCAGGTTAGGTGGATTGGCCATGGTGAATTGCCTATAGTGTTCAGTGTTGTGCAGGTTAGGTGGATTGGCCATGGAAATGCAGGGTTACTGGAAATGGGATGCTTCGTGGAAAGTCTGGGCAGACTTGATGGCCTCTTTCTGCACTGTGTGGAGTCTCTGATTTGATTTCTTGATATCACAGAGTGAACTGAATTGGCTGAAGACTGGCATCTGTGATGCTGGGGACTACTGGGGAAAGCCCAGAAGGATCATTCACTTTACATCGTCTGGCTGACGATTGTTGCAAATGCTTCAGACCTATTTTTTGAATTGCTATGCTGGGCTCTTCTATCATTGAGGATGGGATATTTGTGGAGCCTGCTTGTTTATTATTGTCCATTACTGTTAATGACTAGATGTGGCAGGACTGCAGAGCTTAGATCTGATCCATTGGTTGTGGGATCGCTTAGCTCTGTTTGTCACTTGCTATTTGTACTGTTTTAACATGCAGGTAACCCTGGTTTACAGCTTCCAGTTTGATACCTCATTTTTAGGTTTGCCAGATGCTGCATCTCACAAGCTCTACCAGCCTTTTCATTAAACTAGGGTTGATCCACTGGCTTGATGGGAATTGTTGAGGAAGGGATATGCCAGTTTGCAGATTGTGTTGGAGTTTGATTTTTCTGCAACTAATGATCCATAGCGCCTCAGGAATGCCCAGTCTTGAATCGCTAGATCCGTTCAAAGACTAATCCATTGGCAAGGTGATCTTGCCACACAACACAACGTCAGGTATACTTAATGTGAGAGCAGGACTTCATCGCTACAAGGACTGCACAATGGTCACTCTTACCGACACTATCACAGACAGATGTATGTGCAGCTGGTAGAATGGTGAGGATGAAGTCAAGTATATTTTTTCCCATCTGTTAGTTCTTTCATTACCAGCTGCAGACTCAGTTTAGCAGCTATGTCCTTTAGAATCTGACCAGATTGACCAGTAGCGCTGCTTCTGAGCCTCTCTTGGTGATGACATTGAAATCCCCCACCCAGAGTATATTCTGTGCCCTTACCACCCTCAAAGTTTCTTCCAGGTGTTATGCTGAAGTGTATCAATTCCTGAAATTTCTTAATTCCTAAATTTCTCACTAAAAGCATTTCTGCTGCTCTTTGCTGCTGTACTGGAAGTTTTTCCCACATATAGACATTACAATCGATGACAACCACCTTCTGGGACTCATCATGGATACAACAAATGATTCCTACCTCCATCACAGCTACTCTGTAAGATATTGCAGTCTGTTGCTTAACTAAATGATATCACTTTTATCACAGTCCTACTGAATGATTCTTACACTTTGAGATAAATAACTACAGCTCTCAAGAGTTTAGTAATTTTGCAGATTTGTTATGTTGTTATACTTATTGCTAACATGCAATATATTTGTTCGCTCAGAATAGTGCATCTTCTGTAAAGGTTCTACTGTAATGTCTCCACTTCATTGATAATTAGAGTATCCTCTCTTGACATTTGCCCTCAGCAAATGCATTCTCTTGGCAAGTGCAAAATCCGCTGATGCATCTCCATTTTCATAACCTATTGGCAGGGAACTTTGCAAAATTTCATCCAGGTATCGGTACCTGTGACAACTTCCAATCAAATATTTGCAACTCTTGATGCAACTTCTTCACAACAACCTTAAATAGCTCCTCAGAGGCTGGTATCTCATCATCATCTAGTCACCCTTTATTTGCACGGGCATGGTACTTGACACTAGTCTGGCTCCAGCATGAGATATATTTAAGGTTAGGATAGACAGCTGATAATCGATAATGATCATCCCAAATGGGTGAGCAAGCTCAATTGACTGTGCGGTCGACTTCTGCTTCTATCTTGTGCTCTAATGAAACTTCAGCGACACAGATTGATTGGAAGACCTGGGGCAGTTTTGCTTTGTGAGG
Organism: Hemiscyllium ocellatum; assembly: GCF_020745735.1. Lineage (NCBI taxonomy): Eukaryota > Metazoa > Chordata > Chondrichthyes > Orectolobiformes > Hemiscylliidae > Hemiscyllium > Hemiscyllium ocellatum. Next base: position 59,556,535 of record NC_083414.1, read on the forward strand.
TGACAATTCAGAGCAGGTTTAAAATAGAAATTCTTTACAATGAAGATCCTGGATGGAGTGGATCGAGAGAAACTGTTTCCAATGGCAGAGAGCAGACAAAGTTTAGGGTCATTGGGTAAAGGAGTAGTGGCAACATTTTTCGCATAGTAAGGGGTTAGAATTTGGTATATGTGCTCTTTGGGAGGGTGGTGGAGACAGTTTCAATCGAAAGTTATTTATATCTGTTATGGACCAGTCCAGACTCCCTCAAAACATTTCTAGAAATTGACGCAGACCATAACTTTTCTAGCTGTTTTAAGCAGGTGGAAGGTGGATATTCCAGGAGTGGTACAGTTGGCCAAAACATTTAGTTTTGTACAAACTAGTTCAGTTATTTACAGACTGCCGAATGACCACACAAGCACTCACAAAACAGAATTTAGAATAACAACTATTTTGAAAAGCCAACCTACATGATATCCCCCGCAACTTAACAGAGAGCAGTTCCTTCTTCCTGCAATGTCCCATAAACACACCCCTTGGCAAAAGGGCAAATTCAAACATAGCTTCTTAAGGGAGAGATGTCAGAGAGAGGGAGAATCTGCATGAAATCTCTTTTCATTCCAGCAGCTATTTCTCTAGGACCCCAGCTATAAACTAAAACCAAACTAGAAAAATCCCTGAACTAGGAGAACAGGCCATTCCCCTTTCATTGTAAAAGTGTTTAAAAATAAACCGAGTGGCCTTCTATGATTGTTGCCTTAGGCAGTATCTGTTCGCCATTATTAAAGTAACCAGTTCAGACATATTGGCAACTCTGCCTTTATGACCCCTCTCAAAGACAAAAAGAAGGGTAAAATAAACTGACTACTCCATGGAAACTGTTCCTCTTGATTCAAAACTTTGAGTGATCAACAATTTGCACAGTGCACACAACTTTAAAAATCTTACATGTAAAGATAATCTGACAAATCAAACTTTTAATTAAAAACTTGCAATTATATTTTCACCAGCCAGTCAAAGTGACAGTGGAAGGAAAGCTTTTATCTTCAGCACCTAAAGCTAGCTGGTGAAATATTGCATTGCAGCTGCTGCAAATGACGATGCTACAGACAAGGTGTTAGTTCAGAACTAATTCAACACCATCTCGATCAGCAACAGCATCAGTCAGTCATACTCTGTCAGATGTCTATGATCAGATGCAAATATTGTCACAAAGCAGCTTGTGTGTTATGGTTCAGCTAATAACTGTTGACGCAAGTTTGTCAGGTGGAATGGCAATTAAAATGCTTGTCCACATTTCCAATGTAATACTGTCTGTCTGAAAGAACAAATTTGTGATAGTAGGGTAACATTCGCAGAACTTTGCATCCTCCTCCCCTCAATAATTAATCTCAATGTTTAATTTGAAATATGCACCGTGCCCCTTTAATTGCTTTTTAAAATATATTCCTGGGAATTCGGTGTCACGAGCTGAGTCAACATTTATTGCTCAGCTTTAATTGCCCTTGAGAAGGTAGTGGTGGTGAGCTGCCTTCTTGAACTACTGCTGTCTATTTGGTGTACACCCAGAATGCCATTAGGGAGAGAGTTCTAGGGTTTTAACCCAGTACTATACAGAAAAACAAATGTGTCTTTCTTCAATTATTATCACAAGTAAAAGAAAACACATTTGCTTCATTGGAGCTAAGAACGAGAGGTGATCCCACTGAAAGATATAGAATTTTTAAGGAACTTGACAGAGTAAATGAGAAGAGAATGTTTCCCCTTGTGGGATAGTTTTGGACCAGAGGGCGTAGTCTCAGAATTAAGGGGCACCAAGTTTAAGGTGAGATGAGGAGGAATTGGAAGCATTGGTGGTGATCTTTCAAGCATCACTGGAATCAGACAAGTTCCCAGAAGACTGGAAAATTGCAAATGTAACATCCCCATTCAGGAAGGGAGGGAGGTAGAAGATAGAAATTATAGGCCAGTTAGCCTGACCTCGGTTGTGGTAAGATTTTAGAGTCCATTATTAAGGCGGAGATTGTGGAGTACTTGAAAGTACATGGTGAGATAGTGCTGTGTCAGCACAGCTTCATCAAGAGGATGTCATGCCGGACAAATCGGTTAGAATTCTTTGAGGAAGTTACATGCAAGTTCGACCAAGGAGAGCCAGCAGACAGGTCAATTCGGAATTCCACAAGGTCTCTGACAAAGTGCCCCACAGGAGGCTGTTAAATAAGATAACAGCCCATGGTGCTAGGAGTAAGGTACTGGCATGGATAGAGGGCTGGCTGACTGTCAGAAGGCAGACAAACGGGATAAAAAAATCTTTTCCAAGATGGCAGTGGGTGACTAGTGGAGTTCCACGGGGCTCAGTGTCGGGACGACAACTATACACGTTATACATCAAGGATCTGGAAAAAAGAACTGAGGGCTTTGCTGTTAAGATTGCAGGAAATACAGAGAGGTGGAAAAACAGGTCGTGTTGACAAGCCAGGAAGATACAGAAGGACTTGGGTGGGTAAAGAGAGTGGGGAAAGAAGTACCAGATGGAATACAATGTGGGAAGGTATGAAGTTATTCATTTTTGTAGGAAGAATAGAGGCATAGGCTATCTTCTAGATGGGGAAAGGCTTTGAAAATCTGCAGAAAAAAGGACTTAGGGCTCCTCTTTCAGGATTCTCTGGAGGTTAACAGGCAGGTTCAGTTGGCAGGTAGGAAGGCAAATATTAATATTCAGGTTAAGAGTACACAGGAGCAGAAATGTAGTGCTGAGGCTTTGGCCAGACTGCATTTGAAATATTGTGAGCAGTTTTGGGCACTGTATCTCAGGAAAGATGTGCTGGTATTGAAAAGGTCCATTGGAGGTTTACAAAAATTATCCCAGGGATGAATAACTTGTCTAATGTGGAGCGTTTGAGGACTATGGGTCTGTACTTGTTGGAGTTTAGGAGGATGAGGAAGGGTCTGATTGAAACCTACAGATTATAGAAAGGCCTAGCTAGAGTGAATGTGAAGAGTAAGTAATCTAAAAAAAAAGATGCTTCCACGAGCAGGAGAGAGTAGGACCTGAGGGCCCAGACTCAGAGTGAAGGTACGGTCCTATAAAACTGAGATGAGGAGGAATTTCTTCAGTCATTGGGGACTGAATCTGTGGAACTCACTGCCAAATAAGGCTGTGGAGACCAAGTCATTGAGTTTATTTAAGATAGAGACAGATAGGTTCTACATTAAAAAGGGGAGATCAAGGTTATAAGGATAAGGCAGGATAATCAGGTTGAGATACACTTCAGCCATGATTGAATGGTGGAACAGACTTAGCCAAATGGCCCAATTCTGTTCCTATATCTTCTGGTCCTATAGACTTTATCCACTCAGATGGTTGAGTGTCTTTGGAACACCTTGCCACACAAAAGTTGTGTGGGTAGAGTCTTTTTGGCCAGTTAAGGCTGCGATAGATTCTTGATCAGTAGGGGAAAGGGCAGAAAGGACATGAGGAATGTTGGATCAGACATGATCCTATTGACTGGCAGAGAGGACTCAAAGGACCAAATGGCCTACTCCAGTTCGTACGATGTATTGTCCTCATTTGAAGTTGTTCAAAGTTATGGACGAGATCACATAATTTTAAATTGCTGTGTAGCTGGAGACATTTCCAATCGTGCCTACTTCACAAACTATAGTGTACTGCCTGGACAGGGAGATAAAAGCAAGTTCAATAGTAAATCCTTACTGGGACTTCAATAGTTACTTGAACAGGAAAGATTTGCCGGGTGATAGGGAAAGATCTAAAAATTGAGACCAATTTATAACTGTGCGGAGCATTACTTTGTGTCTGCATGGGTTTTAGGGATGTTTAGGCTTGGTGTATTGGTTAGGGAAATGTAGAGTAATAGGGGAATTGGTCTGGGTGGGATACTCTTCAGAGGGTTGGTATGGACTTGTTGAACCAAATAGCCTGTTTCCGCACTGTTGGGATTCTATTTCTATAATAGATATATCTTTGAAAGAGCTAGTATAGGCAGAATGCTCTCTGTCAGTGCTGACTGATTTTCTGAAGTTGTTAAACTTCCAAATAAAGCAATGTTGAAAGTAAAGGATACCATTCTACATCAAATTCATGTCCATAATCAACAGAAATGAGGATAACTTAATCTAAGTCACCCATTGCAAGTTGATAGGACGAGCAGTACTGCTAATGTTTTGCACAAGTTTACTTCATCAAAGCCATTTAGATCTTTGGGTTTTCCAGCGACTGAGTTAGATTCAAAATTATGCCCAATTTGTCTGCTTTTGTTTAAAATTTTGTACCATTGAAGATCAAATTTGCCAGGAGAAACCCATTGTCGTTTTTGCCCAGTTCTTGCAGATGGTGGAATATCAGTGCAGCTGAAAAGACTTGAAGGAAACAGGGAGCGGGGACTGAAAATTGTTGGGCTGAAGTGCAGAGCCTGTGTTACATTAGCCGTGGAAAACGCTGTCTTCTCTTACAAATGGAATATTTCTCAATTTTCTGCATGAAAGACCCTATAGAAATTTGAAAGCAGGATAATAATACTTAACCAAAAGAAATAGCAAGGTTTAAAAAATAAAATGCATTAGTAAAAATGAATCTTTGCTACTTATAGGGCAGGTTGAATATGCATAGGAGAATAATATTGTTGCAATAACACAATAGATCATGACTTTTTCGGTTCATCAGTGCTGGTGGCATTTTATTGACTTTGAGTGTTTCTCAATTTTTTTTTCCATACTGAAATAACTCCACAGTGGCTGGTTTCCCGTCACCCTTTATTTACACATTGAAAGCCCTTGACACTGATCCAGCTCCCTTAGAGCCAGCTCTCAGAATGTCAGGATGTCTGACACTCCTCTTTTTAATCTATTAGCCACGGCTCCCTGATTGGACCAGATTAACAGCCCCATTCAGGGAACCCATATTCTAATGAGGTCCACTGGTCTGACTTCATTACAATCGCAACAGATACTCTTTTGATTCATATGAGATATGCACACTCTTTCATTGTGAGTCAGGAGAGGAAATGCAGCCTGATTTTGAGTCTATTCTGGGCACAAAGCCAGCATTTATTGGCAGGCATGAACATGGATAGGATATGCACGTTTATCTAACTAACACAAGTACTGCAATGATCCACTTCATATTGCCAGATGCTTATTGAGCTGCACTTAAGATGATGATTAAAAACTCAAACATAGACTCAACATACAGCTAGCAGTTTCCAGGCTTCTCCATGAAACATATGTACTGATCCCCTGTTCACCTTTTAACACACCTTAAACAACAGAGTAGGCCATTATGTTGCATTGAGTCCTGTTCAAAGAATCTGTTAATCTAACCAAAATAATGATACTATATTCAGCAGTTATCAATATAAATATGAAGGAAAGAATTGATGGCATTGCATTGGAAAGTACAGGTTCATCCAGTGTTTTGCTGAATAGACTGAGCCCTTTGTGGGGCAGGAATACTGCACAAATGAATTGTAGACTGAAGTGCCAAGTGAGAGACTGCTAGCTTTATGAATTGGAATCAGATCTGTATTTTAAAGGAAATTGATTGTGGGATGAAAGTTTACTCCAACCTTCCAGCAGAGTCTCCATCACATGACAACTGAGGTCACATTTACATGACGCTCATCTGTGTACTCAATAAGCTAAGGAGAATGGCTAGCTCAGTTCGTTGAATGCCTGGTTTGCAATGGAGAGTGATGCCACAGCTTTGGTTCGATTCCAGCTAAAGTTACAATGATGGACTTTCCCCGTCTCCTTGCCTGAAGCATGGTGACCCTCAAGTTAAGTCATCACCAGTTGTCTCTCTCTAATGAGCCTATGGCCCAGTAGGTCTATGGTGAATTTACCACCTGTGAAAATTTCATCAAGGCAAGCATTTATGATAAAGCATCCTCAAAATATCCAAACTGATGAGTTACCCTACTCCAAACTATACTGGAATATTAAACCAAATTATCGGCTGAAATCCTGAGAGTGGGACTTGACACCCAGTTTGCTGACTCAGGAATAAGAGTGCTTCATATGAGCAATAGCTGAAAATGTGTTGCTGGTTAAAGCGCAGCAGGTCAGGCAGCATCCAAGGAACAGGAAATTCGACGTTTCGGGCATATGCTGCCTGACCTGCTGCGCTTTAACCAGCAACACATTTTCAGCTCTGATCTCCAGCATCTGCAGACCTCACTTTTTACTCGAAGTTCTTATGAGCAATGGCTAATAGAACCAATCTTCCAGTTTGCAATGGAGTTGGTATTTACTAAAACCAGAAAAATGAAAGTTTGTAGAGAGGTTATAAACTGAATAACTCCTGTTGACTAATATCAGAATAGCATAGATTATTTTGGCGCATTAGCCTCCTTTGGCAGCGACTGCTAATTAACCATCATTCTAATACGTTGTTTAAGAATGGGAAAGAGCGAACATATTAATCAGGCAAATTTTTTTTACTCCTTGATAAATAAACTAAGTTAGAATAATCAGTACAGGCAGTAAATAAGGAAAGTATTCAAATCTGCTCTTCAGCAATTGAAAAAATGCCTTTGGTATCATTTTTAATGGATTATTGCTCATAACTCTCACTGCTGCAATGCTTTGCCATCTAACAAAACACCATCACATGAACATGCAAGTAAACAAAGGAATCAAGAATAATTCTATAAGATACAAAAAAACAGACAGGGAATGCTTCCAATGGCTGAGAACAGGGAAATAACTAGAATCATAGGATTATAGAGATGTACACCATGGAAACAGACCCTTCGGTCCAACCTGTCCATGCCAACCAGATATCGCAACCCAATCTAGTCCCACCTGCTAGCACCTGGCCCCTATCCCTCCAAACCCTTCCTATTCATATACCCATCCAAATGCCTCTTAAATGTTGCAATTGTACCAGCCTCCACCACTTCCTCTGGCAGCTCACTCCATACACATACCACCTTGTGCATGAAAAAGTTGCCCCTTAGGTCTCTTTCATATCTTTCCCCTCTCAAACTAAACCTATGCCCTCTAGTTCTGGACTCCCTGACCCCAGGGTAAACATCTATAAGGTCACCCCTCAGCCTCTGACACTCCAGGGAAAACAGCCCCAGCCTGTTCAGCTCAGATCCTCCAACCCTGGCAACATCCTTGTAAATCTTTTCTGAACCCTTTCAAGTTTCACAACATCTTTCCAATAGAAAGGAGACCAGAATTGCACGCAATATTCCAAGAGTGACATAACCAATGTCTTGTACATCCGCAACATGACCTTTCAACTCCTGTACTCGATACTCTGACCAATAAAGGAAAGCATACCAAATGCCTATCCTAGCTACCTGTGACTCCACTTTCAAGGAGCTATGAACCTGCACTCCAAGGTCTCTTTGTTCAGCAACACACCCGAGGACCTTACCATTAAATGTAGAAGTCCTGGTAAGATTTGCTTTCCCAAAATGCAGCACTTTGCATTTATCTGAATTAAACTCCCTCTGCCACTTCTCAGACCATTGGCCCGTCTGGTCCACATCCTGTTGTAATCTGAGGAAACCCTCTTCGCTGTCCACTATACCTGCAATTTTGGTGTCATCTGCAAACTTACTAACTGTACCTCTTAAGCTCACATCCAAATCATTTATGTAAATGACAAAAAGTAGAGGGCCAAGCACTGATCCTTGTGGCATTCCACTGGTCACTGGTTGGCATGGTGACACAGTGGTTAGCACTGCTGCCCCACAGCACCAGAGACCTGGGTTCAATTCCCACCTCAGGCGACTATCTGTGTGGAGGTTGCACATTCTCCCTGCATCTGAGTGGGTTTCCTTCAGGTGCTCCGGTTTCCTCCCACAGTCCAAAAACGTGCAGGTTAGGTGAATTGGCCATGCTAAATTGCCCGTAGTGTTATGTGCAGCGATAAATGTAGGGGAATGGGTCCGGGCGGTTGCGCCTCAGCGGGTCAGCGTGGACCTGTTGGGCCGAAGGGTCCGCTTCCACTCTGTAATTAATCTAGTATCTAATCTATCTATCTAGGCCTCCAGTCTGAAAAACAACCCTCCACCACCACCCTCGGTCTTCTACCTTTGAGCCAGTTCTGTATCCAAATGGCTACTTCTCCCTGTATTCCATGAGATCTAACCTTGCTAATCAGTCTCCCGTGGGGAGCCTTGTCGAATGCCTTACTGAAGTTCATATGGACCACATCTACTGCTCTGCCCTCATCAATCTTCTTTGTTACTTCTTCAAAAAACTCAATCAAGTTTGTGAGACATGGTTTCCCATGCACAATGCCATGTTGACTCTCGAATCAGTCCTTGCCTTTCCAAATACAAGTACATCCTGTCCCTCAGGATTCCCTCCAAAAACTTGACCACCACCGAGGTCAGGCTCACCGGTCTATAGTTCCCTGGCTTGTTTTTCCTGTCCTTCTTAAACAGTGGGACCACGTTTGACAACCTCCAGTCTTCCCACACCTCACCTGTGACTATCGATGATACAAATATCTCAGCAAGGGGCCCAACAATCACTCCTCTAGCTTCCCACAGAGTTCTCGGGTACACCTGATCAGGTCCTGGGGATTTATCCACTTTTAACCATTTCAAGACATCCAGCACTTCCTCCTCTGGATATTTGGACATTTTGCAAGATGTCACCATCGATTTCCCTGCAGTCTATATCTTCCATATCCTTTTCCACAGTAAATACTGATACAAAAATATTCATTTAATATCTCCCCCATTTCCTGTGGCTCCACACAAGGCCACCTTACTGATCTTTGAGGGGCCCTATTCTCTTCCTGGTTACCCTTTGTCCTTAATGTATTTGTAAAAACACTTTGGATTCTCCTTAATTCTATTTGCCAAAGCTATCTCATGTCCACGTTTTGCCCTCCTGATTTCCCTCTTAAGTATACTCCAACTACTTTTATACTCTTCTAAGGATACACTCGATCTATCCTGTCTATACCTGACATATACTTCCTTCTTTTTCTTAACCAAACCCTCCATTTCTTTAGTCAGCCAGCATTCCCTATACCTACCAGCCTTCCCTTTCACCCTGACAGGAAGTTACAGACTGGAATCTAATCCCGGGGTTCAGGGTGGTTTATATTCAGAATAATAGATAGCCTGGAGTGAGTTACAGACTGGAATCTAATCGAGGGGTTCAGGGTGGTTTATATACAGATTAACAGATACCCCAGAGTGAGTTACAGACTGGAATCTAATCGAGGGGTTCAGGGTGGTTTATATACAGATTAACAGATACCCCAGAGTGAGTTACAGACTGGAATCTAATCGAGGGGTTCAGGGAGGTTGTATACAGAATAACAGATATTCCGAGGTGTGTTAGAGCCTGGAATCTAATCAATGGTTCAGGGTGGTTTATATGCAGAATAACAGATACCCCGGACTGAGTTACAGCCCGGAATGTAATCGAGGGGTCCAGGGTTGTTTATATACAGAATAACAGATACCCCAGAGTGAGTTACAGCCTGGAATTGAATCGAGGTGTTCAGGGTGGGTTATATACAGAATAACCGCCCAGAGTGAGTTACAGCCTGGAATCTAATCAAGGGATTCAGGGAGGTTAGTATACTGAATAACAGATACCCCAGAGTGAATTACAGACTGAAATCTAATCTAAGGGTTCAGGGAGGTTATTAAACAGAATAACAGATATTCCGGGGTGTGTTACAGCCTGGAAGCTAATCGAGGGGTTCAGGGTGGTTTATATGCAGAATAACAGATACCCCAGAGTGAGTTATAGCCTGGAATCTAATCGAGGTGTTTATATACAGAAAATCAGATACCCCGGAGTGAGTTACAGCCTTGAATCTAGTCAATGGGTTCATAATTTGAACCCACAGAAGGTCAGTGTGGGATTTGAGAAACCTTTCAATTTGGGATGAGGCCTAGCCAGGCAGGATTCTGATCCAACGCTGCAAATCTACAATTCAGTGGCTGAGCTCTTTCAGGTATTGTATATTATATTTCTCTCATATATTAGGAGCTTGGAAAGTAAGGCAGACCTTACTGGAATGTCACATTGTCTCTCCGCATTCACTGTAAACAGGTTCTGGGATTTGCATTTTAATCACTTTCAAAGAGCTGTCTCCATTTCCTATCACTGCTAGCATCAATGAATGGAAATGGCTTTTGACACATTGCCCTCTCTCCCTTGCTGAAAGTATTCCTGACACAACTCAGTCAGGCAGACATTTTAGATTTGTCCACAGCCACCATTTTATATCAGCACAGCGATGACTTTGAGTTTATGAATAAGGAAAAGCAAGAGAGACTGGTAACATCAATACAGTTTGAAAATATTTAACATTGAACACGCACACAGAATCAACTAAAGAAAGATTTTGTAAAACAACTCCCAGCCAAATCCAAAATCTCACCCAACCAATTTGAAAATGGAAAAACTAAATACTGAGAATGTTGCAAATCTGCAAAAGAATCAAAAATCACTGCAGCATTCCAAAAGTTAAAAGAGGAAAAGCTTTAGGTATGGGTTTGAAATTAAAGTTGCAAAATGTCAAAACTCAACCTGATGCTAGCTAGTTTAGGGTTTCACCTGTGTGAATTAGCAGCTGAAAGGAAAATCCCAGTGAAGCTATTGGGTAAGTAATTAAAATAGAGCAATTAACAATCAATTGAGGATTCAACCCAACTTTCTGTTTTTAACAACCAGAATACTTCTTAGCTGCAGTGCCTATCAGCCCATTTTAGACAATGCTAGAAATTCTGCTTTGTGTCCCTAAAATATAGGAGCAGAATTAGACCGTTCTGCCCGTTGAGTCTGCTCTGCCATTTGATCGTGGCTGATAAGTTTCTCAACCCCATTTTTCTGCCTTTTCCCCATAACTGTTGATTTCTTTACCAATCAAGAATCTATCTATCTCTGCCTTAAATACGTTCAATGACTTGGCCTCCACAGCCCTCTGCAGCAATGGACTCCACAGATTCACCACCCTCTGGCTTTAGAAATCCCTCCACATCTCAGTTCCAAAGGGTCATCCTTCCCCCTTTAAGTTGTGCCTGTGGGTCTTAGTCTCTCCTACTTATGGAAACATCTTTCCCACGTCCATGCTATCCACGATTCTGGGTATTCTACAAGCCTTATGAACTGCATCATACACAGACCCAGAGTCCTTAGCCACTTCTCATATGACAAGCCCTTCATCCGCAGAATCATTCTTGCAAACCTCCTCTGGACTGTCTGCGATGTCAGCACATACCTCCTCAGAGACGAGACCCAAAACTGCTCACAATATTCCAAGTGAGGTGTACAGCATCAATATTAGTTGCCTACAAAAAATGTTTGGTCAATGATGTAAGTTTGCTCGCTGAGCTGGATGCTCAGATTTTCAGACATTTCGTCGTCATACTAGGTAACATAATCAGGGAGCCTCCAGTGAAGCACTGTGGTATGGCCCACTTGGCACCATTTCTAGTGGTGATGTCATTTCCTGTGGTGATGTAACTTACTGTTCTTTTTCTCAGGAGGTAAATGGGTCCAAGTCAATGTGTTTGATGTTACCCAGTATGGTGACGGAACGTCTGAAAACCAACCTTCCAGCTCAGCTAGCAAACTTACATCTAGAACCTCAACCTGAGCTGCAAATCTTCTCAAAACTCATTGACTTAAGTGTTTCTGTTACAGTAAAAGTCTTAAAACGAGACATCTTGCCAAGCGAATCTTTGAATTGGACACTGGAAAATTTGTATTTATTTTTAGAAGTTATCAGTTTCTAAGAGGGTTATAACAAATGGTTGCTACTATCTGACATGAGAAACCGAGCCTCTCAAAATGTTGTTCTTCTTAATGATCATGGAAACAAAGCCTTTCTTTGTATGTCATTACATGGTCATGTCCTCTTGAAATATTTTCCCCTCTCTTCTCAATCTTTCTCATCGGCACCACCTTCCTTTTTCATAGAATCATACAGCTTGGAAACAGACCCTTCAGTACAACTAGTCCATGCCGACCAAGTTTCTCAAACTAATCTAGTCCCATCTGCCTGCATTTGGCCCTTATCCCTTCAAACCATTCCTATTCATGTACTTGTCTAAATGTCTTTTAAATGTTGTAACTGTGCCGGCACCGGCCACTTCCTTTGGCAGTTCTTTCCATACATGAACCACTCTGTCTAAAATGGTTGCACTTCATGTCCTATATAAATTTTTCTCTTCTCACCTTAAAAGTATGCTCACTAGTTTTGAATTCCCTCAACTTTGCTATTCACCTTATATTGGCCTCATGATTTTATAAACTTCTAAAAAGCCATCCCTCAAACTCCAGTGAAAAAAGTCCCAGCCTATTTTTATAACTCAGACCCTCCAACCCTGGCAACATCCTGTTATATCTTTTCTGAATTCTCTCACTCTTAATAATATCCTCCCTATAACAAGGAGACCAAAACTGCACACAATACCCTAGAAGAGGCTTCAATGTGATGTCCCAACTCTTTGCCGGTGTACCTCCCCTCATTCATCAACAGCCACTGACCCCCGATTCTCCCCCCGCTATACACTTCTTCAAATATATCTTATACCCTTCTGTTCACCTCCCAGCAGTGTGACCTCCCTCACTGTCCATTTTCCTTCATGTGTTTCTCTTGTGCAACTGCCTCCTGTGCTCCTAGTGATCCCACCACAGCACATTCTCCATCACAATCGTAAGTACCAAAATGAACCATAGGTTAATCTCACCTCCATTTCTCTAATTAGACTAATAAGTCACCAGAAACCTGTTAGACATGGTAACAGCATTAATAATTGAAATTAAAGTTTAAAAGATCTAATTAACATCTCAAATGGGTATTAATGGCTGCAATACTTAAGAACAACCTGCAATAACTGAGATTTCAGCTATGCAGAACAGAATACTTGTAACCATCCACATGAATCTCCATTAAACTTAGAAATGGACCCTTCAAAAACACAGTGTTTTAACGATCCACCGATTCTCCCTCACCCCCACCTATTCATGGGGGTCAGCATCTATGAGAAAATACATTGTACTAATATGATAACAAAATAAATAGAGCCAACATTTTATTACAATTCCAAGCTTCTAATTCTGCAGCATCCTGCAGCTAAAGTGTTCTGCATAAGGTACAATTGTGCTAGTACATTTAAGATAGTTGTTACTTTGGACAGGGGTAGGACTTGCATAATCTGTACTTGTATATTTTCAATCAGGAGATTCCACTATAGCATGAATCACTGAGCTATAATTTCTATGAACATTGTACTATAGTCATTGCAATGGCTTTGATGGCGCAGGCATTCGGTGAATTTTAGGACATCAGCCCTGGTAATGTATGCCTTTCTTTTTCTGTATCTTGGTCCAGTTTATAAATTGGAAATATTTTCAGAGATTTGATAGAAGAGAGTTCGGCCATTGACAGAACATACGGAGCCTCACAAGCCAAACTCAGAAAAGGTAATTTGACAGCAAATAACAATCACTGTCAATGTCAAAGGGTAATACTGAGGTTTTGTGTGCAGTATTTAAAGAAACTCAATGACCCCACAAAATTCACTAAAGTTGTCAAGTTCAATAAAAGCATCTTCAAATGCCATATCTCATCACCAATACTACTGGTCTCAAATTGATCAATGCACCAGATACCATCATCACTTACTGACAATGTCAATCACAACTTATGCCTCACAATCTTTGCTTCATTTCATCCTCACACTTTGGATTGTACTCAATGATAAATAATGCTCTTTTTTTACCATATTAAGTAGTGTATAAGCAAATGCACCATCACCTAACTGAGAAGACAGAGGCAAAACTCCATGTCCTCAATCGCTACCAATGGAATGCCAATGATTGAAGCCATTGTATGATCATACCTTATCTTCCTTATTCCATTCCCTCTTCATCATAAAGTTTCTTCAGATTTGCAAAATGGTCTAAGCATGCACTTCCTGCTTTCCAGTTCTCTTCTCAGTGCAACCGTTGTGGCTTTGCCAGTTTAGTTGCTCAAGTAAGAAATAGTGCACAAGCATGAAAGTGTAAGAGGCAGAAATGATTGATGATAAGAGAACATTTTGCTCTCACACTTGCAAATATCAGCTCAGCTTCTGGCACTACAGGTACTCATACTCTAAAAGTTAATATATGGAGGCAAGATCAGCAAGTGATGAGTCATCAATGGCATGTCACAGATTGTGACTGTGGATCACATAATGACATATTAAACTTTGAATAACAACTTGCATTTCAAGCAGAGGACGTGGAGTCAGACTGACTGAGAATGTAATTAAGTGACTGACCAATGTGGATTATCTTCTGCCTTGAGAGAATGTCAACCTGATGGGTGTCAAGGAAACTTCAATGAGAAGGATTTTAAAAAGGTAGAAATGCATTGTAATTTGAATTGTAATCTCTTGCAAGTTATCTCCTACTGTGACTGTGATGAGAGAAATGATAGCAGATTGTGCAAAAGGCACAATTGCTTTTTGTCCATGTAAGAATAGAGGTTTTGCTAAAGAACAGTGGTTAAAAACTTGTTTCAACTCTGGCTGTATGTGCTGTGGGTGAAGGTATGTGCTCTGAGGGTGATAGGCTGAGAAAACCCCCAGTAGTCCCTGTGCTGCAAGTAAAAATGAAGGAAGTCTCTCTCATTCTCTCAAAGTCAGAAAGCAAGCAAAATACGATAGTCAGAAGGTGTAGTGAATGGAACCAGGGCGGATCTTGTTGACTGTGAGTTCCTTGATTGGGCTTGTTAACCTGGGCCAATCAGGAGGCACTGGCTCACCAACAATAACAGAGGACTAGGGGGCCGTAAGGGCCGACTGCCTGCCCCTCTTCCGCGGTTACGTTAGGGCCCAGGTGTCCTTGGAGAAGGAGCACGCGGTGTCCACCAACACCCTGGAGTTGTTCAGGGAGAGGTGGGCGCCGCAGGGAGTGGAGTGCATCATTTCCCCCTCCAACTCTATTTTGATTTAGTCCCTGCCCTCCCCTTCACTGTTTTGATCACACAGCATTGCCCTTTGATGTGAAGGGCACTGCTCGTCACAGGCCACTCGGGTGTTTTCCTACTTTTCCTGGTGGTGGAAATTAAATAAAGATTTGTGCACTTTATGTCTCTCACTGTGTCTCACAGCTGCACACACACACACACACCATGGGTGCTGGGAAAAAAATAAGCACTACCGCAAAAAAGAAAAAAAAAGATAAAAAAAAAATAAACAGAAGTGAAAAAAAAATAAAAAAAAAAATAAAAAAAGATAACAGAGGACTAGGGGGCCGTAAGGGCCGACTGCCTGCCCCTCTTCCGCGGTTACGTTAGGGCCCAGGTGTCCTTGGAGAAGGAGCACGCGGTGTCCACCAACACCCTGGAGTTGTTCAGGGAGAGGTGGGTGCCGCAGGGAGTGGAGTGCATCATTTCCCCCTCCAACTCTATTTTGATTTAGTCCCTGCCCTCCCCTTCACTGTTTTGATCACACAGCATTGCCCTTTGATGTGAAGGGCACTGCTCGTCACAGGCCACTCGGGTGTTTTCCTACTTTTCCTGGTGGTGGAAATTAAATAAAGATTTGTGCACTTTATGTCTCCCACTGTGTCTCACAGCTGCACACACACACCATGGGTGCTGGGGTTAAAAATAATAAGCACTACCGCAGTTAGGCGGTAGTGTGGGGGTTTAAAAAAAAAGAAAAGAAAAAGAAAAAAAAAATAAGCAGGAGTGTTGATCACAAAAAAAAATAACAGAGGACTAGGGGGCCGTAAGGGCCGACTGCCTGCCCCTCTTCCGCGGTTACGTTAGGGCCCAGGTGTCCTTGGAGAAGGAGCACGCAGTGTCCACCAACACCCTGGAGTTGTTCAGGGAGAGGTGGGTGCCGCAGGGAGTGGAGTGCATCATTTCCCCCTCCAACTCTATTTTAATTTAGTCCTTGCCCTCCCCTTCACTGTTTTGATCACACAGCATTGCCCTTTGATGTGAAGGGCACTGCTTGTCACAGGCCACTCGGGTGTCTTCCTACTTTTCCTGGTGGTGGAAATTGAATAAAGATTTGTACACCTTGTCTCTCACTTGTCTCACACCTGCGCACACACACCATGGGTGCTGGGGTTAAAAATAATAATAAAAAAAAATTAACAGAGGACTAAAGAGAGAGAAAAAAAAACAGAGGATTTTGGATCTCCTCAGTTCAGGGGACTGACTCTGAGCTGGCTGGTTACAGCCACTATACTGCACACAAGTAAATAAAAGGTGACTTAGTGTCGGGTTACCAGCCTCTGTGCACTTATTTCAAAAGGAAACACCACAAAGCTAAACATCTCAAAACTAATTGCTCACCTACCATTATCAGTATTGCCCAATGTGACAGCTATAAGTTTCTATCAACTATTCTTCACAGAAGTCAGAAACTGATCTCTATACCCATTTTAAATTTTGTTTTTTTTTGACTCACCTGTCATTTCTAACCTGCATTGTATCCCAGTTTCCCTCTTTCATTAACTCACGAAAGCCTGGTTAAACCAGTTCCTATCAAAACAGAAATGAATTTGGTCTGCTTGAAAGGCATCCATGAGAGAAGGGATTCATTAACCTTATGGCACCTGACTAAGTGGGTCAGTTCATCCCTCTTGTTAACAATTTTGTGTATCCCATCTGGAATGGCAATAACGTTTGCCATAACACCAGGCACAAATAACCTCCAGTGTAACATAAGTGCCAATTCTTCAATTAGCAACATCTTTTATAACTTTTCCACCAGAGCACTCTGATTAGGACTTCAATGATGAGGAATGCAGATAAATGTTGATGTGAGATGTTTACTGGAGGTGTAGAGCTTCTACAGTGGATGTGGTGACTGTCACAGAGCATGGCACCAACCTTGGAACCCATTCTTTCCTGGAGACAGGATTCAAACCCATTTACACGCTTGTCACAGATATCGAGGGTCTCAGCTTTTAAAGATGCAAAGCGGTAACTACCTAATATCCAAATGCAGCAGTGAAAGGACAGACCAGTCATCACAAGATCAGCTTAATGCCATGCAGGCAGGGAATGGGCATCGCTTTAGGGGAGTGGCTGTGACACTCAGGGACAAAACCCTCTACCCTCTATCAGGACAACAGCATTCATCCTCCTGCTGACAGTATCTCCTTGTTTTCTGTTAGCCAGATAGGCAAGAACGCTGATATTCAAACTGAGGCAATGCAGTCCAAAGCCAGACCCTCATTGCCAGAGCTGCCTGGCCCTAGTCTCCAAGGTTATGTGCATTGAAGATCCACAGCCTTCCACCAGCTAAGCTACAAACTCTGGCACAGCACTGTGAAGGAGCATAACCTTGGGCAAAGACACGCAGAAAATGGCATCAAGGAAATATATAACAGTTGCTGTGTTTTGGGTATATTCCTTGAGCTGCAGATTTGCAGATGTTTCATCTCCTGTCTAGGAGGCATCTTCAGTGCTGTGTAGCCTCCTGTGAAACGCTGTTGTACTGTGTCAGTTGGAATTTATTTGGCTCTGTTCCTGCTTTCTCCAGTTGCCAGTTTCAGTTGTTTGCTGTAGTGGCTGGTATATGGGGTCTAGGTCTATGTGCTTGTTGGTGGAGACAGTGGCTGAGTGCCATGCCTCTAGAAGTTCTCTGGCTGTCCTCGGTTTAGATCGTCTTATGATCGTTGTGTTGTCCCAGTTGAATTTGTGGTCCTTGTCATCTGTGTGGGTGGCTTTAAGGGACAGCTGGTCATGGTGTTTAATAAGTAGTTGGTGTTCATGGATGCAGACTGCTAGTTGTCTGCCTGTTTGTCCTGTATAGTGTTTCATGCAGTCTTTGCATGGAACCCTGTAAATTATGTTAGTGTTGCACATGATGGGTATAGAGTCTTTTGTCCTGGTGTTTTGTCTGAGCATGGCTGTTGGTTTATGGGCTGTCACGAATCCGAGTGGTTAGACAAGTGTGGCTGTCAGTTCCAAGACATTGTTTATGTAAGGTAGCATAGCTAGTGAGTTTACGAGAAAGGAGGAAACCAACAAACAACTCCCATTCCTGGATGTGATGGTACAAAGAACATAGAATGGTGAATGCACCACAGAAGTATACAGAAAAGCCGCATACATGGACCAGATCCTGAATTACAACAACAATCACCCGAACACACCCAAGAGAAACTGCATTAGGACCCTTTTCAAAAAGGGCACAACACACTGCAGTACACCTGAGGGCAATAAGAAGAACACCACTACAGTGTATTCACCAAGAACAGATATCCTCACAGCTTCATCTGCAAATGCCTAACAGACAAACAATGTGACAAGGACATGCTACAACTCAACTCACTAGCCACGCTACCTTACATAAAAAAACACCTCCGCAGGGACAACACAACAATCATAGGACAAGCTAAACATAGGACAGCCAGGGAATTTCTAGAAACATGGCACTCATCCATTGACTCCATCAACATGTACATAGACCTGGACCCAATGTCCCAGCCACTACACGAGCAACTGGAACCGGCAACTGGAAGCAGCAGAAACGCAACCAATTAAATTCCAGAAGACACAGTACAGCCACAATTATTACAACCAGCACCCGAGCTACAAATCTTTACACAAACCTTGAATTTATAAGAGCGATTAATTGACACCTGTATGGAATATTTCATAGTTTGTTTGATAATGTATGTCTGGAATCGTTGTTCTCTGGGGTGTTTTATTTCATTATGTAGTCAACAGCAAGCATTCCAGCCATTACCAATGGTCCTTAACAGAAGGTTGGTAATGTTTGGAACACCTACTGAATCGGGAATTGAGAATTCATTCAATGCAGTCAGCTGGGCTGTTCATAGAGAACTCAGCCAGAGAAGGGATGTGCGTCTTACCTTCTCTCTTCTCTAGACTGGCAGATATGGGAGAAAATCACTGAGTAACGGGATGTTTCTTTACTTGAAGTTTATCTGAGTTTTGTGAAATCATTTTCTTTGTGAAGAGATCTGGGATCGAGACAAAACATATTTGTGCCAACTGTGGAATCTTGTCCATTATCTCTGTCTATAGAGGACTTTCTGTCATTGGAGCATGGACTGAACAGAAAGAGAAACACACAACTTTATTCAGAAACTTCAGTAAATTAAATTCAAGTGTATTTTTACCATGTGCTTCAGCTAATTAGTTTGGAATAATTGCCCATACAATATACATGTTCCCTTGAACTTCTAAGAACAAATAACAAATATAGGTAACAGGGATTGTTGTGACAACCTCAGGTTGCCATCTAATAATTCAGCCAGTGAAGAGTGCCATGATTTTACTTATTTATCCATGGGATGTAGGGATCATGAGCAAAGCTAATATTGGCCATTTCTAATTGGCTTTGAGACAGTGGTGATGAATCAAAAAACAACTGAGTGGTTTTCTAGACAATTCTGGGGGACAATTAAGGATGATTTATATTATTGTCACTGTTTGCCTGATACTAGTTTCATTGCAATATTTATCTTAGATTAATTAAACATGATGAACTAACACATAAAAAGAACATTATGGCTATGGAAGACTCTTTGATTCTAAGGTGCTGTTCTGTAATGTTGCTTCTGCAAAGATGTTCATCATAGAATCAAATGATGTTTAGTGCTCAAGAGGCCATTCAATCCATCATATCCATCAGTCTCACCAAGAAGAATTCAGCTACTTCCAATCTTCTGCATTTCCTCATAGTCTTATGATCTTTTTCTCTCATCAGATTATCATCTGATGCCCTTTTTTAGAGCTGAATCTGGCACCACCACACTCTCAAAAAAAATCCCAAATCCTAACCACTAGCTCCATAAAAACAATTCTCCTCAAGTCACTGAGTTCTTTTACCATACATCTCAATTCTGCTTTCTGCAGTTTTCAACTTCATCTGCCAATAGGAACAGTTTCATCTCATCTCATCTGTCCAGGTTGTTCGTATCTTTGATATGTTTATCAAATCTCCTAAGAATCATTTCTTGTCCAAGGAGAACAAGGATCTCTTATCCAAGATCTCAGCTGTCCACATAACTAAAATCCATCAACTTTGGAAACATCCACATGAATCTGAACCATCCCTGTGAACTTATTCACCTCCTTATTAGGGTGTAGAGACCAGAACTGAATGCAATATTCCAACTGAAACTTAGACAGCATTCACCATAACATCCTTTGTTTTGTATTCTATGATTCTACCTATAAAGCAAAATGCCATATACTTTATTGAATATTTTCTCATCCACTACTTTCCAACAATTGACTCTGTGCCTCTGTTCAACTGAGGTTCTCCAGTATTCTCTGCTTTATTTTGTATTGTCTCCTCATTCTTCTTCTTAACACTCACACTTCATTTTCTCTACATTAAATGTCATCTGCTACACATTGTCCTCTTGAATTCTATAACTGCTCCCTTCAATTTTCACAATACTTCCAGGTTTTATGTAAACTGTAAAGTTGGAAATTGTCTCCTTCACACTCACATACGTTAAGTAAAGCAGTACATCGAACACCTAGCTTGAGTACACCCCATAGAAATTTTCCTGTCTGAACAACAACAATTGCTTCTACTGCTCTCTGTTTTCATGTCATGCAGCCAACTTTATATCCATGGAGTCATTGTCCATTTTGTCCCATGAGCGTCCTGACAAATTTTGATGGGATCTTGTTTTGTAATGTTTTCAAATCTCCTGTAGTGATTTCACTTGCTAAGAATCAAACCTGGCACTCACATAGCTCTAATGTCTTGGTGAATTTAAACAATGATTGACAGAGGCAACTTTGTCAAAATAAATAGATGAGATGGTTTATTGTGACAGGACGCCTAAAAGCTTTGTCACATTTACACACATCCTTCAGTTTTCATTATATCTGCAGTTTATGAATTTACAAAGCACAGATGGGACAATTAGCACTACATCACACCACTTACTGGCAATATATAAGTTCTCTGTCTTGTGACTTTACAAAACAGAAAGACATCATACAACTACAGCACTGCATGTAGGCCAAAACTGCTGTTTAGATGCATTTATGTTTACAAGAATATATATACAGGCGTTGAAAGCATCCTTACAGTAAGTATAATCATGACAATTACACTTCCTATAGGTTGGATTAACCTCTTCTTAGTAGACCTCCAAAACCCCTTTCAGCAGGTAGTTTTGATATTGTCCACAATCTACCAGACTAACTGTATATGGAACAGAGCTTTATTGTGTTTAATTAGATGCCTGTTTTCCTGTTTGATAATCTAACAGGATGCTACATTCATTAAACATAAGAATATCTCTATCCTAATTGGTTGATCAAAACGCATTAACCCGGATATTTTTGCATCTAACATCTCCTATTTTGAACATTAGTGAATTATGTTAATTGGAAGGACAGAAGTTTTTGAAACAAGCCTAAATAATGCTAGATATATGCCAAAATGAAAATTGCAATTCAATCTCTCTTCTAGTTTTATTTTGAAAAACATTTTTTTCACAATTGCATTCAGAAAATTCAGTAATGTTTCAGCACTGATGGATAAGCATTGCATCAACCAAAGATTACCAAGATCACACGTGGCTGATATAAAATTGATTAAAATCAGGAGTCCATCAGTTTGAAAGGAAATAATTTCTCCATTCCTCATTATTATAACACACAATGACTTGCACCATTTAAACTTGCTTAAGATAATGTCAGCAATGTTGCAATCCACATTCCAGGTTATGCCTCCAAGCTGCATGTCATTTCTTTCAGCCAACTTAATTATATCCTATTTTTAAGACTCAACTTAAACTGCAGCTTTAAAAGTCAGGGAAATTTATTGCTAGTTATACATTTAATTTACTCATCCCAGGATAGACAATATGCAACCATTGATCTGTTTATTGAGTGTTTTATAGAACATAGAACATAGAAAAGTACAGCACAGAACAAACCCTTCGGCCCACAATGTTGCGCCGAGACTTAATCCTAATGTAAAATATAGTAACTTAACCTACGCACCCCTCAACTCCCTGCTATCATGTGCATGTCCAGCAGTTGCTTAAATATCCCCAATGACTTCGCTTCCACCACCACAGCTGGCAACGCATTCCGTGCATTCACAACTCTCTGTGTAAAGAACCTACCTCTGATGTCTCCTTTATACCTTCCTCCTAATATCTTCAAACTATGACTTCTCGTACTAGTCAATCCTGTCCTGGGAAAAGCCTCTGGCTATAACTCTATCTATTCCTCTCATTATTTTGTACACCTCGATCAGGTCTCCTCTCTTCCTCCTTCTCTCCAGAGAGAAAGGTCTGAGCTTATTCAACCTTTCATCATAAGGCAAGCCCTCCAGTCCAGGCAGCATCCTGGTCAACCTTCTTTGCACCCTCTCCAAAGCCTCTGTATCTTTCCTGTAGTAGGGCGACCAGAACCAGACAAAATATTCCAAGTATGGTCTCACCAGGAACTTGTAGAGCTGCAGCAAAACCTCATAGTTCTTAAACTCGATCCCCCTGTTAATGAAAGCCAAAACACCACATGCTTTCTCAACAACCCTATCCACTTCAGTGGCAAATTTGAGGGATCTATGAACTTGCACACCCAGATCTCTCTGTTCTTCCACAATGCCAAGAATCCTGTTTTTAATCCTATATTCAGCATTTGAGTTCGACCTTCCAAAATACATCACTTTGCATTTATCCAGGTTGAACTTCACCTGCCATTTCTCAGCCCAGCTCTACATCCTGTCTATGTTGCACTGCAGCCTGCAGTAGTCCTCTATACTATCGATGACACCTCCAACCTTTGTGTCTGCAAATTTACTAATCCACCCCTAAACCTCCTCATCCAAGTCATTTATAAAAACTACAAAGAGCAGAGACCCAAGAACAGAGCCCTGCGGGACCCCACTCAACACTGTCCTCCAGGCAGAATACTTTCCATCTACAACCACTCTCTGCCTTCTGTCAGTAAGCCAATTCTGAATACAGATAGCCAAATCTCCCTGTATCCATATTTCCTGACTTTATGAATGAGTCTACCATGGGGAACCCTATCATATGACTTGCTGAAATCCATATATACCACATCCACTGCTCGACCCTTGTCAACCTGTCTTGACACTTCCTCAAAGAAGTAAAGAACAAAGAAATGATACAGAACTTATAGTCTGTAGCATTTCATCATTATTACAATGTTTTCTATCAGAATTTTACACATGAAGACTTCTAATAGCTGACAGATTAGCATTTGTGAGGATTGGGTGGTTTAATGGACTGAACACTCAACTTTTAACTTTGAAAACTGAAGATCTTCCTTTAGTGGACATCTACTCTAAAGGAGATGAGTAAGTACAAGATTTAACAATGTCAATCCACACCACTGTAGCTTTAGACCACATTTTAAACATGCATCACTACAATGGGCCATCTTGCTTAGTGTTATAGACCAGACCAATCCCCTCAAAATATATTCAGGAGACAGTCTAGGTCTAGCTTTTCCTTATTTTAAAGGTAAAGTGCAAGGTGTTGTATTCTAGATGCAATTCGATTTGTCAAACTAGTCAACGTTAAGCAAAGTATACTTTATTCATATACTACAGTTAAAATATAAAAGAAAGAAGAAATTGGAATAACTTTACACTATAGAAAAACTTAATAGAATAATAGATTGTTTAATGACTAAGCATTATCTCTTCCAATATACAGTAACAACTCATAAACACACTTTTGGCAAAAGGTAAATTCAGTAAATAGATTGTCTCACACACAACTCCAGCCACGGGAAGAGAACCCTTAGTTTCTGTAACTAAGAGAGGAAAAAACAGTTTCCACATCCAGCTTCATGACATCAGCAACTGCTACTGAAGAACTAAAATTAAAAACCCTGGTTCTGTGGGAACTTGACCCCACCCCTTCAGGCTGCTTCTATTGTTAGAGCTTTAAAAAGAAAAACTCCAAGGCCTCACAAGCTATTTAGGTCGAGTTTTCAATAGATAGCTCCTTGCATCTGCCAAAAACCTCTCTTCAAAACAAAATCAGGACAAAGTACAGCTCTTAAAACCATAGTTAGAGACAGCATGCCATAAAACACAGACGATGAGCAAGAGAAGAAAAAATGGGTTAGAGGTATGCTACATGGCCTGAATGAAGAAAGCTCTGCCAAACTTAATTATAGTTTAGTTAGACACAAAAGGTCAGCTGCTTCTATTCTATTCCACCAGGATGGATAAAATCATTGATACTGAAATTCTGAAAGTGTTCCATTTTACCATATTAAGACCCTACGCTGAAGAGTAAAATGATTAGAAAAAGGCCACCTCTTATTCCACACATTTGGGCAATATATCAAACACTAGCTGATGCAAAACATAAAAAAAATTAGCTTTTAACTGCTGTACTGCAACAGTTAATATATAATTATGGCACATTACATGACAGTCGGTTAAAATTCTCTTTAAATAAAGTCCAAGTCCAAGCAAATAATGCATCCTAACGGAATTGACAAAGTCACAGACATTTCCCTTCAACACCTTTCTGCACATTCGTCAAATTCCACTATTGTCTCTGCCCTGAGACTCACAGCCACCTAAGCTAACTCACTGATATTTCCCACTTTATTGTAAGAAATACACTTTGACTGGCTTTGACTACCATTAAGCAGCTAAACAGCACATTTGCTCGTATGGATCCTTTCTCTGGAAGCACCACCTGCGTCTGACCATTGCCCTTGCCTTCTCTATGTTATAGAAGCTGACGCTCAATGGGAGGCGACAGCCTAGTGGTATTATGGCTGGACTGTTAATCCAGAAACCCAGGAAATGTTCTGCGGACCTGAGTTTGAATCCCACCATAACAAATGGTGGATTTTGAACTCAATGAAAAATCTGGAATTAAGAGTTGCCTAATGATGACCATGAATTGATTTTGAGGAAAAACCAATCTGGTTCACAAATGTCCTTTAGGGAAGGAAACTGCCAACCTTATGTAGTCTGGCCTACATGTGACTCCAGACCTATATCAATGTGGTTGACTCTTAACTGCTCTCTGGGCAATTAGGCATGGGCAATAACTGCTGGCCTAGGCAAACACCCACATCCCATGAACGAATAAAAATGTGTGAGCGATTAGTAACAATTTTTTTGTCAAAAGAAAATCTGACAGTCACAGCAATTAAAGTCAAATAATCATTAACTCCAAATTTGGAACAAGTTTCCAAAAAAAACTTTAAGCCTTTAGCACACATTGTAAAGTGATACCATCATTAACTAAACTGAAAAAAAAGCTTTGTGTCCTGTGATAACACTTGACAGGAAGCCAGAATCAGTGTTTTTTTCTTATAGGCAGCAGGCAATTAACTGATTTAGAGTAACACATAGAATTACAGAATGAGAATAATTACAGCACAGAAGAAGGCTATTCAGCCCATTGTTTCTGTGCCAGCTCTTTGCAACAGCAACTTGCCTTGTTTGATGCAACTTTTCCAATTAACCATCACTTGCAGTTGTTTCCACTCAATTCCCTTTTGAAAGCCACAATTGACTAGTGCATTCGTGGGGCTTAATTGCTTACGGTTGCCAGGACAATTGCACAGTCCGTCATGTGATTTATCATGAAGTTGTAAGGAGGCATCAACTTTTACTGAAATGAAAGCTGACAGAATGCATTACATCACCTGTGAACTGTGTTAGTTTATGACGGAGCAGGGTTAATGAATGCAGCATAAGGACCCATGGCTGTCAACATTTGTCTCACAGATGAAGCAGGATGAAGAGTCAGTAACCACCTTTATTGAGAAAGCAGGAAAATTTGTAGAGGGAAAGGGAAGCATGTGAGATCCAGTATTAAATAATGCTAACAGCCTGATTTTAACTCCACGTTGGGAGTAGTACTACTAAAGGCAGCAGAATAAGGGCAGACCACGTTGGAGGTTGCTTGTTATATGCTGACATGAAAACTTGGGGATGTCAATTCCAAACCTCATCTACAAACGTCATCTACAAAGACCTATTAGGGTTTTCTGGGCACTGGTGAGGCAAATTAGGCTTTTTCGCACAATTTAATACCAGATCTCAAAATTCCTTTTTCTTTCAATAATCCATAATTTTGCTACTTTTTTGATAAGGGTGATTTCTTACCCAATGCGTTGCTTCATCCAGAAAGATTTCTAGCAACGGGACACCTCCATTTAGGAACCTCTTAAAGCTATCTGCTCCAAACTGCGTCTTCACAGAGGAAGGTGGTTGGGACAGAAGTTTGGAGGGACGTTAGGAGTGAAGCTACAGGAAGAGACACCAAAGTATCTTTGTAGAGACTAAAAGGGGACAGCCCCTCCCATGGTGCTGATCCACACAGAAGAATTAATAGGAGGAAAAGCAAAGGTAGGTATAGAGGAAATGGTGAGAAAGAAGAAGGGTCCTCAATTCTACTCAAGTGCCATGGACTGAAATTAGAGTAACTTTCTTACTAAAGTCTTGACAAGGAAAGTTTCCTTCCACAAAATGCACTCATTTTTCTCTGCACTCCAAGTCTGCTTTCCTAGAAATCTTATTACAATGCAGAATATTGGGCTCATTCACCCAATTCTTGATGCAATTTACTGTGCCAAATCATCTCTGTAACTGTAAGCATGGACATTGATTGCTATTTGTGACACGAGACATGAGCTCTTGATTAATAGTGTTGGGTTTGGCCTTCTTCTGAACTTAAGTTTTTTCTATTAGTGGAAACATGGAACCCTGACACCATTTTAACTGCAGTGTTTAAAGTGTTTTACTGATATAGACTCACAAGACATTAAAAAAAATTAAAGTTTTCTACTTAACCACAGTTCAATAGCTTGACGATTTGACAGATGGGTACGTGCCACTGTTTATCTTTTGTCATAGTTTGATTTTGTTAAATTGAAACAGAAGAATTTAATTATAATGTGCATGAATTTATTAGCTATCATTGCTGGTGCATGAACATCTTACAGAAGCAGGGGCACAGACTTGGCCCTGTGTTACAGACTAAAATTGTATAAAAAAGCTTTGAGCTTTGATGTGTCATGAATTCTGAACAGCTATTAATTTGGCACTTAAAGAATAATCTGAAGCCAATACCTAGCCAAAAGGAGAGATGATTGACTAATCTGCCTGTATTACAGTCTCACTTATTCCACTCCCTTTTGAAATCTAAACTACGTTTATGGGAGGGGTGTCAAACGGGTAGCAGAGCAGATGCGCTGCCACACGTTTGGCTTAAATGGGCACCCTGGTGATTTCTGGCAGCATTCTGACAGTCACTTTTTTTTGCTAAATTGAAGGTACAGGAGTCCTCAACACTGGGGGCACAACAGCCTGCGCATTTGGGCCAAATGACGTATGAGATAGTGGACAGGGAAAGAAATAGGATTGGAAAGAAGCAAGTTTGATAGTGATAGAAAGAGTTGGTGTATATAAAGAACCATTCATGACTTCAAGATGTTCTACAGTTCTTAGCCACCAATAAAGTACTTCTGAAATGTAAGTACTACAGAAAATACCAAGGTCCACAACATCAACATGATAATGACCAGTAAATCTATGCTTGATGGTGATAACCTTTGGTTAAGATACAGGTGAGATTTTCTTGCTCTCCATTGCTGCTGTCAGACATTTTACTTCTACCTGTAAAGGGAGAAGGTCTTTGGTTTAAGGCTTAATCTGAAAGATAACAATCTCATAGCATTACTATACTACATTGTCAAGATTATGATCAGTTGCTCTTTTATCTATTACTTTAGATATTTTTTCAGTTGGATCCTATACATTTACAAGGGGTTGCTTTTGTTTTAGATTTGATTTATTATGGTCAGCCAGACTACTCACTTCTGACTGCTATAAAGTGACTCCTGCTGGTAAGTGTAAACAGGATTGTCCCATTCAAAAAAAAACAGAAATTACTGGAGAAACTCAGCAGGTCTGGTAGCATCTGTGAAGAGAAAGCAGTCAATTTTTTGTGTCCAGTGACCCTTCCTGTATCTTCTATCATTGAAGCACCTTCTAGCACTCAATGATCTAGGCTGATTCTAAAGATGCCACCTGGGCAAACGTCTTGCTTTATCTGTGTAGAGAGATACAGAGTGGAAATATGAAATCACTCACCTTTAGAAGGTATTTTATGGTTCTGAAGAAAGATCGTTTGGACTTGAAATTCATGTTAACTTTGTCTATAGCATGATGTCGAGGAGCCGGTTGTGATCTGGGGTGGACAAAGTTAAAAATCACACTAAGTCAGGATATAGTCAAACAAGTTTATTTGGAAGCACTAGATTTCGGAGCGCTGCTACTGGGGCAGGATCATAGGACACAGAATTTATACCAAAAGATCAAAGTGTCAGACAACTGATGTGATGTATTGAACAAACTTAAATTGCTATTAACTCTTAATCACTTCGAATTGCAGGTTGTAGGGTTCAGGTTTTGAATCATAAGCATGTAAATTCTTTCAAGTCACATTCTCAAGATAACTTACATTTTCTAAAAAAAAGTGACATCTCAGCTTAGACAATGCATTAAAAGTGTATGGTTAGAGTCTGACCATAATCCAATCTTGAATCAGACTAGCTCTATTACCAAAGTAGGAATTTATAAAATGTCACATGGATCTCAACGGTGCCTGGCATGGGATATTTTTAAATAGTTTTAAGTGTAACCTACAGAAAGTCTGCAGTAGTGAGTAGACTGGGTTCTTTCTTGATTATATGTTTTTTGAGATTTTTCTCTTGATTAAACTTAAAATATAAGCCATAATTATTAAGATGGTGTTAATTCCTGGGTCTGTAGATTGTGAAGGAGCAAAAATGGCCTTCAGACGAGTGATATGCACTTCTTGTCAGATGTGGGAGTTTCAGGAAAGTCTACGAGCTACTGTGGATTATATCTGCAATAAATGCTGTTGGCTGCGTCTTCCTATCAGGTCAATGGATCGGTTGGAGAGACAATTAGAGGCAATGAGGAATTTTCAACTGCAATGGTATGTGGTGGATGGCAGTTATAGGAAGGGGGAAAGTCTCAGATACAGTCACACAGATGGGTTAACTTCAGGAAAGGTAAGAGAGGCAGGCAGTTAGTGCAGGAGTCTTCTGTGATTATCCCCATTTCAAACAAGTATGCTGTTTTGGAAAATGTAGGGGGTGATAGATTCTCAGGGGAACGTAGCATGAGCAGCCAAGTTTCTGGTATTAGAGCATTAGACTGGCTCTAATGCAATGAGGGGTAGGTCGGGTTCCAAGAGATCAATTGTGTTAGGGGACTCTGTAGTCTGAGGTACAGACAGATGTTTCTGTGGCCAGCAGTGAAACATCAGAATAGTGTGTTGCTTCCCTGGTGCCAGGATCAAGGATGTCTCAGAGAGGGTGCAGAATGTTCTCATGAGGGAGAGGGGCCTGCAAGAGGTCATTGTCCACATTGGAACCAACGACATAGGAAGGGAAAAGTTTGAGATTCTGAAGGGAGATTACAAAGAGTTAGGCAGGAATTTAAAAAGAAGGTCCTCGAGAGTAGTAATATCTGGATTACTCCCAGTGCTACGAGCTAGTGGGGGCAGGAATAGGAGGATAGAGCAGATGAATGCATGGCTGAGGAGCTGGTGTATGGGAAAAGGATTCACATCTTTGGACAATTGGAATCTCTTTTGGGGTAGAAGTGACCAGTACAAGAAGGACGGATTGCAACTAAATTGGAAGGGGACTAATATATTGGCAGGAAGATTTGCTAGAGCTGCTCGAGAGGATTTAGAGTAGTAAGGTTGGGGGGTGGGACTGAGACGGATAGTGAAGAAAGAGATCAATCTGAGACAGGTACAGTTGAGAACAGAGGTGAGTCAAACAGTCAGGGCAGGTAGAGACAAGGTAGAACTAATAAATTAAACTGCATTTATTTCAATGCAAGGGGCCTAATAGAAAAGGCAAATAGGGCATGGTTAGGAGCATGGGATATCATAGCAATTACAGAAACATGGCTCAAGTATGGGCAGGACTGGCAGCTTAATGTTCCAGAATACAAATGTTACAGGAAAAATAGAAAGGGAGGCAAGAGAGGAGGGGGAGTGGCATTTTTGATAAGGAATAGCATTACAGCTGTACTGAGGGAGGATGTTTCTGGAAATACATCCACGGAAGTTATTTGGATGAAACTGAGAAATAAGAAAGGGATGATAACCTTATTGCAATTGTATTATAGACCCCTAACAGTCAGAAGGAAATTGAGAAACAAATTTTGTCAGGAGATCTCAGCTAACTGTAAGAATAATACTATGGCTATAGTAAGGGATTTTAACTTTCCAAACATATACTGGGACTACCATACCATTAAGGGTTTAGATAGAGAGGAAGTTGTTAAGTGTATTCAAGAAAATTTTCTGAATCAATATGTGAATATACTTACTCGAGAAGGTGCAAAACATGACCTACTCTTGAGAAATAAGGCAGGGCAGGTGACTGAGGTGTCAGTAGGGGAGCACTTTGGGCCCAGCGACTTTAATTCTATTAGATTTAAAATAGTGATGGAAATGGATAGACCAGATCTAAAAGTTGAAGTTCTAAATTGGAGAAAGGCCCAAGAACTTTCAAAAGCTGATTCGGGGTAAATGTTTGCACGAAAAGGGGTGGCTGGAAAATAGGAAACCTTCAGAAATGAGATAACGAGAATCCAGAGAAAGTATATTCCTGTTGGGGTGAAATGAAAGGCTGGTAGGTATAGGGAATGCTGGATGACTAAAGAAATTGTGGGTTGGTTTAAGAAAAAGAAGGAAGCATATGTAAGGTATATACAGGATAGATTGAGTGAATCCTTAGAAGAGTATAAAGGAAGTAGGAGTATACTTAAGAGGGAAATCAGGAGGGCAAAAAGGGATCATGACATAACTTTGGCAAATAGAATTAAGGAGAATCCAAAGTGTCTTTACAAATGCATTAAGGACAAAAGGGTAACTAGGGAGAGAATAGGCCGCCTCAAAAATCAGCAAGATGGTCTTTGTGTGGAGCCACAGAAAATGGGGGAGATATGAAACAAGTATTTTGCATCTGTATTTACTGTGGAAAAGGAGATGGAAGATATAGACTGTAGGGAAATAGATGGTGACATCTTGAAAAATATCCATATTACAGAGGAGGAAGTGCTGGATGTTTTTAAAAGCAGGAAAATGGATAAACCCCCAGGACCTGATCAGGTGTACCCTAGACTTCTGAGGGAAGCTAGGGAAGTGATTGCTGGGCCTCCTGCTGAAATATTTGTATCATCGATAGTCACAGGTGAGGTGCCGGAAGACTGGAGGTTGGCTAACATGGTGCCACTATTTAAGAATGGTGGTAAGGACAAGCCAGGAAACTATAGACCAGTGAACTTGACGTCAGTGGTGGGCAAGTTGTTGGAGGGAATCTTGAGGGACAGGATGTACATGTATTTGGAAAGGCAAGGACTGATTCGGGATAGTCAACATGGCTTTGTGCATGGGAAATCATGTTTCACACACTTGATTGAGTTTTTTGAAGAAGTAACAAAGAGGATTGATGAGGGCAGAGTGGCAAATGTGTTCTATATGGACGTCAGTAAGGCGTTTGACAAGGTTCCCCATGGGAGACTGGTTAGCAAGGATTGATCTCACAGAATACAGGGAGAACTCACCATTTTGATACAGAACAGGCTCAAAGGTAGAAGACAGAGGGTGGTGGTAGAGGGTTGATTTTCACACTGGAGGTCTATGACCAGTGGAGTGTCACAAGGATTGGTGCTGTGTCCTCTACTTTTCGTCATTTATATAAATGATTTGGATGTGAGCATAAGAGGTATAGTTAACAAGTTTGCAGATGACACCAAAATTGGAGGTGTGTTGGTCTGCGAAGAAGGTTGCCTCAGCTTACAACAGGATCTTGATGAGATAGGCCAATGGGCTGAGAAGAGGCAGATGGAATTTAGACTAGACTAGACTAGACTAGACTAGACTAGACTTACAGTGTGGAAACAGGCCCTTCGGCCCAACAAGTCCACACCGACCCGCCGAAGCGCAACCCACCCATACCCCTACATTTACCCCTTACCTAACACTATGGGCAATTTAGCTTGGCCAATTCACCTGACCCGCACATCTTTGTGACTGTGGGAGGAAACCGGAGCACCCGGAGGAAACCCACGCAGACACGGGGAGAACGTGCAAACTCCACACAGTCAGTCGCCTGAGGTGGGAATTTAACCCGGGTCTACAGGCGCTGTGAGGCAGCAGTGCTAACCACTGTGCCACCGTGCCGCCCACTTATGCCACCGTGCCGCCCAATTGTTTACTCTAAACAATTGTGAGATGCTGCATTTTGGGAAAGCAAATCTTAGCAGAACTTAAACACATAATGGTAAGGTCCTAGGGAGTGTTGCTGAACAAAGAGACCTTGAAGTGCAGGTACATAGCTCCTTGAAAGTGGAGTTACAAGTAGATAGGATAGTAAAGAAGGCGTTTGGTATGCTTTCCTTTATCGGTCAGAGTATTGAGTACAGGAGTTGGGAGGTCATGTTGCAGCTGTACAGGACATTGGTTAGGCCACTGTTGGAATATTGCATGCAAATCTGGTCTCCATCATATCGGAAGGATGTTGTGAAACTCGAAAGGGTTCAGAAAATATTTACAAGGATATTGCCAGGGTTGGAGGATATGAGTTATAGGGAGAGGCTGAACAGGCTGGGACTGTTTTCCCTGGAGCTTCGAAGGCTGAGGAGTGACCTTATAGGGGTTTACAAAATTGTGAGTGGCATGGATAGGATAAATAGACAAAGTCTTTTTCCTGGGGTCAGGGAGTCCAGAACTAGAGGGCATAGGTTTAGGGTGAGAGGGGAAAGCTATAAAAGAGACATGAGGGGCAACTTTTTCATGCAGAGAGTGGTACATGTAAGGAATGAGTTACCAGAGAATGTAGTGGAGGCTGATACAATTTAAACATTTAAAGGCATTTGTATGGGTACATGAATAGGAAGAGTTTGAAGGGATATGGGCTGGATGCTGGCTGGTGGGACTAGATTGGGTTGGGATATCTGGTCGGCATAGGTGAGTTGGACTGAAGGGTCTGTTTGTGTGCTGTACATCTCTATGAGTCTATGAGTGACTGTCTACAGATTGTATGCTTTTTGAACAAAATAGAAAGCATCTGCAAATATAAATCTAGAAATGCATTTTATAAATTGGCTGAGCTGAGATATCACCTGTTTAAAATAAGACTTTTAGTTATTTTGGGAATGTGACTTGAAAGAAGTTCAGGGAATGCATATTAATGATTCAAAACCTGCAACTCATTCTAAGTGGGTAAGACTTAACAGCAATCTTGGGTTCTTCAATACATTGCATCAGTTGTCTGACACTTTGAACTTTTACTATAAATTCTGTGTCCTCTGATCCTGCCCCACAAGCTACCTGATGAAGGAGTAGCACTCCGAAAGCTTGTACTTTCAAATAAACCTGCTAGATTCTAACCTGGTGTTGTGTGATTTTTAATTTTGTCTATACCAGTTGATATATTGTAAGTATCCTGTTACTGTATCCTTTATATTGCATTTTACTCACCGATGATATCGGATTAACTGGTTGGTAATTTCCTCTCTACTCCATTCCTCTTTCATCTAAATAGTGACATTACATTGGCTGCTCTCCAATCTGCCATCCTCTCCATTAACACCACTTTTTGAAGAAGGCAAAAGACAATTCTGACTAATGTTTCCCACCTGTTTTTATTTCTTAGTTCCATCCAGTCTAATTCGACATTTGGACTTTCTGAATTAATATTGTTTTGATCCCAGCTGACGCTATGACTGGATAAGTCAGATACCAGTCCGAAATCAGTTTTTTAAAATTTTAACTAAGTGGCCTTTCACTGAAACACATACAATGCTGCAGATTTAGTTTCAACAATAAAACAATTGTTTCTTATGCAAAATAAATGAAGATAAACTACAATAAACCAAACTTTTAAATGAACTGCCTGAGGAGGTGGTAGAACATAGAACATAGAACATTACAGTATGGTACAGGCCCTTCAGCCCACAATGTTGCGCCGACTTGTGAAACCAATCAGAAGCCCATCTAAACTACACTATTCCATTCTCATCCATATGCAGGTTCAGTTGCATTATTCAAAGAAAATTGGATAGATACATGAAAAGGAAAGTCTAAGAGTGATATGGCCAAACACAGGCAAATGGCACTAATTTAGTTTGGGAAACTTAGTCTGCATGGATGAGTTGGACAGATGGGTTGGTTTCCGTGCTGTATGATTCTATGTTTAGTGACATAATAAAATCACCACCCCATTAATCCCAATAAAGCATTCTAAGTAGTCAAATACTTCCTTCGACATAGCTCAGAGATTATGTTTAGCTTGCTGTTGTGCCCTGGTACTGGTCTCCCTATTTTTAATTTGCTTCCTATTAACAATGCCACTCATCCCCTCCAATCATCCAATGATGTTGCTCTGACAGAATTCCCAGTCTGGATTCATATGCATCAGTTACTTCACAGTCCTGACCCCTCATTCTGCCTCTAATGGAAGATGGAGTGGGGAACCCATCCCCTTGGTCATCCTGTCTCCAAAGTGAATGTTCTGAAATTGCGATGCATCATCTGAGGTCCACTGCCTTATACTAATTCTTCCTGGAAACTGTGTATCATGAAAATTCTTTTCAATGGCTGACCATGGAGCCTGCTGTGGCTGTGGTTGAATGAAGTCTTGCCACAACAATCCATTTTGAGTAATAGTTGCCAAGGGTGAAACACGCATTTCCTTTAAAATCAAACAAACCCATTGCTAGTCTTTATCATGGCCTATCTATAAGCCTTGATGACATCATTGGCTTGGTTGCCATTTCACCGCTTGTGACACCGCTTGTAATTCTGTTATCTTTTAAAATACCTAACCACATCCCTGATTGCTGTACTTTTACTCTGCATTTCATGATACCTAGATGTGTCCTGTAGACTTTGATAGGATTTCTATCTTTACCATGGTAGACCAAGATTTTGCACCAATACATTTTCTATGATTGTTTGCTGTTGTTTCTGCTTGTGGTACTTTTTCAGCACCTGTTCTACTGCATTATGTTTTGATCACCCTCACAGACAACATTGTCTGACCTCAGTGCACTCCTTGTCAAATTTTGAGCTGCAAATAATTTGCGTGAGCTTTCCCTCAGTTACACGGAAAGTTTGGTTAAGCCATAGACTAAGATGTTGCTCTTTCTATTAGATTAAGATTGGCCAAATCTGCTTGGTCTACTTTGCTCTCGAGTTTGTACCTGCCATTGCCTGTGACTTGTCTGAAACACTGATTTTTCCATAGTTGTATCTCATCATCTGAATTTTGAACACATAAAGGTATTTTCGATATTTCTGACAATTTCAATCATTTTATCAAAACTTATAGTTCATCTTGGCCTGGAAATTTAAGTCCCCCAGTTAGGTTGAGTAAATTCCACAGGTTATGCAATTGCTAACACTTCCTTTTTTATAGTTGCAGAACTCTGTTCAGTCTCCATCAACATTCTCAGTGTGAAGTAGGCTGTTTTGCACGTTCTGCCAGTTTTCCCTTGAGTACTGAGCCATAAAGTATTGGGGCCTTGAAGACACAAACAGGTGAATATACTATGGGGAACAAAGAAATAGCAGAAGAGTTGAATTAGTACTTCAGATCTGTGTTCACTGGGGAAGACACAAGCAATCTCCCAAAGGTAATAGTGGCTGAAGGACCTGAACTGAAGGGAATTTATATTTGCCAAGGAATGGTGTTGGAGAGACTGTTAGGTCTGAAGGCTGGTAAGTCCCTGGGACCTGATGGTCTACATCCAGGATACTGAAGAAGGTGGCTCTAGAAATCGTGGATACATTGCTCATTTTCCAATGTTCTATAGATTCAGGATCAGTTCCTGTGGATTGGAAGGTGGCTTATGTTGTCCCACTTGTTAAGAAAGGAGGGAGAGAGAAAGCAGGGAATTATAGACCAGTTAGTCTGACCTCAGTGGTGGGAAAGATGCTGGAGTCAATTATAAAGGATGAAATTACGACACATCTGGATAGCAGTAACAGGATAGATCAGAGTCAGAATGGATTTATGAAGGGGAAATCATGCTTGACTAATCTTCTGGAATTTTTTGAGAATGTAACTCTGAAGATGGACAAGCGAGATCTAGTGGATGTAGTGTACCTGGACTTTCAGAAAGCCTTTGATATAGTCCCACATAGGAGGTTAGTGAGCAAAATTAGGGTGCATGGTATTGGAGGAAACATACTGAACTGGATTGAAAATTGGTTGGCTGATGGGAAACAAAGCGTAGTGATAAATGGCTCCCTTTCAGAATGGCAGGCGGTGACCAATGGGGTGCCACAGGGATCAGTGCTGGGACTTCAGCTTTTTACAATATACATTAATGATATAGATGATGGTATTAAATGTAATATTAGCAAATTTGCTGAGGATACAAAGCTGGGTGGCAGGGTGAAATGTAAGGAGGATGTTAGGAGATTACTGTGTGACCTGGACAGGCTAGGTGAGTGGTCAGATGCATGGCAGATGCAGTTTAATGTGGATAAATGTATGGTTATCCACTTTGATGGCAAGAACAGGAAGCCAGATTACTACCTAAATGAAGTCAAGTTATGTAAAGAGGCAGTACAACGAGATCTAGGTGTTCTTGAACATCAGTCAATGAAAGCAAGCATGCAGGTACAGCAGACAGTGAAGAAGACTAATAGCATGCTGGCCTCATAACAAGAGGAATTGCATATAGAAGCAAAAAAGTTCTTCTGCAGCTGTACAGGGCCCTGGCGAGACCGCACCTGGAATATTGTGCGCAGTTTTGGTCTCCATATTTGAGGAAAGACATTCTGGCTATTGAGGGAGTGCAGCATAGGTTCACGAGGTCAATTCCTGGAATGACAGGACTATCTTACGTTGAAAGATTGGAGTGACTGGTCTTGTATACCCTTGAGTTTAGAAGGCTGAGAGGGGATCTGATTGAGACGTATAAGATTATTAAAGGATTGGACACTGTGGAGGCAGGAAACATGTTTCTGCTGATGGGTGAGTCCCGAACCAGAGGACACAGTTTAAAAATAAGGGGTAGGCCATTTAGAACAGAGTTGAGGAGAAACTTCTACACCCAGAGAGTGGTGGGTTTGTGGAATGCTCTGCCCCAGACGGTTTTGGAGGCCAAGTCTCTGGATATTTTCAAGAAAGAGTTGGATAGAGCTCTTAAGGATAGTGGAATCAAGGGTTATGGGGATAAGGCAGGAACAGGATACTGATTGAGGATGATCAGCCATGATCATAATGAATGGTGGTGCTGGCTCGAAGGCCAGAAGGCCTACTCCTGCACCTATTGTCTATTGTCCTTGTTTTATGGTTTTTGCATTTGTGGGTAATATATGAACAATATACTAAAACATCACGAGAAAGTAGTTTGCTTTTATCTTTCCAAAACTGCAGTCTGTTTCTGACTCCAGTACCACAGTAGCTGAAAGATAATGAACAAATAACCTACCAAGGACAATAGTAGTGTTGCAAGAGCAAAATATTAACAAACTATAACTTGATACCAAATGGTTTTGTCTCTTTGACAGATCATAGTAACTTTTGTTATCCCATGTTCTGCAGAATGCTGTAGCATCACTGCACAGTATACCATGATCACTACACAGAATGCCAGCAATCAGAAAAATACTGACTTCCTATTCGTGACTGAATTAGATGTTGAGTTTCTTTTCATCAATTTCAAGACAGATGGCGTTTTCAAGGAAGTGCATCTGAATTGTTTCTTGTTGAGTTGAATTTCATTTCATATAGGATGCTATCTGTTCACTGGCCAGTTACATCAGGCTCCAGTGATGCTGTGTATTGCTTTCACTCTTCAAACTGGGATACCAACTGTATGTTAGAATAGCATCCGATACTTCAGTCTACAGTCAGCCTTGTATCTCCAGGCATTTATTTCTGAACTTCAGTTGATAAAATAGATCCAACTGCACCTCCAAGTGACATTCATACAGGCTGCAGAATCAGAAGATGATGGAAGTTGTCAAAAGGTTATGATCAGTGGGGATAAATGTTTTCTATTGTAGCGCTGTAATTTGTCAAAATTAAAGAAACAAAATGCTGTTATTATTGAGATTATCAAGGCATCAGGATATTCCAAGGTACTTTCCAACAAATGGATTATTTCTGACATGCCTTCACGAGACATACAAATAAACATGAAAGCCAAAGACCCGCTCCAAAGACCTTTAGTCATTTTGATGGAGGCATCATAGAAGGCATCCTATCTGGATATATCATCGTGTGGTACGCCAACTGTTTTTCCCAAGACAGCAAGAAACTACAGAGAATTATGAGCACAGCCCAATGTATCTCACAAGCCAGCCTTCGATTCATTATCTCCATCTATACTTTCGCTCTCTCTGGAAAGCAACCAACATAATCATAGTCCCCTGCCACTCCAGTTATACTCTCTTTCTGCTTTTGCTAACAAAGTGGATAACCTCACATTTATCCATGTTATACTTCATCTGTAACACATTTGGCCACTCAATCATCTTATCCAACTCATATTGATGGTCTCCTGGCATTCACACTCCTACCCAACGTTTTGGAGACTTGAATCCATCACATTTAGTTCCATCATTGAAGTCCTTAAAATGCTGTGAATTGTTGGGATCCAAGAACAGATACTTATGGTAGTCCACTAGACACTTTCTATTACCCAAAAAGATCCATTTATTCCAACTCTTTATTTTCTGTCTTTTAATCAGTTTCCTATCCATGACTGTACACAATCCAAAATCATGCACTTTAATTTTACATGCTAATCTACGATATGGGACCTCAATGAAAGCCTTATGAACTCCCAAATTAACCACATCCACTGCCTCCCCCTTATCAACTCTACTTGCTACACTCTTGAAAAATTCTAGTAGATTTGTCAAGCATGATTTCCCTTTTGTAAATCCGTGCTGACTCTGTTTGATCTTAACATTGTTTTCCAAATGTTCTGCTACTAAATCTTTTTTTTTTATGGATAGCATTTTCCCTATTCCCAAAGCTAGGCTAACCAGTCCATTATAAGTTCTTGTTTTTCTTCTACTCCTTTCATTAGTGCAGTGGTGTCACATTATCTGCTCTCCATTCCATGGGAACTGTTCCAGAGTTGATAGAATCTTGAAAGATGACCATCAATGCATTCATTATTTCTAGGGCCACTTCTCTAAGTATTTTGGGATATAGATTATCAGGCTGTGAGGATGTATCAGGCTTTAATCTTATCGATTCCACCATTTCCCTACTAATACTGATTTATCTCAGTTCCTCCCTCTCGCTGGAACCTTCATGTCCTAACAGTTTTGGGACATCACTGTGTCTACTTTTGTGAAGGCAGAACCATAATATGTATTTAGTTGGTCTGTCACATCTTTCTCCCTCATTATAACTATTCCCTTTTCTGAATGTAAGGGACCTACATTTATCTTTGCTAATCTTTATGTCTTCAAATATTTATAGAATCTTTTGCAATCCTTTTGTATATTCCCACAAACTTGCACTCTGTTTTTGCCCCCTTAATAAATCCCATTGCTGACATCTAAACTGTTCCCAATCCTAAGGTCTGTTACTTATTTTTGGCCAATTTGTATGACTGTCCCTCGAATCTAATACTCTCCCTAACATATCACACGGCATGGTATGACAAGCAAGGCTGCGAGCATGCTAATCTAATGAGTGCTACGAGAGCGAGCAAACAGCCCTGAAAGCTAGCCTGGCCATTCTGTAAGCTGGGTTCTTGTCCTTGCATGAAGAAAGCTCAGTACCCAAGCTTTTCAATGCGAGCTGCCAGTGCCCCCTCAAGCTCAGGTCTTACCTCCATAAGCATCATGTGTGATAACCAGAGAGTTTCTACGAAAGCTTGGCAAGTATCAGAGGGCAGCATCAGTGTTCCCAACTATTAAGTAGGCTTCACTTGTCTTCTTGCATGATTCTATCTCTTTCCTCACTACTTTTTGGATCCCACTACAAGATTCTGCTGGGTATTCCTAATTGAGGAAATAGCTGCTATTTTGGTCGAATGTGTATTACTGCTTTTGAATAATGTGTTCCTGCAGCTTGTCAGAACAAGCACATCATTAAAACAAAAGATTTAATTAGAGAGTACAGTAAAACACTTGGAATTCCTCCCTCCAATGTGCCCATTAGGAATGCAGGCAAGCAGAACAGATTGTGGCTTTGGGGACCTTGCCTTTTTGCATTTTGACCCTGTTTTACAGTCAATACATAGCACTCTGACACTCCCAGTAGTTTTAACTTCACTTTAAATTGACCTTGGAACAGGGTGGAGAGAGGGAAACAGAATTAGCTTATTGAACATCAAATTAATATTCAAACACAAACCTCTCAAAGGTATTATGTATTCAGGATAGATAAGTATTTACAATAATTTGAAAATGCTGCTCTTCTCTCCATTGGCATTGCATTGAAACCGTACCCAATTGTTGACTTTCAACAACTCAGTCTTTTCTAGCAGAAAAACATTTCAGAATGCCTGCCTTGCCTCCTTTTTTATATATTCCACAGAAAAGTATCTTTTAGTTTCTGGGGAATGAATGCAGAGGCAACATTACTCTGAAATATCAATACCATCCAGCACTATATAGCTTGATTACTACCCAATTCTGTCAGCATTTAATGTACTCCAAAGACTGGTGCACTCTGATGACGATTTCTTTAAACTATCTGCTGTAGCCACTGTAACAGTTGGGTAGGACTTGTATTAGATTACTTATAGTGTGGAAACAGGCCCTTCGGCCCAAAAAGTCCACACCGACCCGCCGAAGCGCAACCCACCCATACCTCTACATTTACCCCTTACCTAACACTACGGGCAATTTAGCATGGCCAATTCACCTGACCCGCACATCTTTGGACTGTGGGAGGAAACCCACGCAGACATGGGGAGAACGTGCAAACTCCACACAGTCAGTCGCCTGAGTAGGGAATTGAACCCGGGTCTCAGGCGCTGTGAGGCAGCAGTGCTAACCACTGTGCCACCATGCCGCCCACTATGAGAATAACTTTATAACATAGTTTGTCAGGTTTTGTCAGGATTATTGTGTAGGATATTAAATTAAAGATAATATCTAATGCAAATAGCATATCCTTTAATGGTGAAGTAAGAAAACACTTTGAGGCCGAGTTATTTGAACTGTATATGGCTCCTTAACATATAACAAACCAATTGTATTTGAATTTATCAATGACTCAGTAATCAATACAAAGCTAATTATGCAAATGCAACACAACTTGTGAACTTCCTGGAACACAAGACCAGCATTATCATTGGAATACAACCAGCTCCATATTTCTCCCTAAATCACATGTTATTCCAGTTTTAGCATAGACTATTGTTCCTTCATTACCTTTGACCAATATCCTGAAACTCTCACCTTAACAGCATCGCAGGAATGCCTTTGTCACATGAACTGCAACTGTTCAAGAGATTCCTCACTGTCATCTCAGAAGGAAGAGATAGGAGATAAATAACTCTCCTTGTCAGTGGCAGCTACACTCTAAGAATAAACAAAATATTGCTGATTCTTTTACTTTTGCTAATCTTAATGTGCACTATAGGGCTCGACACTTCATCTAGACTCCTCTGTGTAAAAAAACAGCTTTCCCAAGTTTTTGAATCTCACTGCATCAAACTCTTTGTCTTTGCCATGCATGAGTAAGCCTCTAAGCAAATGTTTTGTATAATGCTAGCAACTTACTTCCATCTGAATAAGGGTATGGTGAGAGATCAAGAAAGGCAACAAAAGAACATCCATATGAAATAGGAACAGAGTTAGGCCATTCAACCCCCAAGCCTGCCTCATCATGGCAGATCTGATTGTCATTTCTATTTTCCTATCCACCCCTATACCCTTTAACTCTCTTGTCAGTCAAGAATATTGTTATCTCAGCCATAAAAATATTCAATGACCATGCTTCCACTATGATGTGGGAAGAGAATTTCACTGACTACCAAACTTTGACAGAGAAAAAACTTAGCTTTGCCAAATGGAAAACCTCTCATCTTTCAACTGCTTAATCTCTTCCACAAAAGTG
This sequence comes from Hemiscyllium ocellatum, assembly GCF_020745735.1. Lineage (NCBI taxonomy): Eukaryota > Metazoa > Chordata > Chondrichthyes > Orectolobiformes > Hemiscylliidae > Hemiscyllium > Hemiscyllium ocellatum. The sequence continues at coordinate 59,598,608 of NC_083414.1, forward strand.
GAATATCCTGTCTGTCCAATCCTTTATATTCTCTCGAGGTCTTATGTGTTTTAATAGCATCACTTCTCATTCTTCTAACCTCTGATAGATATAGTAATTCTCTATTCCGGAGATGCTGCCTGACCTGCTGTGCTTTGACCAGCAACACATTTGCAGCTCTGATAGATATAGGCCAACCTTTACTCATAAAAGAATCTCTTCATCTTAGGAATCCATTGAATCTACCTTCTCTGTACAGCTTTCAAATCATTGTATATTTTCTTAAATACAGTAACCAAGATTGTTCACAGTACTTCAGAAGTGGTTTCACCAACAACCTGTACAGTTGCAACTGCATTTCCGTGCTTCTTTATTTCGTTCCCCCTGCAATAAGCAATGATATTTTATTTTACCACTTTAATCACTTGCTTTATCTACATACTAATGTCATGTGTGTTAAGTACCAGGGCACCAAGATCCCTCTGCATTGTTCACTTCTGCAAAATCTTTTCATTTAATTAATGTGTTGTATTTCTACCCTTGCTGCCAAGATGGATAAGTTTATGTTTCCATCCATGACACTTCATCTATCACATTTTTGCACATTTATTTAACCTAAATAAATGTCCTGCAGACAATTTATTCATAAATCTAGCTTTGTTTCATCAGCAAATTTAGCAATGAGAATTTATTCCCTTCATGATGCAATTATCGTGTTTTATAAGTAGCTGAAGGCATAACACTGACCACTGTGGCAATCCATTTGTTAAATCGTGCCAATCCAACATTTATTTTATCTCTCGTCTCAGTATTTTGTTGACCAACCAATCCTCTAGTCAGGCTAACAGGCCACCACAACACCATAAGCTCTTACTTTTTGTAGGAACATTTGATATGACACCTTAGCAAATGCCCTCTGGAAAGCCACGTGCAGCACAGTTGCACGAGTGACATTGAACAACGTTCAATGAGGACAGAAGGGGATAATAAGGCAGTTTAGTTTGATGCTATAAATTGCTTTGACAAGATGGATTGTATGGAAATCATCCCCATTGTTTAAAGCAGGAATGTTTATCTGAAATATCACATATAACATTAATATATGTAGACACAGAAACATATAAAGTTAAAAATCACACAACACCAGGTTATAGTCCAATGGATTTATTTGGAAGCACTAGCTTTCGGAGTGCTGCTGCTTCATCAGGTGGTTGTGGGAGCATGGGTGGATGAAGGAGCAGTGCTCTGAAAGCTAGTGCTTCCAAATAAACCTGTTGGACTATAACCTGGTGTTGTGTGATTTTTAACTTTGTACACACCAGTCCAACACCAGCACCTCCTAACCATATACGCATATAAGAACATATTCAGTGCTCGAAGAAAAGATGATTCGTACAAGAAAATGGTTTTCTTCATCCCATCACTTGTGAAACAACAAAGCTGTCTTTCCACGAACTCCTATTGTGTTTAATGTGTGTCTGAAGCAATCGACAGCTCAAGTCTCCTTGCAGCAAATTCCTCAGATTTTATTTGTTCAAGAAGAACTGGAAGGACAGCCAGACTAATTATTTCTGACAGAACATAAACTACTAAACAGCAAACACTCTCTCAGCTACCACTGTTCCTCTTGACAACACGATTATTTTTATAACATTAAACTGCTATTTTCCATTAGGGTCAATAATGTTTTGATGATTTTTTTTTATATAATATGGTTCTATCTGCTTGCTTCAGTTAACAGAAGCAACCAAATAATTTCATGCAACTGCAGTAGAATAAAATTAGATCAATTGTCTGACTTCAATTTGAGGCCAGAGTTCAGGTGCCATTGATGCCAAGATACTATTTGTCAGTTTTGTGATCAGTGGAGGTGGCTGCAAGTTATATTGGTCTATCAACTTATGTAAGGAAGAGCTTCTGACTGCTTTTAAAGGGAAGTGGCGTTTGTAATGATCCTAGCTGATTCTAACACTGGGTAGGTCAGAGAATAAACTATGTTGCACCCAGACCCCAGGTGAGGTTTTCCCAATTTATCACGGTTCTAGTGGAATACCACAAACAGTAGGTCAAACCTTCTTTATTTAACAGCCCCTCAGTTGGCTCCTGTAAGATTTATTCCTGGGTAGGCAATGGGCTAATGGTACTATCACTGGACTGTTAATCCAGAAACCCAGGTAAAGTGCTGGGGAGCCCGGTTCACAATCCCACCTCAGTAGATGGTGGAATTTGAATTCAACAAATCTCTGGAATTAAGACTCTAATGATGACCATGAATCCAATTGTTCGGGAAAAACTATCTGATTCAATAAGGTCCTTGAGGGAAGGAAATTGCCATTCTTACCTGGCCTGGCCTATATGCGGCACGGTGGCACAGTGGTTAGCACTGCTGCCTCACAGCGCCTAAGACCCGGGTTCAATTCCCGACTCAGGCGACTGACTGTGTGGAGTTTGCACGTTCTCCCCGTGTCTGCGTGGGTTTCCTCCGGGTGCTCCGGTTTCCTCCCACAGTCCAAAGATGTGCGGGTCAGGTGAATTAGCCATGCTAAATTGCCTGTAGTGTTAGGTAAGGGGTAAATGTAGAGGTATGGGTGGGTTGCGCTTCGGCGGGTTGGTGTGGACTTGTTGGGCCGAAGGGCCTATTTCCACACTGTAAGTAATCTAATATGAGACTCCAAATCCATAGCAATGTGGTTGACTCTTAAATGCCCTCTGGGTAATTAGAGGTGGACAATAAATACTGGTCTGGCCAGCATTGACCTCATCCTGTGAATGAATAAAATTTTAAAAAATGGATCCATTCCCATCTTTCAGGACTAATATGAACTCATGATTTAAAAGGAACAAATTTCCTGTCAATGAAAGATGAGTTTAATTAATTACAAAATATGAGAAGAATTAGCAACATGTCACACAAGACTAGAAATAAGAAGTAAATCCATAAAAGCAAAAGTTTAAAAAGATGCTAGATACATGAATCAGTCTCTGAATTGTTCATTACAAAAAAACAACTAAATGAACACAACAGTCTCTGCAAGAATGTTACTAGTAGTACTGATGTTGGTCATTGAACAGGCAGACCGTGAGGACTGTAGATGCTGGAGATCAGAGTCGAGCGTGTGATGTTGGAAAAGCACAGCAGGTCAGGCAGCATCCAAAGAGCGGTAGAATTGATGTTTCAGGCAAAAGCTCTTCATCAGGAATGAGGCTTATGGGCTGGGGGCTTGAGAGATAAATAGGAGGGGTTAGGGCTTGGGGGAAGATAGCTGAGATTGCAATAGTTAGATGAAGGTGGGGGAGAAGGTGATGGGTCAGAGAGGAGGGTGGAATGGATAGGTGGGAAAGGTGATGAAGGGCTTTTGCTTGAAACGTTGATTTTACTCCTCCTCGAATGCTGCCTGAACTGCTGTGCTCTTCCAGCACCACTAATCCAGAATCTGGTTTCCAGCATCTGCAGTCATTGTTTTTACCTACTGAAAGGTGATGGACAGGTCAGGAGGGCGGTGTGGAGTTGGAGGCTTGGGACTGAGATAATGTCAGGGGGAGACGAAATGAGGAAACTAATGAAATCCACATTGATGCTGTGTGGTTGGAGGGTCCAAAGGTAGAAAATGAGGTGTTCTTCCTCCAGGCGTCAGGCGGTAAGGGTTGGTGAGAGAGGACCTGCATGTCCTTGGCTGAGTGGGAGAGGGAGTTAAGGTATTCAACCACGGGGTGGTAGGATTGGTTGGTGCAGGTGTCCCAGAGATGTTCTCTGAAACAATCCGCAAGTTGGCATCCTGTCTCCCCTATGTAGAGCAGACAACATTGGGTGCAGTAGATGCAGTCGGTGACATTGGTGGAGGTACAGGTAAATTTCTGTCAGATATGGAAGGATCCTTTGGGGCCTTGAATGGAGGTGAGCAGGGAGATGTGGGTGCAGGTTTTGCACTTCCTGTGGTGGCAGGGGAAGGTGCTGTGAATGGTATGAGGGCTGGTGGGGGCATGGATCTGACAGGGGATTCGCAGAGGGAATGGTCGCTCTGGAACTCTGACAGGGGTGGGGAAGGAAGTGTATCTCTGGCAGTGGGGTCCTTTTGTAGGTCACGGAAGTGGCGGTGGATGATGTGATGTATACGGAGGTTGATGGGGTGGAAGGTGAGGATGCGGGGGGGAGGGGGGGTTGTGTCCTTGTTGCATTGGGAGGGATGGGGTTCAAGGGCAGAGGTGCAGGAGGTGGAGGAAATGCACTGGAGGGCATTTTCAACCACATGGGAAGGGCAATTGCAGTCTTGGAAGGAAGAGGCCATCTAGGATTTTCGAAGGTGAAATTAGTCATCCTGAGAACAGATGCGGTGGAGGTGGATGAGCTGGGAATAAGAGATGGTGTTTTTACAGGAATAAGGGTAGAAGGAGGTGTATTCTAGGTAGCTGTGGGAGTCGGTGGGCTTGTAGTAGATGTCCTTAATTAGTCGGTCGCTGGAGATTGATGGTCATTGAACAGTCAGTTTCCTGATCCTTAGTATTGTAGATTGGTTGACATTCTACAGTTCAACTGTGATTAAATTCAATATTCAGTGTGAATGAGAATTCTTTCTGTGATCCTGTTACCTTTTATTTAATGTGCAGCATCAAGAGTGAGAGAGCATCTTTACTTATAACATAGATATGAAGAGGGCCAGTTTATCAACTGCTGGCTTTTTCACCCCTGCTGTTCAACAGAATAATTGGGGTTTGGGGTTAAATCTGCAGGAGAATATATTTTGTAGCTAGACAGGCAGGCAGTCCTCAGCTGTTTGTTACCTTTGCAGTCGTAAGAGAGCACAGTATTCTCAGTTTAAACACTCTTTGACACATTTGCTGTTACATTCCATCTGTCTCACTCACCAGCTAGTCACTAATGTACATTCATTGCAATCAATCACCTTTAAGTAAAAAACATATTTTTACAATTATAAGTTTAAAATATCCACATTATGTTTTGTTCTGACTTGTGGTCATGACAGATGAAACCTGGTTCTTAGTTCACAGAGTAAAAAATGAGGTCTGCAGATGCTGGAGATCACAGCTGAAAATGTGTTGCTGGTCAAAGCACAGCAGGCCAGGCAGCATCTCAGGAATAGGGAATTCGACGTTTCAAGCATAAGCCCTTATGCTCGAAACGTCGAATTCCCTATTCCTGAGATGCTGCCTGGCCTGCTGTGCTTTGACCAGCAACACATTTTCAGCTTAGTTCACAGAGTCAAAGAGATGAACAGCATGGAAACACACACATCGGTCCAACACTTCCATGCTGACCAGATATCCTAATTTAATCTAGTCCCATTTGCCAGCATCTGGCCCATATCCCTGTAAATCCTTCCTATTCATGTACCAATCCAGATGCCTTTTAAATGTTGTAAATGTACCAGCCTCCATCATTTCCTCTGGCAGATCATTCCATACACGAACCACCTTTTGCTTGAAAAAGTTGCCTCTGAGGTCCCTTTTAAAACTTTCCCTCTCACCCTAAACCTAAGCCCTTTAGTCTGTACTCCCTCCAACTCAGGGAAAAGACCTTGTCTATTTATCCTATCCATGCCCCTCACAATTTTATAAACCTCTACAGCATCACCCCTCAGCCTCTGACGCTCCAGGGAAACCAGCCTCAGCCTATTCAGACTCTCCCTATAGCTCAAACCCTTCAATTCTGGCAACAACTTTGTAAATCTTTTCTCAACCCTTTCAAGTTTAACAACATCCTTCCCATAGGAGGGAAATCAGAAATGCATACAATATTGCAAAAGTGGCCAAACCAATGCCCTGTACAACTGCAACATGATATCCCATGATATTCAATGCTCTGACTAATAAAGGAAAGATATTCAAACACCTACTTCACTATCTTATCTATCTGAGACTCTACTTTCAAGGAACAATGAACCTACACTCCAAGGTCTCTTTGTTCAGAAAAACTCCCCAGAAACTTACCATTAAGTATATTAGTTCTGCCCTGATTTGCCTTTCCAAAACGCAACACCTCACATTTATCCAAATTAAACTCCAACTGCTACCCCTCAGCCTATTGGCCCATCTGACCAAGATGCTGTTGTGGTCTGAGGTAACCTTCATTGCTGTTCAATACACCTCCAATTTTGGTGTCATCTGCAAACATACTAACTGTACCTCTTATGCTCACATCCAAATCATTTATGTAAATGACAAAAAGCAGTGGACCCAACACTGATCCTTGTGGCACTCCACTGGTCACAGGTCTCCAGTCTGAAAAGCAACCCTCCCCAACCATCCTCTGTCTTCTACCTTTGAGCCAGTTCTGTATCCAAATGGCTAGCTCTCCCTGTATTCCATATCGTCCAGCCTTGCTAACCAGTCAACCATGAGGAATCTTGTTGAACACCTTACTAAAGTCCATATAGATTATGTCCACTGATCTACCCTCATCAATCCACTTTGTTACTTCTTCAGAAAACTTAATCAAGTTTGTGAGACATGATTTTCCAAACACAAAGCCGTGTTGACTATCCATAGTTAGTTCTTGCTTTTCCAAATACATGAAAATCCTATCCCTCATAATTCCCTCCAACAACTTGCCCACCACCAAAGTCAGACTCGCCAGTCTATAGTTCTCTGGCTTTTCCTTACCACTTTTCTTAAATAGTGGCACCACGTTAGCCAACATCCAGTCTTCTGGCACCTCACCTGTGACTATCAATGATATAAATATCTCAACAAGGGGCCCAGCAATTATTTCCCGAGTTTCCCATAGAGTTCTAGGGTACACCTGATAAGGTTCTGGGGATTTATCTACCTTTATGTGTTTTAAAACATCCAGCATCTCCTCCATAATATGAACATTTTTCAAGATGTCACCATCTATTTCCCCGCATTCAATATCTTCCATGTCCTTCTCTACAGCAAATATTGATGCAAAATATTCATTTAGTATCTCCCCCATCTCCTGCAGCTCCGCACATAAGCTGCCTTGCTGATCTTTCAATGGTCCTATTCTCTCCCTAGTTACCCTTTTGCCCTTAATGTATTTGTAAAACCCCTATGGATTCCCCTTAACCTGATTTACTAAAGCTATCTCATGTTACCTTTTTGCCCTCCTGATTTCCTTCTTAAGTAGATTCCTACTGCCTTGATACTCTTTTAAGGATTTACTTGATCCCTGCTGTCTATAACTGACATATGCTGCCTTCTTTTTCTTGACCAAAACCTCAATTTCTCTAGTCAACCAGAACTCCTAACACCTATCAGCTTTCCTTTCACCCTAACAGGAACATACTGTCTCTGGACTCTCATTATGTCATTTTTGAATGCCTCCCATTTGCTCGTCATTCTTTTACCTGCGAACATTCTCCCCCAATCAACTTTTGAAAATTTTTGCCTAATACCATCAAAATTGGCCTTCCTCCAATTTAGAAGTTCAATTTTTAATTCCTGTCAATCCTTTTCCATCACTCTCTTAAAACTAATAGAATTATGGTCACTAGCCCCAAAGTGTTCCCTCACTGTCAACTCAGTCACTTACCCGGCCTTATTTCCCAAGAGCAGGTCAAGTTTTGCACTTTCTTTCGTCGGTACATCCACACATTGAATCAGAAAATTTTCTTGTATACACTTCATTAATTCCACCCCATCTAAACCCTTAACATTATGGCAGTCCCAGTCTATGTTTGGAAAGTTAAAATCCCCTACCATAACCACCCTATTATTCTTATAGATCACCAAGATTTCCTTACAAATTTCCCACTAACTATTGGGGGTCCATAATACAATCCAAATCAGGTAAGCATCCCTTCTAATTTCTCTCTTCCACCCAAAATAACTTCCCTGGATGTATTTCTGGGAATATATTCCCTAAGTACAGTCATAATGTTATCCCTTATCAAAAACGCCACTCTCATCCTCTCTTGCCTCCCTTTCTAACATTCCTATAGCATCTATACCTTGAAACATTAAGCCGCCAGACCTGTCCATCCCTGAACCATTTTCTATAATTGCTATGATATCCCAGTCCCAAGTTCCTAACCATGCCCTAATTTCATCTGCCTTCTCTGTTAGGCCTCTTGCATTGAACTAAACGCAGTTTAATTTATCAGCCTTGCCTTGTTCTCTGCTGTGTCCCTGCCTGTCCTGACTGTTTGACTCGCTCCTTTCCCCAACTGTACCAGTCTCAGATTGATCTCTTTCTTCACTATCTCCCTGGGTCCCGCTCCCCCTCTTTACTAGCTTCAATCCTCCCAAGCAGCTCTAGTAAACCTCCACGCCATTATATTAGTCCCCTTCCAACTTAGGTGCAATCCGTCCTTCTTGTACAGGTCACTTCTATCCTAGAAGAGATTCCAATGATTCAAAAGTGTGAACTCTTTTCCCATGCACCAGTTCCTCAGCCACACATTCATCTGCTCTATCCTCCTATTCTTACCCTCACCAGCTCGTAGCACCGGGAGTAATCCAGATATTACTACTCCCAAAGACGTCCTTTTTAAATTCCTGCCTAACTCTACATTCTCCATTCAGAATCTCATCATTTTCCCTTCTTATGTCATTAGCTCCAATATGTACAATGACCTCCTGCATGTCCAGCTTCTCTTTGAGAATATTCAGCACCCTCTTTGATTATGGCATCAGGGAGGCAACACACCATTTTGATTTCTCATTGTCAATCGCAAAAGTGTCTGTGCCTCCGACTAAAGAGTTCTTTATCACAATTGATTGCTTTGAACCTGACATACCCCTTATTACATTAGAGCCAGTCTTGATACCAGCAAATTGGCTGTTCGTGCTACATTCTGCTGAGAATCCATCACCCCCTACATTTTCTAAAACAGCAACTTTTTTGAGATGGGGATAGCCATGGGAGATTCCTGTCCTACCTGCTGCCCTCACCTACCTTTCCTGGCAGTAAACCATCTTCCTGACTTTATCTGTGGTTTTTCTTCCTTCCAATACCTGTCATCTATCACACTCTCCAGCACCTGTAAATTTCTCATTGCCTCTAACTGCCACTCTAACCAATCCATGTGGTCTGGTAGGATTCACAAATAAACACACTTACTGCAGACATAATCATCAATAACATGGAAATTCTCCCTAATCTCCCACATCCGACAGGAAGAGTGCATAACTCTACTAGAGGCCATTTTTTGCACCTTCACAATCTCTAGAAAATATCAGTCTTATTGATCTAAAAAACATTGCTCCAGGCAAGCCTAGTACCTATATTTTATATTTTTAAATTTTAATCAAGAGACAGATCTCAATAAAACATATAACCAACAAGGACCCACTCTACTCACTATTATATAAAGACAGCACGGTTACACTTAATGCACTAAATCATGCACTTATCTGCTCCTGTGCTGTGAGCTCTTCCCTACAGGTTCCTCTATGGTCAGCTGTGAATTCTACTGTTTGTTAATTTTACTTAGACAAACTCTGATGTCCAAAAATAGTCGAACTCAAACAGTAAAGGCAGTAGCTGTGCAGATTCACTGTGTGAGTTGAATTTTTTCTGTCTCTGTCTGTCTGTCTGTCTGTCTGTCTCTCTCTCTCCCCCCAAGTCCTGTACTCAATGTTCTGAAAAATGAAGACAAGCAAGCCAAATGCCTTCTTCACTACCCTGTCTTCCTGTGACTCCATTTTCAAGGAACGAAGCACCTGGGTCTGTAGGTCTCTGTTTGGCAACACTCCCCAGGACCTAACCAGTAAGTGTACAAACCCTGCGATGGTTTGGCTTTCCAAAATGCAACAACTCACATTTATCTGAATTACACTTCACCTGCCACTCTTCAGTCCATTGGTCCATCTGATCAAGAGCTGATAAAATAAAACTTACTCAACAATTCTAAGTGAATGGAGAATTACACTAACAACCACATTAAGATTACCAGGAGAAAGTGAGGACGGCAGATGCTGGAGATCAGAGCTGAAAAATGTGTTGCTGGGAAAGCGCAGTAGGTCAGGCAGCATCCAAGGAACAGGAGAATCGACGTTTCGGGCATAAGATTCTCCTGCTCCTTGGATGCTGCCTGACCTGCTGCGCTTTTCCAGCAACACATTTTTCAACATTAATATTACCAGTTGACTTCACATTGTGACTCACTTGTGCTTATCAGATATTCATTTGTAGGGCCCTGTTTACTGCATGAATAAAGATGTTCCATGTCCTGTTCATCAAAAGCATGGAAGACAACTTGACCCTAGTGCACTCAATCAGACTCAGCTTGGCAAGCAAGCAGTACCCTTCTCTGATGCAATTAGAGTTCCGTTAAAGTTCTGTATTCCTCATGAGTACAAAATGAAAAGTTTCATCAGCATGTCTCATTTTGCAACAATTACAAGTGTTAACTTTTTAAAGAATGTTCTAAATTTCTACTTTTACGACCAATGTAAAGAACTTCATATTTTCATACAGTGCACTTCGTCTGCCATCTTGGTGTCCTTGATGTAAATTGTCTGTCTCTTCGTAGTTCCTCTATTCTTCCTCTTAGCTCTCTGTAACTGTCTCTCCTAAGCCTTCACATTCTTTTAAAAACAAACTGTTCATTTTTTTTTGCCCCAGTCTTTCGTCACCCCTTCTAAACTTGATTCAATTGATGCTCCTATTTCAACTTCTAAGCAAGGCAGTTTGACAAACAAAGGAAAATATGTAATTTAATCTTTAGAATTAAGAGCTAACATTATTTTTCTTTGTGCACTGATGGATTTATTGTGACCATCTGCAACTGGTGCATCTAATTACAAATGTGGGGTGATATGCTGCATGCATTTCCAGTTAGTTGAACAAATCCCGTTATATTTCATAAATACTGAGCATATTACATAATTGCAATGAAGCAATTATTTCAATTCATACAAAGATAAGTGTGGCCATATAAGTAGACTGACTGTACTTTCATCACAAGGAACTAGAACAAAGAACATGGAACATTAGAGCGCAGTAAAGACCCTTTGGCCTTCAAATTCTCCATAATTTGACATCTTTAGATAGTGTTGCAAGATTTTCACAAATGTGTTCTGACAACATATATTGCCTGCTAGTAGAAAATACACAATTAGAAGAAAGGTATTCAATTGATGAACGGTCCACTTTTTGAACTGCTCCCTCTAGTTTTGCTACTTGACTGTGGACAGACAGGTCAGATTGAGACTTTGGGCCATGCCTTTTTTTTCACACTTTATCCCTGTTCCTCAGGCAATATGTGACAAAACAACGGGCCCAATAGTTTTAATATCATGTCTAGTGTTTCCACTTGAATTTGGGACTGGGGAAGATACAGGATCTGAGTCTAGATTAGAGTGGTGCTGGAAAAGCACAGCAGGTCAGGCAGCAACTGAGGAACAGGAAAGAGGACGTTTCAGGCAAAAGCCTTTCGCTAAGATGCAGGATCTGCTCAATCAACTGCATATTAATTTTTTTAACACATTCTTTTTCAAAGTAGTTGCACATTCAAGATGAACAAGAGTTCTATAATTTCACCATGTGTTATTCCTTCTCTCTTTCTAATGCCATTGTTGTGAAATCATTGCTTAATACGTGAATCATCTTAACCCAATGTTTCATTAACTCAATCTTGCAGAATTCCCTCTGTGTTCTCTCCTCATGGTAATCTGTAACCTGGAATAGTCCTCATTGCTTGTTAATTCCAGTTCTGATACACCCAAAGGCTCCTCACACTCCAAGACACAACAGGTCATTTGTTTTAAAAATGGAAAGTGCTGGAAATGCTCAACAGGACCAGCAACATCTGTAGAGGGAGAAATAGCATTAACCTTCAGTTCAAGTTAACTGAACATATGACAACAAATGGTATTGAGTAGGGATCTCAGGATGTAGCAGAGTACTTAGGGAGAAATTGTTCCCGCACTTGAAAGGATTAAGAACAAGAGGGCATAGTCATAGAATCCAATTAGTGCAGAAAAAACCCATTTGGTCCATCGAGCCCACACCAATCCTCAGAAGAGCATCCCACCCAGACCCACACCCTCCATATCCCTGTAACCCTGCATCTCCTATGGCTAACCCTACCTAACCTGCACATCCCTGGACATTATGGACAAATTAGCATGGCCAGTCCAACTAATCTACACATCTTTGGACTACAAGAGAAAACCAGAGCACCCAGAGGAAACCCATGCAGACAAGGGGAAAACATGCAAACTCCACACAGATAGTCACCCAAGGCTAGAATCAAACCCAGGTCCCTGGCTCTCTGAAGCAGCAGTGCTAACCAACATGCCACCTTTTGAAAAGTAAATAGCAAAAGAAACTTAAGCAAAAGTGCTATGGGAACAAGTTTATTCATGCAGTGAGAAGTTAAGGTCTGGAATGCATCAAGAATGCTGGAGAGGCAGGTGCAATCAATACTTGCACTCAGTGCAGTAAGTGGGTGATTCAGAAACTCTCATAACATTTAAGCAGTACTGAGATATTCACTTACATCGCTGTAGCCTCCAGAGCTATAGCCAAAAGCTGTAAAATGTTCCAATCTTTATTGATTGGCAAAGACACAATGGGCCCAATGGTTTCATTCTATTTGCTTAATGTCTATGAGTCTGTGAGAAGTATATTGGAGACCCAGGATTGAGAAAAGAGAACACGTAAAATAGCAGCAGGAGGACTTTTGTAGGGTAGAGGTCATGGGGGGGTGGCGATGGAGTGAGCTCAGCAAGGGCACAGGTTAGGCTCTTATGATTACACCAATTCTGACCGATAAATCACTCATCAGGCATTGAGTGCCTTTAATTGAGGGTTAACTGTTTGGGAGGCATGAGAAGCTCATCCTGCACAGTTTTGCTTGGCATACCCCATTTGCATGGACAATAGCCAGGGTTAAAGCAGCAGCAAGAAGTCTTTAAGTGGACAAGCATTGCCTAATCTTTACCTTTTTGCAGTGGCACCCATGAACTTCAATCAGTGGTGGAATGGGAAGGCCGCCAACAGACTTTCACCATGGACTCAATCAGGGCAGACGTGGGAAGGTGATGGGGATCCCATGTGTCACTGTTATGCCTGATTAAAAGCAGGACCCTTGTACATTCCACTCTCTCCACTGCTGCAGTAACTGCTCGTTGAACAGTAGCAGTAGGCCTGGATTAGCAGTGGCAATGCATCTTTATGAAGTGAAAGGATCATGTAGAAGCCTTCTGTGGCTTCAACCCATCATTGCTGCTACAGCAGCTGAGCATCTCAAGCTCAGGGAGGTCATTAGTGTACGATCTGTGGGACCCTATTTATCCTGCCTGTATTCAACTAAACAATGAACCTCAGGAAAATCCTTTAAGAAGAACAATAACATGAAATCCCTTGAGCCATTCAAGTAGTTCACAGCTGGTCTGGACTCTAATTCCTTTTACCCACTTTTGTTCCATATCCCTTGGTGCCCTGAGTTGGCAATAATAAAAAAAATCAACGTCAGTTTTGAAAGATCCAATTGGTCCAACATTTTGGGGACACAGTTCCAAATTCCTACTACCCTTCATATAAAATACAGCTTCCTTGTTTCACTCAAGAATGATCTCTATATCATGTTTTACCTTTTAGTCAATTTGCTGTATCTATCCTATTGAATTATTTTAATGCTTTAATCTCCTATACTCCACTGAGGAACTTGGGTAGAAAGTTCTTTCCCTCTTCCCAGGCAGTTCAAACAAAGGGTCTGAGGAAAGTTTGAATAGATTGGGGTTGTTTACCTTGAGGCAACAAGATTGCGTGACTTGATAGAGATGTAAAAAACTCTGAGGGGGAAAGATAGAGTGGATAGGAAGGCACTTTCTCCATTAGTCGGGTTATCAATATAAGGGAGCACTGATATCTGAGACTATACAGAATGTAGTTGGACACATCTACACCCTGAAAATGTGTTGCTGGAAAAGCGCAGCAGGTCAGGCAACATTCAAGGAGCAGGAGAATCGACGTTTCGGGCATGAGCTCTTCTTCAGGAATGAGGAAAGTGTGCCCAGCAGGCTGAGATAAAAGGTAGGGAGGAGGGACTTGGGGGAGGGGCTTTGGAAATGCGATAGGTGGAAGGATGTCAAGGTGAGGGTGATAGGCCGGAGTGGGGGTGGGGGCGGAGAGGTCAGGAAGAAGATTGCAGGTTAGGAAGGTGGTGCTGAGTTCAAGGATTGGGACTGAGACAAGGTGGGGCGAGGGGAAATGAGGAAATTGGAGAAATCTGAGTTCATCCCTTGTGGTTGGAGGGTTCCTAGGCGGAAGATGAGGTGCTCTTCCTCCAGCCGTCGTGTTGCTATGGTCTGGCAATGGATGAGTCCAAGGACCTGCATGTCCTTGGTGGAATGGGAGGGGGAGTTGAAGTGTTGAGCCACGGGGTGGTTGAGTTGGTTGGTCCAGATGTCCCAGAGGTGTTTTCTGAAACGTTCCACAAGTAGGCGGCCTGTCTCCCCAATATAGAGGAGGCCACATTGGGTGCAGTGTATGAAGTAAATGATGTGTGTGGAGGTGCAGGTGAATTTGTGGTGGATATGGAAGGATCCCTTGGGGCCTTAGAGGGAAGTAAGGGGGGAGGTGTGAGTGCAAGTTTTTGTGATTGCAGGGGAAGGTGCCGGGAGTGGAGGTTGGGTTGATGGGGGATGTGGACCTGACGAGGGAGTAACGGAGGGAGTGGTCTTTTCGGAATGCTGATAGGGGAGGGGAGGGAAATATATCTCTGGTGATGGGGTCCGTTTGGAGGTGGCGGAAATGATGACGGATGATACGATGTATATGACCTCCTTCCACCTATCGCATTTCCAACGCCCCTCCCACAAGTCCCTCCTCCCTACCTTTTATCTCAGTCTGCTAGACACACTTTCCTCATTCCTGAAGAAGGGCTCATACCCGAAACGTTGATTCTCCTGCTCCTTGGATTCTGCCTGACCTGCTGCGCTTTTCCAGCAACACATTTTCAGCTCTGATCTCCAGCATCTGCAGTCCTCACTTTCTCCTCGAAGATATCCACACCCTCTCAATATTGGATTGAACCAATTGGAAGTTTCTAAAACTCTCTGGACCTTTTTAGTTTTGAGGCTTGAATCCATCAAGCTAAGTGCTGTGGGATTTTCAATCTAATTATCTCCCGGTCCCTTGAGGTACTCATACCAATTCCCAGTATGTTTCAGAGAAGCACCTGACTGTGAAATTATAGTGCAATACTCCCTGATTGTAAAGTGAATAAATTGTAGGATAAATGCAGTCCAAGAATGTTTGTGTCATTTTGTTCTTGCGTAACATCTTGCTTTTTAAAAAAAAATCATTTCCATATTGTCCAAACAATGCATTGGGCTTCATTCATCTGTAGTTGAAATTTACGAATAAGTAGCACCATTCTTCCACGGTGAATGCACAGCCTCTAAAGATTTCGACACAGATCAGATGTGACGGGGCTAAACAATAGGTGATGAAGATAAGTGAGTGGGGAATAAAATATGATTAAAGTGAGGTTTTTTTATTCCCTTTCAATTTAAAAATACACAGAACAAACTATTCATCTTCACTGCCCACATAATGAGTCAGTTCATCTGAAAAGATGAAGGAAAAGAGTAGGAAGGGAAAAAGGTGCCACAACTGAGAACATTTACCTATTGGGATACATGAAACAGGCTGAATTCTTACCTTGAGAAAAAAAAAGAAAGCTAATGGATGAGCTAATAGAGGAGTTTAACGTTTCATACTGTGAATGAAGAGAGATTTTTCTACTTATAGCGAAGCATATAGAATGAGAAACTATGAATACAAGACAGTCACTAATAAATTCAATAAAGTAGTTAGAAAAAACCTCTTTACCCAGGGAGTGATAGAATGTCGAGCCTGCTACCACATAGATTAATTAAGGCAAATAGCATAGATGTCAATAAGGGGAAATGAAGAAAGTACATGAGGGATAAAAGAATAGAGGTGCATGCTGATAGGTTTATATAAAATAGGGCAAAAGGAGGCTCAGGTAGAACATAAACACTGGTTGAGATCAGTGAGGCTGACAAGCCTGTTTCTGTGCTGTTATTGCTATGTATTCTTATGCTCATAAAACAGAGCAGCGGCCAACAACTTAACAAGAGATTTAACAGAGTCTGAAATATTGCAGGCTTGTTTGTAGAACTGATTCTATTTAACCAATCAGGGCGCACATTAACCTGGAAAACTTGAAACACATTACATTGCATGGATAACTTCATATGATTGAAAGACGCGATCAGTACTGGCAGGGTAAACTAATGTTCAGCTGTAGAGCTTAACCTTGTGATGGTGCCATGAGATGATGTTCATAATCTTGTGTTACTGAAAGAATTGACAGGCACTAATCACTGTGTACATACAAGAAATGATGACCTTCACAGCCACACATTCAATTGCCTTCAGAATCTTGTTCTGGGGATACATTACATTCTTATTCAAATGAACCCAAGATGTTAACCCATAAAGAATAATATTAGACTGAATCTTACTTTTTTTTTATCTAAGTCCATGTTGCCTTGCCTTTTTTTGAAGGGTTGTTTTTGTTGCAAGGTATAGTGGGTTTTCTCATAGTATCTTCCCTGTTAATTATCTACCATACTCCTATGGCATCTTTCATGTCCTATTTCTGCCCATCTTACCATTTGCCATTCCCAGAACAACTCACTGTTCAGTGAATAGCCACCAAAAGACTAGCATCCCAAGAAAGTGGCATACTGTTCTCCATTACCTCATACTCACTACCTCTGCTACTGCACCCATCTCCTATCAAGGTTCATGCTATGCCATTCTCATTGCATGCAAAACATTCCCACTTGCCCTCTGTGCTGTCCACTCAGTACTTTGGAACACCTGCCCACATGTACCAGGACTAACAGCTGTGCCACTCTCTGTTAGCTCAGTCACTTTCCCCCTTACTGTCTTTACAAGATAAAAATCACAAAACACCAGGTTATAGTCCAACAGGTTTAATTGGAAGCACACTAGCTTTCAGAGCGTCGCTCCTTCTTCAAGTGATAGTGGAGGGCTCAATCCTAACACACAGAATTTATAAGGCAGCCCATAAAGGGGCACAGCAGGTTTGGAGGGCAGAATCCTGGCCCTGTCAGGGTAGGACTGAATCCTCCAAGGGTGCAGAAACGTCCAGATCCTGCTGACTGAGTAAGTACCACTCTTCCCTCCACTGTAATTCTCTTTTTGACTGTCTCAATCATTGCACACCACTGGCCACAATGGCTTTCAGTTGTGTGCAGCAGGTTAGGGTTAGATTGCTCCTGCACTCTTCACCAGCATCAGATGCTAACACCTCAGGAGGGGGAACCAGAGACATAGAAGTGTGAATACACAGTCTGTTGGGCACCTCACAGCACCAGCTGACTGAAGAGGAACTGATAGTTGACACTGGGAAGACTGCCATAGACCTGACAGGAGAAGACCTTGTGGTGTCAGTAATCAGGGACTTCATCTACATGGATGAACAGGAGCAGAAGAGGGGAGGAGGGAGGCAAATGGTCCTTATTGCCCACTCCAGCGAACCATGCAATCATCTGGCTGCCTACCAGGACAAGTTGGTGGCTTCCATGGACAGACAGATCCAGTCCGTGGAGTGCCAGCTGGACAGGTGAACAAACCTGCACTCCCTTGCCCCAGTCACTGATCCTCAGAAACAAAGGGGCACGGTGACAGCCCGGGGGTGGGGAGCTGCTAAAATGATGATGACACATCATAGTATAAAGAAGAGCAAGACAAGTGGAATCTTATAGGAATCTGAGTGACACAGACTATGGCAAGATTTGTGACAGAATTATCGAGCATGGCCACTCTGGACACTGGGAGCAGTTAACTCCATCTGCCCAGTGGCAAGGCGAGTTTCTCTCAAGTCAGCAATTAATCTGGATTATAGCTTGCTATGCTTTATAATGGCCCAACTCACCATATTGATTTTCAGCCTCCCATCTTTTCAAATGCAGCAAACTAGCGAGATGTCGAAAATCCTGACATGGAAATTGGGGGCCTGGTGACTATGAGTTGATAGAAATTAGAAAGGTAACATGGTGGCTCGGTGGCTAGCACTGCTGCATCACAGTGCCAGGGACCCAGGTTCAATCCTAGCCTTGGGTGACTGTCTGTGTAGAGTTTGCACATTCTCCCTGTGTCTACACTGGTTTCCTCCCACACTCCAAAGATGCGTGGCCCAGGTGAATTGGCCATATTAAATCATCCTTAGTGTTCAGCGATGTGTAGGTTAGGTGCATTAGTCAGGGGAATTGGTCTCGGTGGGATACTCTACAGAGGGTCGGTGTGGACTTGTTGGGCTGGAAGTCCTATTTTCACATTGTAGGGAGTCTGCTAAAAAAAAATTTAAGAAGTATGGCGCTAGAAAAGCACAGCAGTTCAGGCAACATCCGAAGAGCAGGAGTCTTGATGTTTCGGGCATAAGCCCTTCATCCTTTGCTCCGATCAACCTCTATGTTTAGCATCATGCAACAACATTTCAGGACACACTCCGTGGGTGCCAGTCACAAATCCACCACACCCATGGACATCGGCATCCGACTTGTGCCAGCCTCTAAGATCCCTCATGGCACATCTCCCATCCTTCTGTATTTCAATGCTGCCACCTTAGCAACTATCGCTATTACCGTGCACTCAAGGACATGCACCCAGCTCATGAACTGGACTGGCAGTATCTCTGGGATCTTCATTCCCTTTTGTAAAGCCCACTTCCTCCGGGGCTACATGGATGCTCACAGCACCCCTGTCTTGCCTTTCCATTCCTTTGTGCACTTGGCCCCTCAGCCAGATCTAACAGGCTCATGTTCCTTCTTTCTTGCCTTGTCATTTAGCACAGACATAAGGCCAGGAAGCTTGACCGTTTCTCAGCAGGACTGAATCAAGTCAAGGAGGATGGCATTCTCCCTGTGAGGGTCCCGGCACAGTAAATCAAGATCAGCCTCCGTGGGATTGGACCAAGCAGTCAGCCAGTCAGTCAGAGCACGTGGTTCCTCTTTCTTCCTGAAAATGGATGGCGACTGGTACTGCTATATCAATCCATTATGATTTGTGTTCCACTCAGTCTCCATGTAGCCTGAGAAGCGAATTGTTCAATAATGAGGGCTACAAAAACTCACAACGTACATTCATACTACAATGCAAAAGACAGGAATGAGGTGCAGAACCGACTTTATTTCTTCACACTGCGCTGAAAGTTCCAAGCACAAAGTAATCCGTTCACCAACAGAGTGCTAGGGGACCTCAATGTAGATATCTGCTGCCAGATCATGCAGGCACATTGAAAGCAAAACAAAAAGTTAAAACCAGAGTGTATGCACACACTAACCTATCACAGGCTTTTAAAAAGCTAATTAAAGCAAGCCAAGTACTGAAACACTGACCCAGCGGAATAAAGCCTGAGAGTACTATAATATTATTCACAAACCAGAAAAACATCCATGACTGTACATGGAAGCTGTGAAAACCTATTTATTGTGGAGTCTGACAACATTATTAGCAATAACATGATCAACATACTTGTGAGCAATCTGGTAATTTGCATTGAGGGAGCCCAACAGTGATTGGGGGACCTAGACCTAGCAACTGCATATTTGTCAATGACTTTTTAATATGAAACCTTACTTGTGTCTGGCTTCCAGGATTCCTGACCACAGTGGCTCAGTGGTTAGCACTACTGCCTCATAGCACCAGGGTCCCATGTCTGATTCCAGCCTCAGGCGACTGCTTGTGTGGATTTTGCACATTCTCCCTAGGTCTGCGTGGGTTTCCTGTAGTGTTAGGTACATCATTCAGATGGAAATGGATCTGGGTGGGTTGCTCTTCGGAGGGTTGGTTTGGGCTGAAGGGCCTGTTTCCACACAGTAGATAATCTAATTAGAATGAAAAATTTGCTGAACAATGACTCTATTTCAGTTCAGTGATTTAAATAGGCATTGTAATAGAATAAGACTTGAAGCACTGTAAAAGGTGTATAAACAAACTGAGAACTTCAGCAACAGGCTCATACCATAGAACCACACTTCAATGTGCTCTCTTGTGGTGCAGTGGTAGTGTACCTACCCTTGGATCAGGAGGACTCGGTTCAACTCTTACCTGCTCCAGAGGTGTGCATTCACACCTCTAAACAGGTCAATTGGGAAAGTAGGGAAAACAAAGCTACACTCACAGCCAATTTCCTAGGGTGTTTGTGGCACAGTGGTAGTGCCCCTATCTCTGAGGCAGAAGACCCAGGTTCAAGTCTTTTTTGCTGCAGTCATGTATACTAACATCTCTGCGGGGGTTGAATGGAAAATAACTATCGTAATGCCAATTTCTTGCCATGCTGCTATTCAGCCTTCCCAATCTTACACCCATATGATTGATCAATCATCCCTCATACCTTGAAGGTATATCCATTCTTCCTGACCATCCATTTCTGACACTGAGCCTCAAACTATTAGAGTGTCATATCTCTCCTTTAAGTAAGGCCTGACTCAAATTTGTTGATTGATAAACGCTGGGAGAATGGTTGGGCTGAGGGTGAACCTGCAAGTGCAGGGGAGTTTGTGTTAGCTTCTAAGACCACAGGGTTTTAGAGTAAAAACCATTTGCCCTTCACCTAGGTTTCTCTAGACAGAATGAATGCCTCAAAGGTAAGCCAGTTAGGCCGGACCCACTTGTATGGATTTGAAGGGACCATGCATCTGTTATCACTCGGCCTGAACTCCACAGCAGCCATTGCTCACTTGGAGCTTGCGACTCCAAAATTTCAGCTAGTGCCTCCACACAAGCCATAGTTTAGGAATGCCACAAGTATTGTTCATTCATCATCTCAAAGTATTCCGTTACTCACACTTCTGTTTCTCTTCTCTTTGCAGGAAATATAATTGGGGATGGCCATCCAGGCAATTTCATATTGGTAACTGCAGAGGAGGTTGTGAAGGAGATCAACTGAGTCTTTACATAACTGACAACTGGAGAGGGGGAGATAGAGGGCTCTCAGTTAACTGGAGGCAGAAATAAGTAACTCAAAGTACACGACACGAGTTGACTTGGTGACAGCAGCTAAAGGTAGAAGATTATGTACAAAATGGTGATTTAATTCTGTCTTTCCATACTAGTTCTCAATCGTGTCTTTCATCCCTCACATCCTTTCACAACAGGTTGTCCAGAAAGGGGATAAAGATATCTCACTCGCTCTGACATTGTACCATTACAGGACTATGCATGCCCTCCAATAACTCAGATAAGTAGATCTCAATGAGAAAGCTGAGACAGATATCATGAGTGGGCGGTGGTGACCTGGACAACAGCGGAGAATCCACACAGAGCTCATAGGATGCTCCATCTTCTACACAACTGGACAAAAATACAGAGCGTCAGCTGACCATCAGTGAGGTGGATAATTCTGGATCAACAGTAAGCGATAGGTTGCGTAACATCAGCATTTCCAACCATACTGCTCATGACCAGAGAGATAACAGAGTGCTATGAACTGACAGAATGCATCATAGATTTGTCATATAGGATATCCAGCAAAGAAATAGGCCTGTGCTGACAATTATGCTTCATTCAGGCCTCCTCATGCTCTGTTTCATTTAACCATTCCTACATAACCTTCTGTTAACATGGATATTTATAGCTTCACCTTAAATGCACAAATAAGAATATTAAATCTCACAGGTTCTGGAACCTTGTTGAAGTACAATCAAATCCAATTTGTGCTCTGTGTATTTTCTGTACTATTGATTTTTGATCTGCTTTGTCAGAAATAAATGTGCTTGCTTATATATTAAAGTATGCTGGATAAAAGTCAGATGATCGATGATTATTTTCACCACATCTGTAACTGGTGCCAATATTATAGCATGTTCTCAGTGCTCATTCATACTGCAAAGAACTATGCTAAAACACAGTATATACTCACTGCCTATCAGCAAGTTTGAAATAGTGGAGGACATTAACAGAGAAATATTTTAGGACAATATCAGCATCAGGGGTTCATTTCTTCAGATCTTCCACCAATCGAGTTTTTACAGGTAAAGCCGATAAAAGGTTATGTAGGCAAATTTGATAAAGTATGGCGCTGGATAAAACACAGCAAGAGAGAAATGATGAAGGGTTAAACCCGAAACATTGACTCTCTTGCTCCTCAGATGCTGCCTGACCTGCTGTGCTTTATCCAGCACCACACTTTACTGACTCTGACTTCTTCAGCACCTGCAGTCCTCATTATCTCCTTTCATAGTATATAAAATTAAACAGTTAAGTATGAGATCCTTGTAGGATGCAAGTGTAAATTAATAACGGGGAGCAAGGAATAGGGAAAAGGCAAATATCTTAAACCAATATTTAACTTCAGTCTTCACAATGGGCAGGAGGACACTGTACACATCCCACAGATTACAGGTAAGGAAGTTGCTAATGGAGCTTGTAGTAGTTTATAGCTCAAAGATCAAACTATTTTGACAAATATTTGACAAACTAATGGGACAAAAAACAGAAAAATTTCCAGGACCTGATAAGGGTTTTAAAGGAAATGCTGCAGATACAGAAAGCATTTCTCAAAATATTCCAGTATTCACTGAAATTTTGGAGGGCTGCAGTGAATTGTGAAACCTCATATGCAATATCCATGTTCAAGGTGGACGGAGCTGGAAAGTGAGTAACTATATACCAGTCAGCTTAGTGTCTGTCATTGAGAAAATGCTGAAACCCATTATTGAGGAAGAAATAGCAGGACACTTAGTAAAGATTAACTCAATCAATAAACATGGTTTTGTGATAAGGAAATCTTGCTCGACAAACTTGCTGGAGTTCTCTTCAAGAATATAACAAGCAAAATTGATGAAGGGGTATTGGTAGATGTAGTGCATATGGATTGCCATAAGGCATTCAGTAAGATGCTACACAAAAGGTTATTGCAAAAGATAATAACTTTTTTTTTGCAAATAATGTATTAGAATTGATTGAAGATTAACTAACGCACACAACAGAGTTGTGATGAATCAGTCTTTTTCAGGTTGGAACGATCAGTCCTAGGATCTCAATTATTTACAGTCTATATTCTTGGCCTGGAGGTGGGAGCTGAGTATAATGTATCCAAACTTGCTGATGATATAATGATAGAGATGTACAAGGAATTTGCAGAAGTATATAGATAGGTTGAGTGAATGGGCAAAACTTGGCAGAAAGAATTTAATGTTGGAAGTTGTGAGGTGATGATCTTTACAGCATAAGACAATAAGACCACAGGAGCAGAAATTAGGCCATTTGGCCCATTGAGTTTGCTCTGCCATTCGATTATGGCTGATAGGCTTTGTAACCCCATTATCCCCCAGCCTCTCTGCCACCTCAATTCTACCTACCCCTCCACCTATCTTTGTATCATCTGCAAACTTAGCCAGAATGCCCTCAGTTCCTTCATCCAGATCATTAATGTATAAAGTGAAAAATTGTGGTCCCAAAACTGACCGTTGTGGAACACCACTTGTCACTGGCTTCCACCCTGAGAAGAATGCTTTTATCCCCACTCTCTGCTTTCTGCCAGGCAGCCAAGCTTCTATCCACACTAGTACTTTGCCTCTGACACCATGGACCCTTATCTTACTCAGCATACTTCTGTCTGGCATCTTGTCAATGGTTTTCTTGAGGTAAAAAGTGAGGTCTGCAGATGCTGGAGATCACAGTTGAAAATGTGTTGCTGGTTAAAGCACAGCAGGTTAGGCAGCATCCAAGGAATAGGAAATTCGACGTTTCGGGCATAAGCCCTTCATCAGGAAGGGCTTATGCCCGAAACGTCGAAGTTCCTATTCCTTGGATGCTGCCTAACCTGCTGTGCTTTAACCAGCAACACATTTTCAACAATGGTTTTCTTGAGGTCCAGATAGATAACATCCATTGACTGTCCTTGTTCTAACCTGCTCATTACCTCCTCAAAGAATTCTAACAGATTTGCCAGGTATGACCTCCCCTTGATGAAACCATGCTGACTTGGCCCTATTTTACCATACACTTTCAAGTATTTAGAAATCTCACACTTCACAATGGACTCCAAAACCTTACCAGTGACTAAGGTCTGGTTAATTGGCCTATAAATTCCTGTTTTGCCTTAATCCATTCTTAAACAGAGAGTGGTTACAGTAGCACTTTTCCAGTCCTCTGGGACCCTCCCAACTCCAGTGACACCAGGAAGATCACTACTAATGGCTCCACTGTCTCGTCAGTTATCTCCTTCAGAACTCTTGGCTGTAGCCCGTCTGTCCAGATAATTTGTCCACTTTCAAACTTTTCAGTTTTTTTGAGCAGTTTCTCCTTGGTAGATAGCAGTAAAAGGCAGACTATTAATTAAATGGAGAGAGACTTCAAAAGCATGAAAAGCAGAAAGATTTAAAAGTTTTATGCTTGGAGCACAGAAGAAAAACAGTATGCAGCCACAGCAAGTGATGAAGAAGGCAAAACAATTCTGCATTTTGTTATGAGAGATGGTTGGAGTTTAAAAAGTGGGGAAGTCTTGTTCCAACAGTACACTGTATTTGTGAGGCCGTACCTAAAGTTCTGTGTGCGGTTTTAGTCCCCCTAGTTAAGATAGGATTTTGTGATGTCAAGATGTGTATTTTGTCCTGTTTATTTTTAATGTGGGAAAATTGAGTCAGAGGTGCTAAGTGATCTTCTCAAAGCCAATAAAGTAGACTGCTTATAAGGCCTTTTTTTAACTAAAGTTAGAACAATAGAAGCAGCCTGAATGGGTGGGGTCAAGTTCCCGCAGAACCAGGATTTTGAGTTTGAGCTTTCTGCAGTTGCTGAGGTCTTGAACTGGACATGGAAGCTCTTATTCCTCTCTTTGCTGCAGCTAAAAGCTTGGGTTCTCTCTCTGCTGCTAGAATTGCATTTGATACTATCTATTTTACTGAATTTGCCTTTGCCTAGAGCATGCTTATTGGATGTTACCAAATTGGAAGAGTTCATTAGTAGTAGTTAACATATATATTATTTTGTTAATCATCTCAGCAGAGTTACAGTTAAGCCAATTCTTTGCTTTTCTTTTCATTCTGCCTGTATTTTAACTGTGGTATTAACATAAAGTGTGTTTTGCTTAAATTCGAGTAGTTTGACCAATTGAATTGCATATGGAATGCAATACCTTACACTTACCTTTAAAATAAGAAAAAGTTAGAGTCCATGCTATCTTCTTAATATATTTTGGGGAGTTTTGTATAAGCCCTGGTGACAGGTCAAAAGAGATTCCCCAAGCTGCATCCTGAGATGAAAGGGTTGACAAATCAAGAACAGCGAAACTGGCTCATTAGAGTTTAGTAGAGTAAACAATGATCTTATTGAAAGATACAAGATTCTGAGAGGACTTGATGGAGTAAATGTTGAGAAGATTAGTGCACCAGTATTGAACTAGGTGACATAGTTACAGAATAACGGCATATTTAAAACTGAGATGTGCAGTAATTTCATCTCCCAGATGGTAGTATATGTCTGGAATTCTCTACCTCAGAGAGATATGGAGGCTAGATCTCTGAAACTATTTAAAAAGAAGTAGATAGTCTTTTGGGAGTTCGTGGCTATGATGAATTGGTATGAAAGAAGAGTTGAAGGCTGGGGAGATCAGCCATGATCTTGCTGAATGATCAGACAGTCTTGGCGCTGAATAGCCCATTCCTATTCCTACTCTTTTACGTTAGTATAGTGGTAAATAATGATGCTGTTGTTTCCAGAGATTGAAGCATACCATTGGAAATGAGAGACCATCCCATCATTAAGCTTTACTGTTATGATTCCTCAAAAAATGAGTAATGGTGAATGGAATGTCAGAAAATCAATTTGATGGTCAAAAATATGACAGGTTTTATCTAAGCAGGAAGTCTATAATTTTAAACAATTTGAGTTTTCACTTTGGTCACTTTAAACAGCAACCGGCCATGTTATCTGTATTAAATCCAACAGCTGAAATTTCCAAAAAGGTTTAGAGTCCACTTTCAACAGAATGAAAACTGCAATAATAATGCAACAGCTGCCATAATCTCAGTGGTCTATAAAGATCATTATTTGCTGAGAGATGCAAATGAAGTGGCGAACTATGCAATTTGTTCAGGGATACACGGGGGGGATTGAGAGGGTAAATCATGAAAAGGGTACTGACAAAATGGGCCCCTCATGGGCTAGTTGATCATTTCAAGAACAGTGTCATTGAGTATTCACATCTTTAAGAAGATTTTATGCCTGAGACAGTCAGGTACAAGGTAGGTTGCAGAAACTGTGGCAAATGCAATCTTCCTGCTGTCAGATCAGATTAGTAAACCTGCTCTTCTGTGACTGGTAACCTTTGCAATGTCAGAATTTCTCTGAATTGAAATTGCAATCATGGGAAGCCAGAAATTCCTGATGATTTCAATTACCCTCAAACTGCTGATTGGACTTCTTTTTCTCTCAGGATAGATAATATTGCCAATCATAGGTAAATATCAGCAACAGTTAAGTTCGTAACTAATGGCTTTATCTGCAGTAATCTTAAACAATGCAAATAAAAGCACTTAGGGTATTGGTCAAGGACAGGGAATCTGTTTCCTTTTGAAATGATTTGGAGCTTGCTTAAGCTGTAATATCACAATAAGCTACTTTTACAGAGAGCTTTAATTTAGTAAAACACGCTAAAGCATTCTCTTTCTCAAGATATTTTTGATAAGGCTAGCATTCATACCTCATCACCAGTTGCCCTGTAGTGCTGGGCTTGCTTGCCATTTCAGAGTTGGGAGTAGGACACCTTCTTGAGGAGTCTCGTGTCGGTCATGTGGACAACGTGTCCAGCCCATCGCAGCCGATAAAGGGCAAACCCCAGGTGGACAAAGGAAGTGCTTCAGTGATACCCTCAAGGCCTCACTGGTGAAATGCAGCATTCCCACCAATACTTAGAAAATCACTGTAAAGGAGGAGCATACAGGAATGTGTCAAGCACCTTGAGACTTGCGGTCGGGAGAAAGGGCAAGTCGGGCTAAAACAGCGTTCAGAGCGTGCTGCCACACTAATGCTCCACCCACCCCTTCCTGTGATTACCTTCTGCCCCAAATGTAGCCAAGTCTGCGGAAGCCACATTGGTCTGTATAGCCACCTACTCACCTTGAGCGTGAAAAGGAAACATCTTCATCTGCAACAGGTACCGCCAATGATGGTGATGATAATGATAATGATGGAGTGTTGAACCACCTCTGTTGCATACAACTGAATAACATGCTAGGCAACTTGAGTGCAGTTGGTCAATGTGCCAAAATCCTTGACAGCAATTACCTTACCCCTGTTGCTGTATTGTGGGCATCATGCTAACTTTGAGCAGCCTATTGATTCATAGTACAGCTAGCATTTGAATATTCTGATGGGTGGCCCCAAATTTGAGTGAGGCAAGCACCATTGAAGTTAGTTTGAACTCCTTAAGGTCAGCCTACACCTCATAATATTTTCTATTTGTGGAAAAATGTCTGACAGGAATAATTAGAAGTACCAGACAATGAGCATCTCCATCAAGAGAGAATCTAGCCATCTCCTTTTGACATTCAACGGCATGACCATTTCTAAATACCCGGCAATCAACATCCTCGGGGTTACCAATCACGATAAACTGAACTGGAGCAACCTTATAAATTCTGTGGTTTCAAAAGCAGGTCAGGAACTGAGAATTCTTCAGCAAATCACTCACACTCTTCCTCCCTAAGCCTGTTCACCACCTACAAAGCACAAGTCAAGAATGTGATGGACAACCCTTCTAGTCTTGCCGACATTATTGGGGAATATCATTTGGGAGCAAATGGCTTAAGAGGTCTTTGAAGTTAGTGTTATGCCTTTAAGCACATACTAGACCTCTCCCAGTAGACTTCAGACCTTTAAAGAACTGCAAAAACCACCAGACACATCTACAACAATACCAAATGCCCAACAGAAATCAATTAAAGATAATCAATGATCACTGTAGATAGCAATCGTGCTCAGGTAATGGGGGGAGCTGTCCTTCCTGGTGCTGATTCGTAGTCGGGTGTATATCTTTCAGAAACAACATTAATTAAAGTGCTATTATGGGTTCTTGTGGCACAGTGATATTGTCCCTACTTCTGAGCCAATAGACCATCTGCTGCAAATCACATCAGAAGTCAGCAGCGTAGCATGGGAGCCATCTTAATGCAGACTAACACTCCTAGGTGCAAAAGTGAATGTTCAAACAGTATATATGGCTAGTTCTCAGTCCTGGAAGTGAACATCAGCCCAACACAAAATATCTTACCTCCCACTGAGTTTGTGTGAGATTCTCCACACAGCTTGAAGAGTTGAAATCACAGTAATAGAGTGATACAGTTATATGTCTCCAAAAAGTCAGGAAATAGGTATTCTTCTACAGAATATGATTGGCCCTAATTTTAAAATAAGTCTGCACTTTTCTCTTCAAAATGTTGAAGTGTGTGATGTTTCCAGTTGGCTAGCCCTTTAACCTACAGTTAAGCTGTACTGTCAGGGCTGAGTTCTCTCTCTCTCTCTCTCTGTTTGCCACTTAATGTTTAGCCACTGTGAGAGATTTCTCTACATGTATTCTGTCAGCCCATCACTGCTGCCTTTGCAAGGGCATCTAGAGTTGGGAAATAAATGCTGACTCTGGGGGTCCCTGCTATTGGTGCAGTGGTGATGTCAGTGGGCTAGTAACCCACCACCCCAGGGTAATGCTCTGGAAACAGAGGTTCAAATCCCAAAGAGGCACTGGTGAAATTTGAATTTATTAAAAGAAAACTGGAAATTCGTTTAATGGTGACCATGTATGTACCGTGAATTGTCATAAAATCCATTTGATTTGCTGATGCCCTTTAGAATGGGAAATCTGCCTTCTTCATCTGATCTGACTGATTGCGACATTTAAAAGGCATCTGGATGGGTATACGAATAGGAAGGATTTGGAGAGTTATGGGCCAGGTGCGACTAGATTGGGTTGGGATATATGGACGGGTTGGACGGAAAGGTCTATTGCTATGCTGTACATCTCTATGACGTGTGACTAATGTGGTTGATTGTTAATGCCCTCTGGGGTATTAGGGATAGAACATCAATGCTGACTTCGCCAGTAGCACTGACATTCCATGAATTGTTTTGTTTCAGTGCTCAATATAAATTTACAGAAAATCAGCCAGCAAAAGGTTTCCCTTTCTCAGACTATTAATAAAAATCTTCTGAGGTAAAGTTCTTAAGTGTTCAGCAAATACAACTGAGTTTCTGCGCACTCTAAGAAAACTACCCATTCCTTGCATACTGGAATTATACTCTGTGTAATTTGATCCAATGTTTCTGGGGTCTCTGCCATGGTTGCAGTTGGATTGGATCTAGTCCTAGGATGGTGTTGTATAAGTTATTTAATACATGAAAACGTAAACTGACATTATGAGATAGGATCTTCCCTGCAAAGAGCTGGCTAGAGATTCTAGAGGGTTGTTGGAGTTCTGTACTTGCTATTGATGCTGTGTGAGAATGGTTTACTGTGAACTTACTCTTAAGCAGACCTGATGTCTTACAAGAGACCACTGCATATCTCAGTTGTAATGTAACTGGCTAATACAAAATCTATAATTCACCTATTCACTGTTCTTCAGGATTGATCCCATCTTCTGCCCAAGATATTTTTTGGGCTTTCTTCCCCACATGGTATCAGTAGACCAATAACAAGTATTGGTGACAATGAATCTACCCAAGACATCACAGATTATTCCAGTCAACATAATCCAACGTGTGAAAGAGATTCTGCAACACGCCAAAATGACAGCAGACCTGACATCCTACAAGCTCAAGAAAAGCTCTAGGAACTAAATTGCGAAATTCTGCATATCATCAATGCTGATGGAATCCTTACTAATTTATAATTGTAAAGGAGATGGAAAGTGCCAGACTTTATTAAGTAGATACAGACTTCACAATATAGTGACACAAGTGGATGCTGTGAAAGACGCTGTAGCAATGACACTGAATACATAGCAACATAACAGGATGAGGCCATTCAGCCTCACAATCCTATTCTGTATTCACTTAAAGCATGGGCTATCTGTGTTCTAACTCATTAACTCAACTTTCCTCCGGGTTCTTTAATTTCTTTGGATAAGAAAAATCTACTCATCTCATATTTAAAATGATAAACTGACCTAGCATTGACTGCACTTATCATTATTTGCCTCAAGAAATTTTCTCAAAAGGCCTCGGTTGGTTTTAAGGTTATATAGCCTTGTCCTTGATTCCACCAAAATTGGAAGCCGTCTCTCTCCACAAACCCTATAAAGTTTTTCCGAAATATTTGAAATCCTCCAATCACCCCCTCTCCCCTCAGCCATTTGTATTACATATATTGCACAATGAGCAAAAGCCTGTTTGGCTGCCTCATATTCTATACGCTCTGTGGGTGCCACGGTGGCACAGTGGTTAGCACTGCTGCCTCACAGTGCCAGAGACCTGAGTTCAGTTCCCGCCTCAGGTGACTGACTGTGTGGAGTTTGCACATTCTCCCCGTGTCTGTGTGGGTTTCCTCCGGGTGTTCCGGTTTCCTCCCACAATCCAAAGGTGTGCAGGTTAGGTGAATTGGCCATGCTAAATTGCCCGTAGTGTTGTGAAGGGGTAAATGTAGGGGAATGGGTCTGGGTGGGTTGCGCTTTGGTGGTCCAGTGTGGACTTGTTGGGCTGAAGGGCCTGTTTCCACACTGTAAGTAATCTAAAACAATCTTAACAATCTGAGAAAGACAGCAGTCAAGCAGGTTTTCAACAAGTGTAATCAAGAAAACAAAGTTCCCTTTCCTGAATCTCTTGTGAATGCTGCATTTCAGATTGCAGACTGTGTGACATAAATTGGAAATTAAATCAGGCCTAATTTAATTTGACCTCTGATTTAGATTTTAACAAGTTATCTATTCACTGAATGAAAAATATAAGAATATAATGAGCCTGCCCAGCTCTAGTTTTCAAAGTCATTGTGAGCATAACTGCAGCTCACTCAAGTTGATTGAACTGCTGTGTCCCTTAACGTGATGTTAGCTTACATTAATAGCACTGTAGAAAGTCACAAGTATAAATAAGTTATTTGACCCCATTGGACAGGTTATTTTCCTCACTTAGTCTGGTAGGATAATCTCCTAATTCCTTGCTATTCTTTCTCCCATGACCCTGTATCGTTCTTTACACTGATGATTAATGCTCGTTTTACAAAATCAAAGCATGATGGGAACATAAGAACTTGGGGCAGGAATAGGCTATTCAGCCCCTTGAGCCTGCTTTGCATTCATTATCACCAATATCACTATGGCTGACCTCATTGTAGCCTCAACTCCACTTTCCTGCCTACTTCTTATAAACCTTAAACTCATTACTAATTAAAAATCTAGCTCCTCCTTAAATTTACTCAATGTCCAGGCATCTGCTAACGTGTCTGCTGTCCCTGAGCCTGTCTGTGCATTGCAACAGTCATGAAACAAAGTCAAGACCTGTTGTATTGATTGCAACATGATTAGCAAGGCAGACCTCACAGACTTTGAGTTCCCGGATTGGAGCTATTAATCTGGTCCAATCAGAGAACCATGGCTAACAGATATAAACAGGAGTGTTTCACTGCTTGTCACTGGCCACTCGGGTGTTTTCCTTTCTTCCTGGTGGTGGAAATTAAATAAAGATTTGTGCACTTTGTGTCTCTCACTGTGTCTCACACCTGCACACACACACCATGGGTGCTGGGGATAAAAATAATAAGCACTACCGCAGTTAGGCGGTAGTGTGGGGGTTAATTAAAAAAATGATAAAAAGAAAAAAGAAAAAGTTAAAAAAAGAAAAAAAAGAAAAAAAATAAACAGGAGTGTTTCACTGCTTGTCACTGGCCACTCGGGTGTTTTCCTTTCTTCCTGGTGGTGGAAATTAAATAAAGATTTGTGCACTTTGTGTCTCTCACTGTGTCTCACACCTGCACACACACACCATGGGTGCTGGGGATAAAAATAATAAGCACTACCGCAGTTAGGCGGTAGTGTGGGGGTTAATAAAAAAATGATAAAAAGAAAAAAGAAAAAGTTAAAAAAAGAAAAAAAAGAAAAAAAATAAACAGGAGTGTTTCACTGCTTGTCACTGGCCACTCAGGTGTTTTCCTATCTTCCTGGTGGTGGAAATTAAATAAAGATTTGTGCACTTTGTGTCTCTCACTGTGTCTCACACCTGCACACACACACCATGGGTGCTGGGGATAAAAATAATAAGCACTACCGCAGTTAGGCGGTAGTGTGGGGGTTAATAAAAAAAATGATAAAAAGAAAAAAGAAAAAGTTAAAAAAAGAAAAAAAAGAAAAAAAATAAACAGGAGTGTTTCACTGCTTGTCACTGGCCACTCGGGTATTTTCCTATCTTCCTGGTGGTGGAAATTAAATAAAGATTTGTGCACTTTGTCTCTCACTGCGTCTCACACCTGCACACACAAAAAAATAAAAATAAAAAAAGAAGAAAAAAAAAACAGGAGTGTTGGTGGTGGACATTGAATAAAGATTCGTGCACCTTGTATCTCTCACTGTGTCTCACACCTGCACACACACAGACTATGGATGCTGGGGAAAAATAAGCACTACCGCAGTTAGGCGGCAGCGTGGGGGTTAAATAGAGAAAAAAAAAGAAAAAGAAAAAAACTAAAAAAAAACAGGAGTGTCAGAAGTTCTATTCACTCTGAGAGCTGGCCCTGAGTAAAGGACTGTCCACCTGTAAATAAAAGGTGACTTGGTGACAAGATACTGACCTCTGGAGTTATTTCAAAGAACTTGGGATCATCTTTTGTCTGACGCTGGGCAGATGGTCTCCAGGCACTGTCTGATTATCAGAGGCTAGGGCAAGTCTTCATGGACCAGTTGTAGAAATGTGTCAGTGATGTGCGCATCAAATTGTGCTATGTGAATTCCACTATTACCTGATAAAGGAGTGTTGATCTGAAAGCTAGTGTGCTTCCAATTAAACCTGTTGTGTTGTGTGCTTTTTAACTTTGTACACCCCAGTCCAACACCGGCATCTCCAAATCATGACTACTATCGACACCACTAACCGCCGGCTTAAAGTGGAGAGGATCTCTAAGAAGATTGCACATACCGACACAGACATCAAATTTCTACAGGAATGCAGGCAAGCAGGAAAGATCCTGAAAGGATTACGGATCACGAACCCACTTAGGTCGACCTACAACACAGACTACGCAGAGAGACTTTGCCACCGCACCTCTCGTAAACTTCTCAATCATCTCGTGCACCAACTCTACAGAAGGTGCCACAACCTTGAAATTCAGATGGAGTCCACACTCACAGCCTGCACACAGGATACATCAGTACAATTACATGACATTGCCAAACAGACAAGGCAACAAAACTACACCACATACATACACACCAAGAACAAAAAACTGGAGAAGCTTGGCATTCTTACCAGTAATGGCAATGCCCACCCTGGAACCACCGTAGACAACATTATCACTGTGGGGAAGTCTATTATCAACTTATCGGACAACACCCTTCGACCGGAAGAGATTGAAGTCCTGAGTAGGGGTCTCAACTTCTGCCCCACCACCAAAATGGACACGGTTCTGGCAGCAGACACAGAGGAGTTCATCAGACGAATGAGACTCCGGGAATTCTTTCAAGGTGTTAGCTGTGATCCCACTAAGCCCACTGATGAACTGGAACAGTCATCACAGGGATCTATAGAGGAGCGACCAAAGAAGCTGTCAACATGGACCCCCCCGCTGCCCTGGGCTTGACATGTATGCACAAACCGTCAGGAAATATATAAATGCCAGATTCAACAGCCGTACCCACAAGGTAGAGCAAAACATCAGGCCAGGTGTTAGACTTGGAGGTAGGTGAGCACTTCGGGGACAGTGACCACAACTCGGTGACTTTTACTTTAGTGATGGAGAGGGATAATCGTGCGCCGCAGGGCAAGAGCTATAGCTGGGGGCAGGGAAATTATGATGCAGTGAGGCATGACTTAGGATGTGTGGATTGGAAAAACAGGCTTCAAGAGAAGAACACTAATGAGATGTGGGGATTGTTCAAGGAGCAGCTACTGCGTGTCCTCGATAGGTATGTACCAGTCAGGCATGGTGTAAAGGGCCTTGTGAGGCAGCCGTGGTTTAGTAAGGAATTGGAATCCCTTGTGAAAGGGAAGAAGGCGGCATATGTAAAGATGAGGCGTGAAGGTTCAGTAGGGGCGATTGAGAGTTATAAGGTAGCCAGGAAGGAGCTAAAGAGGGAGCTAAGAGAAGCGAGAAGGGGACATGAAAAGTCTTTAGCTGGTAGGATTAGGGAAAACCCAAAGGCTTTCTATAGGTATGTCAAGAATAAAAGGATGACTAGGGTAGGTATCGGTCCAGTCAAGGATAGTAGTGGGAAGTTGTGTGTGGAGGCGGAGGAGATTGGAGAGACATTAAATCAGTACTTTTCATCAGTATTCACTCAGGAACAGGACACTGTTGCTGATGTGAATATGGAATCACAAATAATTAGAATGGATGCCCTGGAAATATGCAGGGAAGAGGTTTTGGGAATATTGGAAAGGATGAATATAGATAAGTCTCCTGGGCCTGATGGCATTTACCCCAGGATCCTATGGGAAGCTAGGGAGGAGATAGCAGAGCCATTGGCCTGGATTTTTATGTCGTCATTGTCAACGGGAATAGTACCAGAGGACTGGAGGATAGCGAATGTGGTCCCATTGTTCAAGAAAGGGAGTAGGGATAGCCCTAGTAACTATAGGCCAGTGAGTCTGACTTCAGTGGTGGGCAAAGTCTTAGAGAGAATGGTAAGGGATAAGATTTATGAACATCTGGGTAGGAATAACGTGATCAGGGATAGCCAGCATGGTTTTGTGAAGGGCAGGTCGTGCCTCACAAACCTTATTGAGTTCTTTGAGAAGGTGACTAAGGAAGTGGATGAGGGTAAAGCAGTAGATGTTGTGTATATGGATTTTAGTAAGGCGTTCGATAAGGTTCCCCATGGTAGGCTAATGCTAAAACTTTGGAGGTATGGCATTGAGGATACATTAGAGGTTTGGATTAGGAATTGGCTGGCTGGAAGGAGACAGAGGGTAGTAGTTGATGGATTATGTTCATCTTGGAGCGCAGTTACTAGCGGTGTACCACAAGGATCTGTTTTGGGACCATTGCTTTTTGTTATCTTTATAAATGATCTAGAGGAAGGACTTGAAAGCTGGGTAAGCAAGTTTGCGGATGACACAAAAGTCGGTGGAGTTGTGGATAGTGAGGAAGGAAGTGGTAGGTTACAGCGGGATATAGATAAGTTGCAGAGCTGGGCGGAAATGTGGCAAATGGAATTCAATGTAGCTAAGTGCGAAGTCGTTCACTTTGGTAGGAATAACAAGATGATGGATTACTGGGCTAATGGTAGGCTACTTGGTAGTGTGGATGAGCAGAGGGATCTTGGTGTCCATGTACACAGATCTCTGAAAGTTGCCACCCAGGTAAATAGTGCTGTGAGGAAGGCATATGGTGTACTGGGCTTTATTGGCAGAGGAATTGAGTTCCGGAGTCCTGAGGTCATGTTGCAGTTGTATAAGACTCTGGTGAGGCCTCATCTGGAGTATTGTGTGCAGTTTTGGTCGCCATACTATAGGAAGGATGTGGAAGCTTTAGAACGAGTGCAGAGGAGGTTTACCAGGATGTTGCCTGGAATGGTAGGAAAATCTTATGAGGAAAGGCTGAGGCACTTGGGGCTGTTCTCATTGGAGAAGAGAAGGTTTAGGGGAGATCTGATAGAAGTGTATAAGATGATTAGGGATTTAGATAGGGTAGATACTAAGAACCTTTTACCGCTAATGGAGTCAGGTGTTACTAGGGGACATAGCTTTAAATTAAGGGGTGGTAGGTATAGGACAGATGTTAGGGGTAGATTCTTCACACAGCGGGTTGTGAGTTCATGGAATGCCCTGCCCGTATCAGTGGTGAACTCTCCTTCTTTATGGTCATTTAAGCGGGCATTGGATAGGCATTTGGAAGTTATTGGGCTAGTATAGGTTAGGTAGGATTCGGTCGGCGCAACATCGAGGGCCGAAGGGCCTGTACTGCGCTGTATCCTTCTATGTTCTATCACCTGTTCACAACGCAATGCCATCCAGGCTCTCAAAACCAATGACAACATTGTCATCAAACCAGCAGATAAAAGAGGAGCCATTGTCATTCAGAATAGAACAGATTACTGCAAGGAAGTGTACCGACAACTGAACAACCAGGAACACTACAGGCAACTACCAGCTGATCTGACCAAAGAACACACCCGAGAATTAAACACACCGATCAGAACTTTAGATCCAGTCTTTCAGAGTTCCCTACTCGCCCTCATCCCACGTACTTCTCGTGTAGGTGACTTCTACTGCCTTCCAAAGGTACACAAAGCAACACACCGGGATGTCCCATCATGTCGGGCAATGGGACCCTATGTGAGAATCTCTCCGGCTATGTTTCATCCCACCATCAAACTCACTATGGACTACTCTTGACTGTCTGTCTCATTCTTGGACACGTGCGAGAATCAAGGACGGACACCTCAGCACCACACTCTACAGCAAACCCACAGACAACCCCACAATGCTACACTTCTCCAGCTTCCACCCAAAACATATTCAAACAGACATTCCCTATGGACAAGCCCTACGCATACACCAGATCTGCTCAGATGAGGAGGAACGTGACGGACATTTGGAAATACCCAAGGATGCCCTCACAAGAACAGGGTATGATGCTCAACTCATTGACCGCCAGTTCCGACGTGCCACAGCAAGGAACCGTAATGACCTCCTCAGGAGACAGCCACATGCTGCAACTGACAGGGTACCCTTCGTTGTTTAGTACTTCCCAGGGGCTGAAAAATTACACCATGTTCTTCGGGACCTGCACCACATTATCAATGAGGATGAACACCTCACCAAGACCTTCCCCACATCTCCATTATTTGCCTTTAAACAACCGCCAAACCTCAAAAAGATCATTGTTTGTAGCAAACTGCCCGGCTCTCAGGACAACTCCATACAACCCTTTCACGGTGGACGCTGCAAGACGTGTCGGATAGTGGACATAGATACCACAATTATGCGTGGGAATGCCTCCCATCTTGTACGTGGCAGGTACTCATGTGACTCAGCCAACATTGTTTATCTTATACGTTGCAGGCAAGGATGCCCGGAGGTATGGTACGTTGGGGAAACCGAGCAAAGGCTACGACAACGGATAATTGGGCACCGTACAACGATCAACAGACAGGAGGGTTCCCTCCCAGTTGGGGAACACTTCAGTGGTCCAGGACATTCAGCTTCGGACCTTCGGGTGACCATCCTCCAAGGTGGACTTCGGGACAGGCAGCAGAGGAAAGTGGCCGAGCAGAGGCTGATAGCTAAGTTCGGTACACATAGGGAGGGCCTCAACCGGGACCTCGGGTTCATGTCACATTACAGGTGATCACCATTGCACTACACACACACACACTCTCACATACACACACTTTCTTACACTCACAACCCCCCACCCAGACAGACATACACACACAGATAAAGACCCACATGCACACATATATTTTGTGGGGCGAATTTGTACTTGCAGAGTTACATTGCACTTTGCTCAAAAACTGCATACATTCATGTAGAACTCTGAGCTCAAAAACTGCATGAATTTATGTGAAACTCTGTTATCTCACTTTTTAGATTAGAATCAATCTAAACATCAGGTCATAGACAGAGAACACAGGGGGCTAACACCTTCAACATATTGTCTAGCTATCACCATTGTTAACAGCTAACCCGAGAATGCAACTTTTAAAAAAAGGTTTTGTGATTTACACATGAAAGAAGTGAAACTATCACTGTATTCTAACAGATGAAAGGCTTAACAGACAATCAATTTTTCAATGTATAATTTCGGGTTACATCGTACTGTAAATTTTTGCTATACATTCTGTTAAGATCGAGCCCTCCACTATCACCTAATGAAGGAGCGTCGCTCCGAAAGCTAGTGTGCTTCCAATTAAACCTGTTGGACTATAACCTGGTGTTGTGTGCTTTTTAACTTTGTACACCCCAGTCCAATACCGGCATCTCCAAATCATGAGTTTAATCTAGTAAGAGAAATCACTGAGGTGAAGTCTCCGAGCTGTGGAGGCTGCAGGGAAAGCCTTGCGAATGCATCTTCGAAGGGGTGAGTGGCTTCCTCTTCAGAAGTGGGTATGAAGATGAGGGTCTCCAGCTCTATACTCTTCAGACCATAGGATCATTGGGTACTGTTGGTATCTCCGTAAGAGGAGTGTGGGAAGTATTGTAGAAAAAGGATAAATGTTTGTGCAGATTGAGAATAAATTGGAACTAGTGGCATTGGAAGAGCAACACTTTAAAGCCTATTGGGTTGGTTTGTCATTGAGTACTTCCATCCCCATATGAGTAGTTCTGCTCTCCCCTGGCCCTATTAAGTATTTTCTCTTCATCGGAGTGAGAAAGCTGATGTCCACCAGCATCTGTTGGTCTTGGCCCCATCAGCCTGGTTTGTGGGCCAACATTCCTGGCAATGAGAATAAGGGAGGGATCGAGTAGGATGAAAATGGATGGAAGAGTAGGCAGTGATGATGCAGTCAATGATGCAGGAAATGTAGTGTGGCGATCCAAATGAGTAGATAGGAAGCACAAAGTGTGGGAAGGGTTATTAGTTTTGAACAATGAGTTGGATGACACCTATCGAGTGGATATGATCCATGC
Source organism: Hemiscyllium ocellatum (assembly GCF_020745735.1). Taxonomy (NCBI): domain Eukaryota; kingdom Metazoa; phylum Chordata; class Chondrichthyes; order Orectolobiformes; family Hemiscylliidae; genus Hemiscyllium; species Hemiscyllium ocellatum. Next base: position 59,637,294 of record NC_083414.1, read on the forward strand.
AACAGTGAGAGCTGTAGTCATTGAATCTTAATGAGTGTCATGTGCAATGTCAGAGTGAGAGCATATGGTGGCCCTGCAATAGAGCGAGAGAGCAGAGAGAAGATAGTGACACTTGCACTTGCAGAGTGCAGAAAATGGTTGATGCCATTTCATCTAGAATGCCCTATCTGTGTCCAGTCTGACTGGATCCAGTGACGCGATCACCTGTGGTGGTCAGCAAGGAAGAAAAGACTGGCTTTCCTCTCCACCTCACTATCCACCAGCACATCCAGCTCACTCTCCACAAGATGGGGTGCTATGATGAAAAGTCACCTGACTTGAATTGCTAACCCTGCTTTCTTCCCACAGATGCTGTCAATTTCTGTTTCTATTTGAGGTCTCCAGTATCCGCAGTTCTTTGTTTTATTTCAGTGCAAAGTTTCTATGTAATTGTTGCAAACTGTTCTGAACACTGTACTTAAGAATGCAATGTATTAGGATAGTGTGGGCCAGCATCTGCCTCTATAATACTGGTGACTGATACTTTACTGATTAGTGGGCAGGGAACTCATAAGTCAGAGGCCAATGAGGATAATGCATCTTGGGAAAGAGAATTTAGATACGAGCAATTTTAGCAAATACAGGAATAACCTCCACCCCAGCCCCAACACTTATTATATATAGTGAGCCTGAATTGGAATCCTTTTATCCTACTGATGGGTCATACTATGTGACAGAGAACATTAATGCAAGCAAATTGGTGTGGCAGTTCTGACTGTAATGCTGGAACGTGAAGGAAGTCAAAGGTCTGACTATAATTGCACTGAATCTCGTGTTTTAAGTCTGTCTGAAATGAAAAGCTATATCCTCCACAAGGATTTTTCCAGTACCTATCTGCATTGCCATGGTAACTTATTGTCATTGCCTACATCACAACTTCTCAACAATCCCACCTCTGCTAACATTCTAAACAACCTCACCCCAGCACCTCCTGGAGTGTATACTAAGTGCAGAACGCATACTCAATCATTGCCTAAGGGCCCAGTACATATAGACAAGTGTTTAATAACTGAAATTAGAAATGTGACAAAGTTGAATCATTTTGGTTAAACAGCAGCTAGAACTTGAACATGTAATGTAGGTTAGTGTAACAATAAAGCAGTGATGGAAGGTTGCACTCTTATCTTCCAGGGGACTGTTAAGCAGATTCCATTTTCCTTCTCAGTTGGATCTAACATGCTCATTGTCAATATTTGGAGAAAAAGAGCAAGGTATCTCTTCTGGTGCTTCACTCAATATTTATCATGATAATTGCATAAATAAAATCATTTAATTAGTTGTTCATCTTATCCCTGTCAATGGCACATTGCGATGTTTAAATTGGCTGTCATGTTCTGTTCAATTGTAACAACTATGAGACTTAAAAGCAGGAAACATTTTTTTTTGTCATGTGGTTTTCGAGGGCTACTCTGATGTTTTGGATGTTTTTCTTCTTTTCAGGGGCTTGTTTTCTATTCTCACTGACTCATTTATTGTGTGACACAGTCATACATGGGTTTGATAAATTACTATAAACAAATCTGCCATACTCTGTTTCCAGATCAATAATTCTAACCATGCCACCATAGGTAAATTATGAAGAATGTTCTTCACATCTGCAGCCACTTTTAAATATGTACTCTCTGGTGATTTTCAGTTTAATTCTGCTAATTTTAAGTTTCTTCCCTTCAGCACGCTTCTATAAAGTGATTGCGAGCAAATATGCCAGGGTACCATCTTGCAAAGGTCCGCTGTCAAGCTAACAAAATAACTTTACTGCACTAAAATGATCATTTGAATATGAATACTATAATTCATATAGAAGTCACAAATGCATGTTCTTGATGTCCTTTATCACTTTTATTTTGTATTTCTCTTTTCTTTCCTGCATTCATCTCTTTTCTGTCAATTCTTTCTTTCTAACTGCTTGTTGCATTACTTTGTTCAACCCCTTGTACAAAAGTTAAAACGAGACGCCATATCAAAATCTAATTATTTATTTTACTTGGGGTGGGCAGGGAGTGTGAGGTTGAGTAGTTGGCTCAATGAAGGAGCCACAGTATGCATTTTGTGAAGGTACATGCCATAATTGGGATTGTGTTTAATTGGCATATTTTTGAACTTACAAGAGATTTCAAACTGGTGAGGTCCCATTCACTCTTGAACTATTGATCAGCCTATATTTTTTAAGTCAATGTTTGATCTGGACTCTTTGGAAAGAATTAGATAACAGATAACTTAGCAAGGGAGGAAAGAATGAAATAACCTTGCTGTAGAATAATGACTACAGCATGGCTTTAGTGTAGAGTTGTAAACTATTATTTCTTTTTAAAGTTTGAAGAATTTCCAACGTTTAGTGACTACTGAAAATTGCTATGTTCTTGCTCCGAGTTGCTTTCTCTCCCTCAATATAATGTATTTGTTCAGCAGTGAAAGTTGTCACTCTCAAAACCATTGAGGATCCTGGAGAATGAAACCAATAGCTGAAGTAATCTAGCAAGGGATTTTTTGATTATTTTGGGTATACTGTAATATTCCAACAACATGTCAGCAAGTGGAAACATTCTCGAGGACAAAATAAATTAGTAGCAGTAGTGAATTAAAACACACAGGTGTTAAAATTAATGTACCAAGGCCAACAATGATTCAGGAATTGGTTCTTAATCTAAAATACTTCATAAAAGAACAGGTATACCTAAGGAAGTCATGTCAGCCAAAATACCAAATAAGGAGCAAATCAAGTTGATTAAGATGCAATTTTCTAAGTATAGCACATGCTGAAGGTATATAGTGAAACTAGGTACATGAGCAAATTTAGGAAATAAGCTCCCGTCTCCCATCAATGTAAAACAGAATCAAAAAGAGTAATCCCAATCCTATTATTAAAGAGGCCTCTATTTATTTACAAAAGGAAATCGTTTCTTCAAGCCCAATATCAGGAGAAATAGAGGTGACCAGTTTCATTGATGTCCATCCTGGCTGAAAGAATTGTGTCACATATTTAAGAAGAAGGATTGAACAAGACAATCAGTCTGTTAGGCCTGGGCTGCAAACATGTCTAGTTAGATATTGTGTTGTGCCACCATAAACTTACCAGGCTATACGGCTACTCTCTCATGAGAGAGAGAGAGAGAGGCGACTGATGAGTAAACCTGAAGTTCACCATTCCTCAGGTGAGGGAAGAGGTTGAGAAGGAGAGTGCTTCATGGTAACCTCAGCAGGTGATGGGAATTGAACCCACACTATCAGCATCACACTGCTTCATAAACCAACCATCCAGCCAACAAGCCCCAAATATAAGTTGCATCTCCTGTGTCCCATGGAAATATTGGTTCTCCACTTCATGGAGGGTTGTGATGAGGCCCCATAACAGTTGGCATTGCAAAGAACATTGAGGATGACAGCATGTTCCTGAAGTATTTCTTGTTCTACCTTCCAGTACATCCCCATTGTGCTGTCTGTCTTGATGTATAATCTGCTGATGATATGATCATGGACCTCTTGCTTCCTTCCACACCAAACACAGGCCAACCTCCCTCTTCTGATTTCACACTTTCAGACATCCAGCATTTGCAGCCATTGGAACCCAGAGGAGGAAAGAGATCAACAATTGGTCAAGAGACCCTATAATTTCATGATGCTCACTGTCACCAGCTCAGACAGTCTCCTTTGGATGGCTCATAGAGATTTGAGATCAGCAAGTGGTGAGCCACAGTGACCCTGGGCAAGTAAAGAGTTAGGGATGGTTCTTCTGCCAGCTCAAATTCTGCTGTACAAGGCTCAGATGAGAATGTCAATGGGGTGATACATAGGAGAACCCAATGCTAGACATGTGTAATGAAATACTTGGTGACCTTACAATTGCAGTGAAGTGTTCAATGTATATACAAATGGGCTTAACAATCAAGACTTGCAAATCATTGATTTTAATGACACATGTCGTGCTATCCAAGCTTCATCCTCTAATCCTACATCATGGATTAGACCATAATGAAGACATTACTAAGTTGACAAATTACTGCAGCACACTCCATCTTACTTAAAATCCCTTATCCAGTTCATTCCACCTCTACATCACCAGTGTAAAACATACATTGTATAGTTGAATGGATGTCCTGCGACAAAACACTGACATCATATTACCACCACACTTCAGAGAGACTCTAGATTAGGCTTTGTCCATCCAGGAACTGTGCTGAAAATTTTGTCAAACATTAAGATTGACAAGTTGCCAGGCCTGGACCAGATTTGTCCTCGGTTGCTTTGGGAAACGAGAAATGCGATTGCTTAGCCCTGTGCGAAGATCTTTGCATCCTTGCTCTCCACTGGAGTCGTACCTGAAGACTGGAGAGAGGCAAATGTAATTCCTCTCTACAAGAAAGGAAATAGGGAAATCCCCTGCAATTACAGACCAGTAAGTCTCACATCTGTCGTCTGCAAGGTGTTAGAAAGGATTCTGAGGGATAGGATTTATGACCATCTGGAAGAGCATGGCTTGATTAAATGCAGTCAACACGGCTTTGTGAGGGGCAGGTCATGCCTCACAAACCGTATCGAGTTCTTTGAGGATGTGACTAGAAAAGTTAATGAGGGTCGAGCTGTGGATGTGGTGTATATTGACTTCAGCAAGGCATTTGATAAGGTTCCCCATTGTAGGCTCATTCAGAAGGTCAGGAGGAATGGGATACAGGGGACCTCAGCTGTCTGGATACAGAATTGGCTGGCCAACAGAAGACAGCGAGTGGTAGTAGAAGGAAAATATTCTGCCTGGAAGTCAGTGGTGAGTGGTGTTCCACAGGGGTCTGTCCTTGAATTTCAGTATGGCATTCGACAAGGTTCCCCATGGGAGACTGATTAGCAAGGTTAGATCTCATGGAATACAAGGAGAACTAGCTCAAAGGTAGAAGATAGAGGGTGGTGGTGGAGGGTTGTTTTTCAGACTGGAGGCCTGTGACTAGTGCAGTGCCACAAGGATCGATACTGGGCCCTCTACTTTTTGTCATTTACATAAATGATTTGGATGCGAGCATAAGAGGTAAAGTTAGTAAGTTTGGAGATGACACCAAAATTGGAGGTGTAGTGACAGCGAAGAGGGTTACCTCAGATTACAACAGGATCTTGACCAGATGGGCCAATGGGCTGAGAAGTGTCAGATGGAGTTTAATTTAGATAAATGCAAGGTGCTGCATTTTGGGAAAACAAATCTTAGCAGGACTTATACACTTAACGGTAAGGTCCTAAGGAGCGTTGCTGAACAAAGAGACCTTGGAGTGCAGGTTCATAGCTCCTTGAAAGTGGAGTCTCAGGTAGATAAGATAGTGAAGGCGGCGTTTGGTATGCTTTCCTTTATTGGTCAGGGAGGTCATGTTGTGGCTGTACAGGACATTGGTTAGGCCACTGTTGGAATATTGCGTGCAATTCTGGTCTCCTTCCTGTGGAAAGGTGTTGTGAAACTTGAAAAGGTTCAGAAAAGACTTACAAAGATGTTGCCAGGTTTGGAGGATCTGAGCTACAGGCAGAGGCTGAACAGGCTGGGGCTGTTTTTCCTGGAGTGTCAGAGATTGTGGGGTGACCTCATAGAGGTTTACAAAATTATGAGTGGCATGGATAGGATAAATAGACAAAGTCTTTTCCCTGGGGTCGGGGAGTCCAGAACTAGAGGGCATAGGTTTAGGGTGAGAGGGGAAAGATATAAACGAGACCTAAGGGGCAACTTTTTCATGCAGAGCATGGTACGTGTATGGAATGAGCTGCCAGAGGATGTGGTGGAAGCTGGTACAATTGCAACATTTAAGAGGCATTTGGATGGGTATATGAATAGGAAGGGTTTGGAGGGATATGGGCCGGGTGCTGGCAGGTGGGACTAGATTGGGTTGGGATATCTGGTCAGCATGGACAAGTTGGACTGAAGGGTCTGTTTCCATGCTGTACATCTCTACGACTCTATGACTTTACTGTTTGTAATCTTTATTAATGACTTGGATGAGGGAATTGAAGAATGAGTCAACAAGTTTGCAGATGACACAAAGGTTAGAGGTGTCGTTGACAGTATAGAGGGTTGTTGTAGGCTGCAGTGGGACATTGACAGGATGCAGAGCTGGGCTGAGAGGTGGCAGATGGAGTTCAACCTGGATAAATGCGAGGTGATACCTTTTGGAAGGTCGAATTTGAAAGCTGAGTACAGGATTAAGGATAGCATTCTTGGCAGTGTGGAGGAACAGACGGATCTTGGTATGTAGGTACATAGATCCCTTAAAATGGCTACCCAAGTGGACAGGGTTGTTAAGAAAGCATATGGTGTTTTGGCTTTCATTAACAGAGGGATTGAGTTTAAGAGTCGTGAGATCTTGTTGCAGCTGTATAAAACTTTTTATTAGAACGCACTTGGAATACTGCATCCAGTTCTGGTCGCCCTATTATAGGAAAGATGTGGATGCTTTGGAGAGGGTTCAGAGGAGGTTTACCAGGATGCTGCCTGGACTGGAGGGCTTATCTTATGAAGAGAGCTTGACTGAGCTCGGATTTTTTCACTAGAGAAAAGGAGGAGGAGAGGGGACCTAATTGAGGTATGCAAGATAATGAGAGGCATAGATAGAGTCGATAACCAGAGATTATTTCCCAGGGCAGAAATGGCTCATGCGAGGGGTCATAGTTTTAAGCTAGTTGGAGGAAAGTATAGAGGGGATGTCAGAGGCGGGTTCTTTACACAGAGAGTTGTGAGAGCATGGAATGCATTGCCAGCAGCAGTTGTGGAAGCAAGGTCATTGGGGACATTTAAGAGACTGCTGGACATGCATATGGTCACAGACATTTGAGGGTGCCTACATGAGGATCAATGGTTGGCACAAAATCATGGGCTGAAGGGCCTGTTCTGTGCTCTACTGTTCTATGTTCTATGAACACCAGCAGAATACAGCAGCTTGAGTAAAAACCAAAACATGACCTTTTTAAGCAAAGTTGCTGGGATTGATATCAAAAAGTGTGATGCTGGAAAAGCACAGCTGGTCAGGCAACATCTGAGGGCCAGGAGAATTGATGTTTTGAGCATAAGCCCTTCATCAGGAATAAGAGCTTGTTTCTGATGAAGGGCTTGTGTTTGAAATATTAATTCATCTGCTCCTCGGATGGTGCTTGTCCTGTTGTGCTTTTCGACTCTGATCTCCAGCATCCGCAGTCCTCACTTTGTCCTTGCTGGGCACTACTCCTTCAAAATGCAGGACCTCAGCATGAACCCTACTTTACTTTGTTGGAGTGCTGTGCACCTGTGTGGCTGAGGTTATCACACACATATCTTACCGAAATGCATCTGTATTGTGACAGGAATCTACCATCCAACACTCTTTCCCTGGCTCCCTGTCATCACAATCATCATTCCCCAACACATTCCTCAAAATCTGAATAAAAACACAAGCTGTTTGGAATTATTGCATGGGCATACTAACTCAAAACAGTCTATGAGCTCATGCTCATGATAAAGATTGCTCCTCTCATCCTCTTTAAATGGAGGAAATTACAGAGCATAATAGGTCCAGAGTAGTTGAGGAAAGCCACTTCCTTGTCTTACCAGAATTGTCTCTTATAGTTTACAAGTTATTATTGATTGCCTGCTGGCAACTAGTTACATGTTATGTTGGTATGATAGACATTATTATAGAGACTTTAAGGAGGATCAGATCTTACACAAAAACACTCCAGAATATATTCTGACATTTTGCAATGGACAAGGTTCTAAACCATATCTTACCTGCGATAGCACACCTGCAGCACACTCCACCCAGAGCTTGTGCAGCTTCTGACTTGACTTGTCAGATGTAGACAAAAAGAAGGTGCAATGTCAAATTTGTGACCTTGGTATCACATGCCAGTTGGCCTGGATGATATCCGGAAAAAATTAAATGGCTCATTCCATCTAAGCCAATCAAAAACAACTACCTGGCTATTCTAATCCCATTCTCCAGCACTTGGCCCATAACCTTGGCATTGCAAGTGCTTGTCTAAATACTTGTTACTTATTACAAAAGTTTCTGCTTCTACCATCCTCACAGACGATGAGTTCTAGACTCCCACCACCCTTGGGTGAAAAATGAATGCCTTACATCTCTAAATCTACTGTCTCTTACTTTCAATCTATACCCCCTGGTCATTGATCCCCCCAACCAGGGCAATAATTCTTTCCTGTCTACCCTGTCTATGCATCTCACTCATGTTCTCCCCTGCATCCTCCTTTGCTCCAAGGAAAACAGCCCCAGTCTGTCCAATCCCTCTTCATAACTAAAATTCTCCAGCCCTGGTAAATCTCCTCTGCACCCTTTCCAATGCCAGCATGCCCCTCCTATAATGTGGAGTTCAGAATTGCGTACAGATGGCCAAACCAACCTTTTATACAATTCCAAAATAACTTCCCTGTTCTTAAACTCAATGCCTTATGTAATAAAGGTAAGTATTCCATCTGCCTTCTTAACATTATCTACTTCTCCTGCAATCGTAAGGGACTGGTTATCTTCAAAGAATATTGAGTGTGCTGCATATGAAGAATCCAGAGTAGTGGACCGTACATGAAAAGTGGTACAAAGGCAACCATAGTGATAATACACCCTACATTGTAAGAGGCAATTTGTTGCCCACAAAATCAAGGCTGGTGATGTAGTTAGTTTGGTCAAATGACAACTTTATTACTTCTATTATTCTAGGCATTCAGTTTCAATGTGGAAGGTAAAAAATCTAACTAATTTATATCTGAGTCTATTGCTTTGAAACATATTTGTGCACAGTTAAATAGATTGGAAAACAAAACAAAAGGAATGCTATCCAGTTAAAATCACAAAGAGTTGTGAAGTAGAAACACTGAGTCACATTATGTCAGGCTGGTTGGACACTGCTGAACAATGAAATGTTTAGATTACTTGCAGAGATGGCCCCTAAGGTTGAATCAAAGAGAACATCTAAGAAGATTCCCAACTGTGTAACAACGTCTAAAAATGAATTCCAAAACTTTTCCATCCTTGACTTCTATATTACTGTTCTCTGGATGAGAGTCTCTTTCTCCTTTCCAATATAAATGCTAATGCAGTGAAGCTTGTCAATGGATTGTTGGGACAGCTTGTAGAAATAAGAAATGACACATTGTTCCGGTAGGGTCACTGCCTGGGGTGTTAGCACTAAGAGGTCCTTCCAGTATTCTCTAAACAACTGGAGACAATCCTATTTCCTCTAGAAATATTGCTGTTTTGGCCTCAGCAAGGATATAGTTCAGATCTATCAGAGTGAAATCTGAGACTTAAACAGTTAAATTGTGAGTATATGTTACCAAGATTGGTTTGTAATTTCTTGCGTTTGAAAGATAGACAGATGTTCTGATGAGGATATTTAAAACGATAATAGATTTTCTTGGAGTAAATATGGGAACTTATTTCATTTGGTGAGGGAATCCAGACAAAAAAGTAGATTTTTGATCTTAGTGTGAGATAAAAGGTCAATGCAATACAAGGGCCAAGGGGCCTGTGCTGAGTTACACTGTTCTATGTCTTATAATCTGAAAATTGGGTCTGGGCTGTGCAAGAGTTTAATTAGAAAGCAGCTTTCACACAAGTTTGGAACTCCCTTCCCCCAAAGGCTGTGAATACTGAGTGAATTGATCATTTCAAGAATCAAATCATTTGCTTTATAGATAAGGGTATGAAGACATATGGAGCAAAGGCAGGGGCATCGAATTGAAGTACATTTCATGATCTAATTGAACAGAACAGGTTTAAAAGGCTGAATGGCCTATTCTTATTCCTACATTCTTATCTCTCTCTCTGGTTGGTTCCAATGTTAATGAGAAACCCTTCTTTTGGGGAAAAGAAAGTGAAATAATCTGTGTTATATAATGCAGGCAGGTGTGGATAGATCTTGATATCTACTGGCCATTGGAAGTTATGTTGCAGGTGGTAGCCAAAAGCAAACGCATGTCAATAACTCAGGGTCACTATTTCAAGAACGCCAGCAGAACAACTAGGAGTGAGATGAGGAAAATTCAGGAATTTACTCAGAGAGTTGCTCGGATTTGGAATGCACTGCTTAGGAGAGCTGTGGGGATAGATTTCAAAGAAGATTTCAAAGGAGAGCTGGATATATATTTGAAAGTGATGAATTTCAGAAGGCCGCGGAATAGGGCCGAGAGTGGGACTGTTTGGATAGCTCTTTCAAGAGCCAATACAGCCACAATGGGACAAATGGCCTCCTTCCATCCTCTAAAAACTCTATGATTCTGTAGAACCTGTTTTTCTGAACTCGAAAGTTAAGCCACTGTGCTATTAAACAAACGCCTTGAGTTCCATTCTAGTAAAGAGATGCTGAGTGGGAGAGGGAATGGGTTTTCTTTGTGGCTAAGATGCTCGCAGTTGCTATAATAAAGCTAATTTGTTGCAGTTCTCAAATTCCTTTTAGCCTTCAAAGTGAGGCTTTTCATTCCTGTTGGTTATTGTATAGATATCCGGTAAGGGCAGGATTGAGCTTTCGTGGCACACTGTCTGAAATCATGCACAGTCAGTGAGCACTTGATCAAGGAAATAGAACACTGCTGGGACAGTTGGGATATCTTACTGTAACTGTACAAAGTGCTGTAAGCAGTTTTGCTCCTCTCGTTGAAAAAAATATACAATTTCATTTGAGGCAGTTCAGAGAAGGTTCACTCGGATGATCCCCAGTATGGTGGGATTGTCTTATGAGCCAAAGTCAGGGCCCAACTCATTGGAATTTAGAAGAACGAGAGGCTACCTCATTGAACATATTGAATTCTTAAGGGGCATGACAGGGTAAATGCTGAGAGTCTAGGACCAGGCAGCATAGTCTCAGAATAAAGGGGTATCAATTTAATATTGAAATAAGGTGAAATTTCCTCTCTGAGAGGGTTGTGAATGTTTGGAAATCTCTGCCACAGCTGATCTGTGGGGGCAGAGTCCTTTTGTATATTTAAGGTTGAAATAATGAGATTCTTGATCAGTAGGGGAATCGAGAATTATTGGAAAGGGCAGATAAGTCAACATGAGAAATGTAGGTCAACCGTGATCCTTTGAATAGCAGAACATGCTTGAGAGACCAAACAGCCTAATCTTGCTCTTATTCCTTACTGTCTTATAGTCTTACAGTATTAACTCAACCTGATATCTCAGTGCTCACTTGAGAGAAGAAGGACAGGGAAAATCACTGGCTTTTAAAAATAAAATTGAAACAGACCACAACAATTAAACTTTGGAGAGGGTGAAAAGATTTACTCCAATGCTAGCAATGCTGAGGGATATCAGTTATTTGGACACTTTGAAGTAGGTCCTTTTTTTCCCTTCAAAGAAGATGTGCAAAGGACTTAATATTCTGGAGACTGATTCCATGAGAATCTATAACCTTGAAATATTGTGAGACATGAATATATAAAAACACTTGTATGAAGTTCTGACATCTACGATTTTACTGAGTGATTACCATTTGAAATAAATGTGTTCTCAGCTATTTCCAGAATGAAGGGGCCTGTTTCAATCAGTATGCTCATTGAATGCTAACATCCCCCAGTGCCATTTTGAAAATATATGAATATATAAAATATGAGCAGAGGTAGACCATTCAACCTTTCAAACCTGTTCTGCCTTCAATGAGACCACAGTTTACTTTTGTGTTTTGAATTTCACACATCCATCTAATCGCAGTAAGAGAAAAAAATTCTCCTCACCTCTGTCCTCAAAGGACAATCCCTAATATTAAAATAGTATTTGCTTGTTGTGGACTGAACAATAAGAGGAAACATATGTTCCATGTCTGCCTTATCAAGACCAGTAAACTTCCATTAGGTTGTTTCTCATGCTTCTAATCTCCAGTGGAAATAAGTCCAACTGTTCACTCTATCCTCACAGGACAACCCACTTATTTCAGGTTTCAATCTGGTAATCCTCCTCAGAACCACCTCCAATGTATTTACATCCTTCCTTAAATAAGGAGACCAAAACTACATACTGTATTCAAGATGTGATATCACCATTGCCATGTGTAACAGAAACATTACACCCTTAGAGTTGGCTTACAACCGCCCAGGTGTAGAAGGGAATGGTATTGTTCCTCAGCTAGATGAAATTGATTTCATTGTCCCTTCTTTTTTCCAGGTCAAGTAATCAAGTCAGGTACAATTTATAAGGAGATAATCTACCCCATTTCACCCCAATCTCAGCCTTTCTATTTCTCTTTTCCTGTGTAATAGATACTAGTCTTTAATCAGTTAGGTTGGAGCTGACTGCAGTTATAAATCTTCACAAGAGCTGTCAAGCACCTATTGTTACAAGCTCCAATTAGGAGGCTGCCTGGTAACTCAAATCAATTCCAGATGGCATGGGAAAATTGCTATTTGACTTCATGTAGCAGACAAGTTCGAAACTCCACTTTTAGAATCTTTGGCTCACAGTTCCATTTATAAATTCACATTTTGTGACTGGAAAACCATCCATTGTAACATTTTACAGAATTGTGATGAATGAGCAATCAAGTTCTGATCTTATTTTTTTCTGGTGGGAATTGTGTATAAGATAAAGAGTTTGGTTTATTTTGATACAATAATTTTTGTTCAGCTTATCTTGATCCATAATCTCAGCGGTTGGTGATATATTCAGTATTGTCTGGTTGTGTTATTCAAAGGGGGCAAATTTCATTGTTTCATTTCCAATTCTTTGAATACTGAACTGTTAAGCTCCCATGACATAGAAAGATAATTGAAACAATAATTCCATCGCAACCTTCTAATGTTAACATAATAGTAATTATGACTACAAGATTTGGGAAAATAATGAAACTTTGTTGGAATATGGATGATTTGAATTACGACTGATTTAATTGAATTTTGGTCATTTTGATGTATTTTTCAAGGCAGTAGCCATCTGTATATACAGAAAAAAAAACACTTCTATATGCTGCATCTAACTAGCACAGAGATGTGTGAACTAACTAATTTTACCAACTAGAAGCTTTTCTGCCAGTTCATTAAAATTTACATTTGGAGGATTTGAATTTTGGAAGGATAGAAGGCTTAGGCTTATTTCCCTCTTATTCTTACGTCTTATTCCCTCAAGGACATGTAAATATATGATTTTGTAAGTAAACTCTCTTTACTGCTTTCTGCAGCAATTGACTGAATTGCAGCAAAGCTGTCATGTTTTAACTAATATAAGAAAGTGACGCTTGTAAGCTAATGAACTGGAGCTCAGTTTATATTTTGTTGATTCTATTTTCAAGTAACCTCAATTCTTTTATTCATGTTTTGCACAGTGCTATGGGTTTATGAGTACCAGCATTACTGATGGTCATTTCTCAATTGTTAGACCAAACTGAGCATTGGCAATCATGTCTTACTCTGATGGTGTTGAAGGAAACAACCTCTGATGAAATGCAAAATCAGAAGATCTAAGACCTCCACAGGCATGATCTTCAAGTGTAAACTATGAGGAGCCAACGTCAACTCAACAGAGGTGAGTTATGCAGTTACGAAGGGGTTAATTGTAATCTTGTAAAGTGTGCCTGCTCATCTCTGGCATATTCAAAGTATCATTTGCACAAACATCAGTGCATTTTGCCTCAAGTGTTAAGAGACTGAACAAGATGTTATTGTAAGCCATAATGCAGGTCAACATCTTTTCATAGCACAATTAGTTCCTGCCAAGACAGGAAGGGACATTCTCACATCCATCAGCTGTGGAGTTAGATATCCCTCACCGTGGGCTAAGGGCTGTTCTCTGTTATGGGAACAGCGTCATGTCTCTCTAATAAAGGCAAAATACTGCAAATCTGAAACCAACTCAGAGAATGCTGGAGGAACTCAGCATCTATGGAGATTAAAAACAGAATTAATAATTTGAGTCTGGTATGGCTACTTTTCAGAGATGAAGATCATGTCTACTTCTGTGTCAGGACATTGATTAAAGATAAAAGGGGTGTTAAATGCTGAATGATTCAGAAAGATGACGACTAGAGATTTATTGGTGATATGAATCAATACAAAAAGAGAACTCCACCAAAACGTGGCTACTGTTCATTTCTACATCAGGCCTGCAATCAGTACTGTGGGTCATGTGGGTGAGTATGCGTGGCAATTGCATTATACTGGGGTTAGTTAACGGAACAGTTACATCATGGAGGATGTGGTATTGTGGTAATTTGTTTAAGCTTTGGTTAAGTTTGTAAAGGTGCTTTGTCTTATGGAATTGGTGTAAAATTCCAGAACAATGGCAGGAAAGTTTGTATTGGGGAGGAAATCTTGTAAGTTCCAAAACCAAACAGATCTGAAGTTGATTCCATCTCTGTTTTTTGTTCTTGTAATTCCTAAAGTCCAAGAATTATTGTAAGAGAGAACAGGAGTTACAAATACATAAACATGCAGATTCTGTCTTTACCCTTCAGAAAGAATATCAGGTATTTATGTAATATCATAATTCCTTAGATATCTCAGAACATTTCACAGCCAATTACTCACTTTTGCAGAGCAATCACTGTTCATATCTATATATGTGCAACAGCCAATTATATACAATAAGCTCTTACAAACAGAAAAGAAAGTAAGCGACCAGTGTTCAGTGCTGAAGCTTGGAATATTATCATGAGATCCTTTAAAACCATTTGAAAACTAGCTCGACAGGATCTTGAACTAATGTGCAATTCAAAAACTGGGTATCTTCTCACCCCACCCTCCCCTCAATAATGTGGAGAATTAATTCTGCAGGCAAATATCAGTCTAGGCATATGCGAGACCCTAGTGTACAACTTGAGTAGGAGGACTAAAAGTCAAGACAAACGCTCGATGTAGCCACTTTCTGATAGATGTAAGAATTAGGAATGCTGGATGGCTTGCTTCTTTTTGTGACTTTACACAAGAATGCTAATACTTCCAGTGGGACCAAAATGTGAAAGTGATTTGATCCTCTGCTTCTGATTATTGAACTCTATCCCACCAATACATATCTGATGTGGATATATATATATATATATATATATATCACATATATGAAACAGAATCTGAAATAATGCAAACTATGGATAGAAATCTTAACATTTTAAAAAAAGGCACATCATATTATTCTCTGTGAGTGCATTGATGTTGAAATATCTCCCAGAAAGCTCAGAAGACTGGGCATTATTTTAACCTACAGCAAAATTACCACAAGTGGATTAGAACTGCATTGTCAATGGAGTAATTAGGACACTTCTAGCCATTATGAAAGTGTGGGTTTAAGTTGCGAGACTTATAAACCCCTGTCACTCTCACACGTACCGCATTTTCCCCGCTGAAGAAGGGTCCCTGGACCTGAAATATTAGGCAAAAGTGAGGACTGCAGATGCTGAAAACCAGAGTCTAGATCAGAGTGGTGCTGGAAAAGCACAGCAGGTCAGGCAGCATCCGAGGAGCAGGAAAATCGACGTTTCGGGCTCTGCTTTCTCTCCCCACAGATGTTGCTCCACCTGTTGAGTTTCTCCAGCAATTTCTGTTTATGTTTCAGATCATCAGCATCTGTAGCTCTTCATTCAACATCAAATTTTCTTTCCAAAAAAAATTAAACTGTATTTAATTAACTGAATTTAAATTCCCTAGTTGTCATGCTAAGATTTGAACTCGCATCATTGGATCTTGGTCTCTGGATATACTAGTCCAATAATACAATACTACTGTATTGTGTTCATTAAATTCATTCACAGTGTCACTGGCTGGGCCAACATTTATTGTCCATCTCAACGTTTTATTATTGCCAATAACCTACAGTTGTTACACACTTGACAGTTTTGCATTCCTGGATTGGTACAGGGAAGAAGATGAATAAGGCAAAAGCATTCTATTGAGCTAGGGAGACAACAAATTTGGTTTTACCAGCATGAGCTGTACTTAGGCAAACGCACAGCTATAATAATATAAAAACAAAGTATGGAGGATGCTGGAATCAAACAAAATCAGGAGGAGCTGGGGAAATTCAACAGGTCTGCCAGTATCTGTGGAGAGAAAAACAGAGTTAATGTTTCAAGTCTAGTATGACTTTTCTTTAAAGAACGCTAGTAATAGACTCAAAACATGAGCTGCATTTATCTCTCCTCCAATACTGCTCTATAGGCTGTTGTAAGCAGTTTTCACGTGAGGAATTGCAAAGGAATAGTCTATCAACTAAATGCTGCATTTCACTTTCTCAAACAGAAACAACTTGAGTCCACTGTAGGAAACCGACTTAGTGCAAACTAAAGATTTACACAACACAATTGGGAACACAACACTGCTCTATCGACACACATAGGAGAAAGTGAGGACTGCAGATGCTGGAGATCAGAGCTGAAAATGTGTTGCTGGAAAGGCGCAGCAGGTCAGGCAGCATCCGAGGAGCAGGAGAATCGATGTTTCGGGCATGAGCCCTTCTTCAGCCCTTCCTGAAGAAGGGCTCATGCCCGAAAAGTCGATTCTCCTGCTCCTTGGATGCTACCTGACCTGCTGCGCCTTTCCAGCAACACATTTTCAGCTATTGACACACATACTTAGTAGTCTATACATACATTACATTTATCCCATGCGTCAGCTTATGAAACCACTGTAACTTTGCTTCTGGGGTAATGTACCTCAAGGAAGAATGGTTAGCTCAATCACCAACACCTCATTCATTTTGATTGAAAGATGTAATTAATCTTCTTGTGCACTTGGAAGAATAAAATCAGCTTACACAGGTTTACATGGACCTGCGATGTCTCAATCTTTTCCATCATAAATCTCACTCCAAGGATTTCTTGACATTGACAACTGAAGGTGAAAGTAAAAAGTGAGGTCTGCAGATGCTGGAGATCAGAGCTGAAAATGTGTTGCTGGTTAAAGCACAGCAGGTCAGGCAGCAAACGTCGAATTCCTGTTCCTTGGACTCTCCTCATTCCTGATGAAGGGCTCTGGCCTGAAACGTCGAATTTCCTGTTCCTTGGACTCTCCTCATTCCTGATGAAGGGCTCTGGCCCGAAACGTCGAATTTCCTGTTCCTTGGATGCTGCCTGACCTGCTGTGCTTTAACCAGCAACACATTTTCAGCAACTGAAGGTGAAAACAAGCTTGAAATTGAACAAGGGACAGAGATTGTAGTCACAGTTATTGGTTTGGCCAAGTTTTTAATCCACTTGTCGAGCTTATTCATCCAGACTTTGTTCCTTTTAAGCATTCATAAATGAATTCCCTTCTTGAGACTTAGGGAGTGTTTGGAAATCTAGTTTGTACCACCATTAGTGCTGGGCCTATAGTAGCTCTCAGGTGAGGTAATGGCAATTGGGAAGCTCCTGGTAACTTCTAGTGAGGGCCCCACGGCACACTCTGACTGACAAAACACTAGTATCAGCATGCCGAGAGCATGCTAAGTGGACAGATCATAATACCAATCAACCTCTGATGGTGAGGTAAAAGAAAAATTCAGCGCATCTGGCAGCATTCGTGGAAAGATTACATTAACATTTTGAGCTGAATGTGATTATTCTTCAGGGCTGAGAGAAAAGTCTAAAAATAAGGGCCATTCAGGACTAAAATGAGAAGACTTTCTTCACTTAGGGGAGAGTTGTAAATGGGTGGAATCCGCTTCCATAGAACTCTGTTGGGGCCAGTTAATTAGAAATATTCAAGAGGGAGCTGGATATGGCCCTTGTAGCTACAGGGATCAAGGAGAATGGAGGGAAAGTGGGAATGATGATGAGCACGATCATATTAATTAGTTGTGCAGGTGTAAAGGGCTGAATGGCCTACTTCTGCATCTATTTTCTGTGGTTCAATGAAATAGAAATGTGATGGTTTATATGCTGTTGAAAGAAGAGGGGGATATAACAAAAGGGCTAGGAGTAGATTAGAATCATGGATTCCCTACAGTATGGAAGCAGGCTATTCGGCCTGTGGATTCCACACTGAACCTCTAAAGAGCAGCCCACCCAGACACAACCCCCTGATGTATCCATGTAACCCTGCATTTTCCGATGGCTAATCCACCTAGCCTGCATAGCCCTTGAGCACTATGCCTAATTCACATGGCCAATCCACCTAACCTGCACACCTTTGAAATGTAGGAGGAAACCAGAGGACCTGGAGGAAATCCACACAGCCAAAGGAGGGATGTACAAACTCCACACAGACAGTCACTTGAGGGTGGAATTGAATCCAGGTCCCTGACACTGTGAGGGGGCAATGCTAACCACTGAGCCTTCGTGTCACCTCAAAAATGAAAAATTAAATGACAAAGTTATCATGGTACAAAAGCTAAAAGGAGGGATAAAGGTAGGGGTAAAGAAACAAAACATCAGTCCAGTGTGAGTGGTAATGGCAAAATAACCCCGAAGGTTGGTTTATCATGTTATTACCAATTTGTGCTTTGTAGGTTGAGCCAAAACTCCTTCGTAATCACTCTTAGCTAAACATGAGAACTCTCCATCCATCACTTGTGCAATTTAAAGAAGAACCAACTATCCTCTAGGTTCTTTTATCTAACATTGTGAATTATTGTGCTGTGTCCTTGGTGGGCATGGTTGGCTTGGGAATAATCAGGATTTTGAAGACAGTGATGCTGGATGGAGGTCTGAAGGGTACTCTGCTCAGTCAAGACAAAATCTGCCTCTGTAATGGGGGTTACAGTTGCATGATGTGAAAATTGATCTCAGACAACAAAGAGGACAGACTATGTGTCATGGGAGGAGAAGATGGATGGCTCTGCATAGAAGGTCTTTGCCATGAAGGTCTTTAAAGAGCACTTCCCCAACATCCTACGAACTTGAATTTCAGCAGGGAGGTGGTCACTAAACTTGTCGGCGAGCCTGCATCTCTACATCTGGGTGAGATGCTACTGCCAGTGGCTGTCAAAGTCTGCATCATCCTAAATTTCTGCATCAGTATATCCTTCCAGACAGGATTAGGTGATAATACCAACTCCTTCTACTGTGCATGTGCTTCTGCTTCCTTCCAAGTCCGTCAGACATTCTGAAGCACATTCTTTGTAATGAGTTTAGCCCAAGCCTTTTCAGAGGCAGTATGCATTACATTTGTCAGTCATACGTATTGCCCTATTCTCTGTTAAGAAAGCAGCCAGTCAACTGTGAGTTAAACACAAGACTGCATACTGAATGGTCAGTATTGGAGGCAGAATTGATATATGTGTGCTGCCTTCCTCAAAGAGACCGTGCATCACAACTCCCAAGCCCATCAACAGGTCATGTCAAATCTTTTGCCTTTGGTCTTAACCTAGAATGATGACTGGAAGAACAAAAGACATGGCTGCCTGGTTGCATAGTTACAAGACGCGAATTAATCACTATTCCTTTGGGAGTACCTGTTAAGTGCTGTCAACATAGAGGCAGGACTATCCAACAGCAGCATGGTAGAATAAATCCAGCCTAAACACTACAGACTTTATCAACTGAGCACAGAGATGAGGCTGCTCATAATCAAGCTCTTTTAGCCTCCAGATATCAATGCAATAATGGTTTCATCGGTTTTGTGTATCACCACTCCATATTCCTGCTCCATTGACAGCTGCATTCCTTAAATTTTCAAGTGAAATGTAGAAGTAAACTTAATTGTAGGTTTGTCACCATCTTCATGTTATGTTGGACTAAACTTACTTTCACAGCAGCAGGCCAGCCCTTATTTAATTAACTTTATTTGCACCTTCCCAACAGAACAGAGAGGGCAGCTCTTACAATGTAATGCAAAACACTTTCTGAACATGAGAATCAACTATTTAGAATTTCCAAAGAGCTGCAGTGATAAAGGCTTGTCCAAAGGGACACAGTGTGCTGGTTTTAAATGGATTAATCCCTGGAAGAGATAACAATTTGAAAAAAAAACCCAGTATGTTCTAAGATATATTAACAAATATTATTGTTGATCTTTGCCTGAAAATATTATTAGTGTCTGGAGTAGATGTTGCATCCATTTAACTGTTACATGGTCATAAACTTTGTCATGGGTATTAGCATTAACTGAGTTTCAAGCATAAATAATCATTTACCTCAGTGCAAGCTTGTGAACATTGAACGCGATATGTTCAGGCACAACACGGAAAAACTCCACTGCTGTTCAATGTTCCTATAAATTGCACGTATTATTGTTTTGGATTAGGCGAAAAGATTAATTTGTAACTCACCAGAATATGCACAGCACATAATTTTCTCTCAGTGATAAAGCTCAATTAGCTAACACAAATACTTTATGTATTTAAATTTATATAGAAATAAGTTTGTAATTTGAATCCATAAAAGAAAAGACTTATCTAACAGAAATACCAGTAAATCCAGACTTTGCATGATATAAAATGGAAAGTGACCTGGTCTCTTGGGTCAAATCCCATTTCCATTAAGATATGGATTGACTGTTGCCCTATATGTTAGCTTTTATGATATATATTATAAACACTGAGACAGACGTCTTGAAAATCATTAACAACAATATCTATTTATACTGTTTTGATATCACAGATAGAGGTTAGAAATTAGATTAGAGTGGTAGTGGAAAAGCACACAGGTCAGGCAGCATCTGAGGAGCAGGAAAATCAACATTTCGGGCAAAAGTCCTTCATCAGGAATAGATAGTCTGGCTTCTGAGCTTACTGTTGTTACTGCACACTGCATATACATAACTAACTGAAGACACTTCTTGATACAGTGAGGGTGACTGAAGGCTCGGTGGGTGGGTAACTTTATACTGAAACAGAATATATCATGGTGTCATGTAATTGTCTTAAAGATACACTTGCCTGATCTGGAATCTTTGCAATTACACAGCAGTAATAGTGATTCTGTAGCCTATTTCATATCCAGCAAAACATGGGGAGAAATGTGCAATAGGCTGCCATCATGATATAATCCCTTGCGTGTGCATGCTAGTTTTCTTGCTGAATCAGATGCTGCTCCTAAAGAGGGTTACTGCTCTTCAAGTGGAGAAAACTAAGTGGTTCACTTGACTGAATGTGAAAGTGGAAATTCACTTCCTGGTCTAACTAGAAGAGTCTATGCTGATGACATCTGTTATGTCATCCAAGCTTCATCTTTTTGCACTGTGGAGCAAACTCCTGTAAAGACCATATATTTTTGTTTGCCTGTATTTTTTTAATAATATATTATTATTAAGAAAAAAATGATTTTTAAATATTACAACAAATACAAAACAATGCAATTCAAAACAGTACAAAAATAGTACAAAACTAAACCCAAATAATAAAGAAACATATTCCCCAGCCCACCCTCCTATACGAATGTATAACCATATATAGAGAAGTACAAAATTAAAAAAAATCTAAACTAGCTATTTAACTAACTAAATAAATACCTAACGACAAACAAATAAATAGTAATAACTCTGCCCAGCCAAACAAATACTCATACATTCGCAGTCCCTCCTCCCTGGATATTGGACTCATGAAACACAATCGTTACGGCTATATAAAAGCCCTTGTTAGTGTGGCAGATAAATCTGTGTCCAGGTATTTCAAAAAGGGTTGCCATGTCTTGTAAAAATTCTCAGTTTTGTGGTGTACCATATCTGTGACAAAAACCAGGGGAATATGCTCCATAACAATCTTCCTCCAGCCTGACAGCCCTGGGGGGTTTTCTGATATCCAACCAAGCAAGATATTCTTTCTTACACAGAATGTAAAATATTGAAAAGTTTTGCCTTATGCGAGTCTGCAGGAGATATAATGGGTCGGCCCAAAAGGAGCGAAATAGGGCCCTTCTCCACCCCTACACCTAAAATCCTCTCCGTTGCACCCACCACAGCGCTCCAGTATGTTTGAAGCCTGTCACAAGACCAAAGACAATGGGTAAGAGTGCCCGTATAGACCTTGAACTTGGGACATGCTGAAGATACCCCTGGTTTAAATTTTGACAAACGGTCTGGGGCTAAGTGGACCCTGTGGAGAATCTTCAACTGTAAAGCATGGGTCCTATTGCAAATTAATACCTTCCTTGCATTCTCCCAAATATCCTCCTGTGCCTCTGAAGAAACTTCAACACCCAGCTCTCTTTCCCACATCTTGCAGAGTCGATCAGACTCATCTGAGGTGGCACCCCCCAATTGGCGATATAGAGTACTGACAGAAAGTGTACTCTTAGCTCTTAGTACCCCCCTTTCTATGCCAGATTTGTAGGGATCAGTCAAAAGTGTGGTCTTTTATTGAATAAAATCTCTAACTTGAAAAAAACAAAAGAGGTCTCGATTAGGTAACTCATACTTCCATACTAACTGATCGAAGGACATCTTTACATCTCCCTCAAATAAATCACCCATGCAAGATATACCCCTAGCTACCCAACGTTTAAATCCTGAATCTATCATACCTGTTGAAAACTCTGCATACTCACTAAAGGTGTAAATAATGATGTTTTGCCAATATTACCTTCCCTCTGCCGAATTGCCCTCCATGCTTTAACAGCATTGATGACTATTGGGTTATGGCAATATTCCCTAACTGTCCTCACCTTGTCCAAAAACAGCAAACTGGTAAGGGGGCACCTTGCCTGGGAGACTTCGATATCTAGCCATATTGAAAGAGGATCCCCACAAACCCAATCACTTACGTAGGTCAAAAGCTAGCTTAATTGGTAATTTTTAATGTCCGGAAGGTCTACTCCCCCCAGTCTGTGAGGCAACTGCAGTTTGGCTAATTTAATGAAGGGCCGTTTACGGTGCCAGGTAAAGGAGCTGAACCAACTGTTCAGTCTCCTGAGTGTTTGTTTATTGAAAATCAGGGGGAGCATCTATATAGTGTATAGCAAACAAGGGAGAATATTCATCTTAATAAGCGCTATCCGACCCAACCATGAGACTGGAAGTCCCTCCCATCTTTGGAGATCTTGTTTAATTTTTTCAAATAATTGAGTATAATTGGCTTTGAACAGCCAATCCAGAACTGGAGTAATGAATATGCCCAAAAACACAAAACCCCCCTGTGACCACCTAAATGGGAATCTATTGTCACACTCAAAGCCCAACTCTTTTGTAAGACCACCCATAGACATAGCCTTTGATTTAGCAAAATTAATGTTATACCCTGAAAAAGCGCCAAACACGTGAATGCATTGTATCAGGCAAGGCACTGAGCTTGCTGGATTTGTCAAGAAAATTAGAACATCATCTGCATACAGCGAGATCTTATGTAATTTTGACCCCACTTCTGGAGCTGATATATTGAAATCCCCATGAATGGCCTCTGCCAACAGTTCAATCACCAACATAAAAAGTAATGGTGAAAGGGGACAGCCCTGCTGGCTGCCCCTAGAAATATTAAAATTGCTTGACCGTACCCTGTTGATAATGACCACAGCGAGAGGTACACTGTAGAGAACGAGGAGAAAGTGAGGACTGCAGATGCTGGAGATCAGAGCTGAAAATGTGTTGCTGGAAAAGCGCAGCAGGTCAGGCAGCATCCAAGGAACAGGAGATTCGACGTTTCGGGCATAAGCCCTTCTTCAGGATTCCTGAAGAAGGGCTTATGCCCGAAACGTCGAATCTCCTGTTCCTTGGATGCTGCCTGACCTGCTGTGCTTTTCCAGCAACACATTTTCAACACTGTAGAGAACCATTACCCATCTTATGAAAACTTCACCCAGACCAAACCGGTCTAGAGTATAGAAAAGGTACGGCCACTCAACTCTGTCAACTGCCTTCTCTGCATTTAAAGAAATCACCAATCCCTGTATTGACTGCTGTTGGCATGCTTGAATTAGGTTAAGCAGCCTCCTAACGTTATTGGAGGATCTGCGACCATTTATGAAGCCCGTCTGATCCTCTTTAATAATAGAAGGTAACACAGTCTCCAGCTTTAACGCAAGAGCCTTAGAGAGGATCTTAAAGTCCACATTTAAGAGCAAGATGGGCCTATATGAAGCACAGTCTTCCAGATCCTTCCCTTTTCTAAGGATAAGTGAAATTTTGGCCTCGCTCAGAGATGGTGGGAGACAAACATGACTTTATGAATCATTAAACCTATTCAGTATCAGGCCTGACAGTATACTTATAAATTCCTTATAGAATTCACTGGGAAGTCCATCAGGACCAGGTGCCTTTCCACTCTGAAGCTGCCTCACAGTTTCCTGCACTTCTTGCTCTGATAATGGGACATTGAGAAAGGACTGTTGTTCGGGAATCACACCCGGGAGCTTCAGATCTCTAAAAAAGGATTCCATTTTGGCCTGCCCCTCCTCACAATTCTCAGACTGATATGACTTAGAGTAGAATCTCTGGAACGCCACATTAATCTTGTTAGAATCACATGTTAGGTTCCCAGACCCTTCCCTAATCACTGTAATGGTTTGTGGGCACTTCTCTTTCTGGCAAGGTACGCTAAGTATTTGCCTGGTTTGTCACCATGCTCATATAACCTTTGCTTTGCAAAAGCCAGCTCCTTCTTTGCCGTCTGTGTGAGCACAGAATTTAGTGTAGTCCGCAGTGCCGTAATCCTCTGTTGTTTGATCAACGAGGTTCTGTCAAAATAGGCCTTCTCGGCTGCCTTCAACCGTGCTTCAAGGAGACGTTGCTGCTCACTCTTCTGCCCCTTCCTACTTGTGGAATATGAAACAATTAACACTCTGGCATAAGCTTTGGCAGTTTCCCAGAGAACAGATGAGCTATCAACCGAGCCTAAGGATGCCCGAAATTCCCTAGAGAAATATTCCACAAACTTGCTGTCCATGAGAATAAAGGGGTCCATTCGCCAGTACCTTGAATCCGCTGTAACATCCTTAATTTTAACCATGAGGTACACTGGAGCATGATCAGAGATGGCAATATTACCAATCGTACAGGATGCCACCAGATCCAGGGTTACCGCAGGGGTCAGGAAAAAAAATCAACCCTTGTGTGACATCTGTGCGGATTGGAGAAATCCCTACCTGTAGGGTGGAGACACCTCCAGACGTCCACCAACCCTAATTCCCCACACAAACCCAATAACTGTTTGGTTTGTGCAGAAGGTATGGGGGGACCTTTAGGCAATCTGTCTACTGTGGAGTCCATGAGACAGTTAAAATCACCCCTATAATGATGTGCCGAAACTTGAGACTTATCAGGTTAGAAAAAGCATCTACCAAGAATTTAAGAGGATGTGCTGGGGGACAATAAATATTTAAAATGCCATATTCTACCCCATTTATCAAGGATTTAAGAATTACAAACCTCCCGTATGTGTCTTTAACACATTCCAACAATTTAAATGAGAGATTTTTCCTTACCAATATAGCCACTCCTCTACTTCTGGTATTAAATGATGAAAAATAAACTCGGTCAAAGCCATTTTGCTGTAATTTCAGATGCTTCTTGTCATCCAAATGTGTCTCCTGTAACAAAGCAATATCCGCCTTCTCCTTTCTAAGACTCAAGAGTACCGTCTTCCTCTTAATTGGTGAATGACTTCCCTTGATGTTCCAGGTACACCATTTAATCAAATCATTAGCCATAATCTTCTGCAGTAACATTTAAATTCCAGAGAGGAGGAACCCAAACCACAAATTGCTGAGCCTTAGTGTTGCATGGTCCACCAAATATAAAAACTACATAACCTAAAACCACTACATTTAACAAATATACAAAATAATTAAAAATAAAAAACAGCAAAAACCAGAAATTAAACCAACATATAAAGCGCCAATAGCGCTGAGTAGGGGAACTCACCCCCTGCCCGGAGGGGGCAACTACCCGTCCTGAACTGTGCATAAATAGGCATCTAACCATCTCAACCACCTTCACTTCTCCCAGCTGGAGCCGCATCGCAAGCACAAGCTAAAAATAATAAACACCCCATAGAATATCAATATGAATAAAAAAACATTCTTTTATTAAAAAAAGGGGAAAAAATACCCCACCCATCCTTTGGTATGTCCTAACTTAGAAATTTAAAATGTACACCTTAACCACCGCCAGACATAGTTTGAACCAAATTATTATCAATAGAGGAAAAATAATAGGGGAAAAGCAAAGCTCCAACTGGATTTCCTCCATTTCTTTTCCAGAATGATAAACGCATACCCAAGCAACAATATTTCTGCATACTACAATTGTTTAACTTAGGTTAGTTTGTCCACAAAGTCTCTTGCCTTCTCTGATGTGTCAAAGAGATGCATGGATCCATCTAAGGTGATCCGAAGCACTGCCGGATATCTCAGGGAGTACTGAATCCCAAGCTCCTTTAATCTTCTCTTGACACCATCATACAATTTTCATTTCTGGATTACCGCAGCTGAAAAGTCCTAAAAAGACATGATCTTAGACCTCTCATAAATTAGGGTCTTTGGATCATTCCCCTGGAGTTTGGAAGCCTCCATGACTCTCTCCTTATTCTAGTAATGATGGAACTGCACCAGGAAAGGACGAGGGCATTGACCCAGACCTGACCTCCGTGCTGCGACCCGGTGAGTCCTCTCTATCTTCAATTGTCTTATGCCAGTCTCCAAGTCAAGGAATTTTGGAAGCCAATCTTCAACAAATTCCACAGGCTGCTCACCTTCCTTATCCTCAGGCAGACTGATGATCCGAATGTTTTTTCTCCTACCCCCGTTTTCAAGATCATCCACTTAGTCATGCAAATTATGAACCTGCATCTTCAGGGCTTAGATCTCATCCTTGAATGAACTGGCATCAGTGACCCTGTGCTCCACCTCATCCGTCCTCTTCTCCAGGTCTCCCAGCTGCTGCTCATGCTTCTGCAGCATGAGAGAGACTGGAGCCAGCTTCTCTTCAATCTGTTTCCCCAACATCTCGCGAGATTTCGAGAGCTGGTTCACCAGGTCCTGGAGAGTAATCGGCTCTGAGGCTGCTGCAGGCTGAGTTGCAGGCCCGGTCTCAGATGCTCCTCCTCCCCTTTTCGATATTTCTGGACAGCTGAAAATACAGGTAAGTCAATTTTTAAATGTTTCTTGGGACTCCACAATCTTTCCAATGCCCCAAGAAATCCTGATGACCTGGGTTGGGTGGGTTAAAGGACCATCCTGCTCCTGCTGCGATGCGAAGCTCTGCAGTGTGATCTTCTCAGATCGCCGCCATCTTAGATGCCCCTGCCTGCAATTTTGATGTTAGAAATGAGAAAAGGACTAAGGATTGTTAAGGGATTGTTACATTTTTTTAAGAACTAGTTATCTGACACTCATTGTAAGTGATGTTTGCAGAGCTGCTTTTCAAGGGAATGTTCTCGTTGCAATCAAGTTAAAACCAAGGAATGAGAATGTATGGAGTTACAGCTGGCAACAAATAGCTGACTGGTCTGTGGATTAGTGACCAGGTATCAGTGACAAAGGGCTCTTGCCTGCTAACAGCCATATGATTGGCTGCCAGGTAGCTGAACAACTTGGAGGTATGATTGTTCAGGTCAGAAGTCGTTGAACTGTGGAAGAGAAGGAGCTGTTTCTTGCTTTGCAGTAAAAAGCATCTGAAGACTGAAGATAGCCAATTGATAGCCCCATATCAGTTGCTATGAACTGTCACTTTTAATTAATAAGTCAGACACCTTTACAAGTGTGAAACAGCCACCCTGTACCTCCTGGAAACCAGCAAAAGTCTCTGGAGAAGGAAGATGCAGAGGCGGCGTCCTGATCAGCAAAAGGATCATATCAGCAATCCCTGTGAACAAGAGCCACTGAACTGCCTTCCCAGTCTTCCCCCCCACACCCATATTACCAATGCTTGTTTTTTTGTCTGTCTACATGAATGAGTATGAAGAACGTTTTATAAGTTGCTTAAAATTTTAACTAGTAGAGTTACATGTCGGTCATTCATAATTGTCTTTCAGTTTCAATTTAGCTAGAATCATTTATTTGTAAACAAAGTAGTGATTTTTCCCTAGTCCATAAACCTGGTCCATGTTTTTTTTATCAACCAGGGTCAATAACAGAGGTAAATTAGGAAATGCTGCATATTTTAAAAATTGTTTATCTTTTGTGATCACAGTGGAAATAGTGGGACATCATTGTCAATGTGCTACTGCAGTGAGGCCTTAACGAAGATGTTACAAGGTTGACGGCCTACTGCATCACATGGTATCTCACTTTAATTCCCTCTGAAACCAGGATTCCACTTCCATAATGCTCAGTTGCACAGGTCAAAGCTAGGGGAGATGAGTGGACGGGTAATAGTGGTAGGTGATTTGACAAATAGGGAACAGGTCTGTGTCAGTAGACCTGAATCCACGATGGTCCATTTCTTTTGTGGTACCAGGGGCAAGGACATTACAAGGCAGTTACAGGACAATTTGTAGGAGGAGAGTGAAGAGCCAGAGGTTGTGGTCCACTTTGGAACCAATCACTTAGAAAGAAGGATGAGGTTCTGAAAGGAACATCTATGGAACCATATAGGAAAATGAAAAGCAGATCCTCTGATGCGGTGATTTCGGGATTGCTCCCAGTACCACATCCCAGTGGATATAGGAATATGAAGCTTGGGTGAATGAACATGCAGCTGGAAAAATGTTGCCAAAGGGAGGGCTTTAGATTTCTGGGGGTGGGCAGTGGTTCTAGAACAGTTGGGACCCAAACAATGAGGATGGTTGTACCTTAACAGGACCTGATCAGTATTATCTAAAAGAGATTTAGCTGTGCTGTTGGGATAGGTTTAAACTATTTTATCAAGAAGTTGGGAAACTAAGAAGGAATTCAGTTAGAATACATTTAAAGAGCTGGTTATTTGAAGCGTTGTTGAATGGAACTACTAACCCATTAGTTGCTCACTCCTCTATTCAAAACAACATTTGTCTTGTTTCCTTTCTCTACTGACCCATCTTTAAGCCAGATTCCAGTGTCAACTTGACAATCGACCTTAAGTAAAGATGTTAAGTTCTTATTTCTGCACAGACGCGAATAGTTCCCTGACGGCTCCTATTTATTTTAAAAAGTGACATAAGATCTTTGTCTGACATAAAGAATTCCCAGCTAATGGCCTGGTAACTTAGCATATTCTTTATTGCCCAGTTTGAAGGTAGATGCAACAGTTTCCTCACCACTTTTGTAGACACATTCAGTTCTCAGTCCCTCACTCTTTACAATTATAATCACTCTGTTGACACCATCTGTAATTCTGCAACGTTTCTTACAGTAGATTCTCACATTGTAGTAATTATATTGTTGACTAATAAGTTTGTTAGGGATCCATGGCTCACACAGGAGATTGGATTGGCTTTAGGTTGCCCATAACAGAGACTGTTGAGAGGAAAATGTCAGATATTCAGCCATGGAGATCAAGAATCAGAATCTCAGGAGGTCCATCGACAGTATAAAAATAATTTAAAGCATTTGCCTTTCACAGGTTAATATAGAAGTATTTTATGACACTTTATTTCCCCACTTATACCAGATACATGGTGGACTCAAATGATCAGTTTGATGCCTCCATTTTGGATCAACCACATTTTCCTGCCAAATTGAATGTCATTACTAAGTCTTCCACTCAACATCCGCAAGGTCTAATTTTTGCATCAAAGTAATTTTGATCCTCTTTTTTTCAAACTTTCTAGTTCTTTGCCACATATTTATTTACTAAATCCATCTGTTCCATGTTCTATTCCAGTCGTTTGGAACGTTTGCTGGCAACGATTCCCACACTCTTATCCACTTGATACCGTAGACAAAGGCTTGCCCTCACAATGTGGATTTTTGCACTGTAAAAGCAAGGTTAGCATGGCATTGAAGACCAATGCATTGTCATGCCAGATGTTAACTTGATTAGACGTTTCCCTGATGGGCATTCAGAGGGAAAGTACTTCTGTGTAAAAAAAAGTCTTTTAGGTTGACTTTTACTGACATTTCCAGGTAATATTACTGCACGTAGTGATCTGAGAATGTAATAACTGAAGCAATCCCCATATGTACCCCATAGCATCCTCGATAAGTTCTTTCATAATTAGATGTGATTCAAAATCAATTAGAGGTAACAGATATTTGTGAGACATTCCCTTGCATGCCAGTTAGTTAGGCAGTTGTCTTGTTCCTTTTTGTGGGTATATTGATGTTTCTCTGCTGTAACTTCAAAGTCCACATACTCTGCCTTGGTGATAAGGTTACAGAATCTCCAGGCTTTATCATCAGATTCAGTGATGAGTGTAGAATACCTGTGCAAACCTGTGATGCATATAAAGTATTGATCCCCCAAAATGTAGCTAGTAGATGACATTTGGGTGCAGAATGGATATCCTCTGTACCCTTGCAGGATATGTGATACATATACAATTTGCTGTAGCTTACCAGCTTATGCCTGACAGATCTTAGCAGTTCATCTTTGTTCTGTGAAAGGAGCTACTGATGGAAAGGTAGATGAGGGTCCTACACAATTAGACTCTCAAAACTGATTAGTCAGTGTGGACATACTTTCCAGCCAAGCTCAATATTATTACACTGGTCTTTCAAAGGTTTGAACTGAGAATTTGCCATCTCAGCACAATTTGAGATAAAGTTGCCCTGGCAACTGACCAAATCCCCTGAATTTTTTTTTTGGTGAGGAAAGAGGTCAGCTCCAAATGATTTCTATTTTGTGGGAATGTGGACTAGCCTCCTCCGACAAATTCCGGGTGGGTTACCTGTTCTTCTGATAGCTGAGCATACTGTGGATTAATGTCCAGACTTGATCATAGAGGGAACATTTACACTTTGTCCAAATTAAAAAAAGAGTTGTCTTACGGAATCATTTGTCGCAAGCATGTAATCCGTTCACTGCAACAGTTGACTCAAGTTTGGGAAAATTTTGTTGAATTGCTGCCTTTTGCTTGTGAATTATTGTAGGGACATTGTGAAGCCCTTGCGTGGCATACATGTCCTGGTATAACTCTGATTTTTAAAAGTGAAACTAAGTTTGTGCTTACTTTCCTGCCTGACAGAAATGATCTAACTCCATGAGAAAACTATAATGAAGAAGTATTTAGAACTCATTGGGATTCCTTGGCAGAAGGATGGGTTAGTCTCATATCACGGGAGAACAGAGTTGCAGAATCCAGGTTTCAATAGTGGATAGTAAACCTCCAATTACCCTCAGTGAATCAGTGAATTTTTCTTGAAGGTGCCTTGCCTTACAACAGCCTGTTAATGAGAGAAATCCGAAAGAACTGTGGATGCTAGAAATCAGAAACAACAACAACAAAAAAAGAAATTGCTGGAAAATCTCAGCTGTTCTAAAGAAAGGTCACTGGACCCAAAATGTTAAGTCTGATTTCTCTCCATAGATGCTGCTAGACCTGTTGAGATTTTCCAGCAATTTCTTTTTTTGTTTTTGTTAATGAAAAATTGGATTGTTTCTCTAATGTACAAGTCATTCTTTCATGATCAATTATTACTGAACAAAAGAATGAAGAGTTCAGTTAGTGGTCTCCATTTGCTTGCAATCATGTTCACTTGGAAAGAAGAGAGGAGTTTCAAAATTAACCATTCCATCTAAATGCCTTCATGTTTGGGAAGATGGGATGCACAAGCTTTGTTCATTGCAAAATTGGAGCAGTCCCTCTTTTCTGCACCATTTCATGGACATAAGTGCATCACACTGAGCTAGCATAGAATCCTAGAGTCATACAGCACAGAAACAGACCCTTAGTTTCAACCAGTCCATGCCGAACACAATCCCAAACTAAACTAGCCCTACCTGCCTGCTCCTGACCCATATCCCTCCAAACATTTCCTACTCATGAACTTTTCCAATTCCTTTCAAATGTTGTAATTATACCCACATCCACCACTTCCTCAGGATGTTCATTCCACACATGAACCATGTCTAAAAAAATTGCCCCTCACGTCTTTTTGAAATCTCTCCCTCTCACCTTAAAATGGAAAAGACAACTACCACAAACTCTATCTGTGCCCCTAATTATTTTACAAATTTCTATCAGATCACCTCTCAACCTCCTATGCTCCAGTGAAAAAAGCCCCAACCTATCCAGACTTTCTTTATAACTCAAACCTTCCATACCCAAAAACATCCTGATAAATCTCTTCTGAACTCTCTCCAGTTTAAGCAGATCCTTCCTATAACTGGGTGATGAGAACTGGACACAGTCTTCCAGAAGAGGCATCACTAATGTCCTATGCAACCTTATTATGACTTCCCAACTCCTAAAGACTGAGCAATATAGGCAAGCATGCCAAATGCCTTTTTAATCACCCTGTCCACATATGACACAAATTTCAAAGAATTATGTACCTGCACTCCTGGGTCCCTACAACACCACCTAATGCCCCTAACATTAGTTGTATAAGCTCTACCCTTGTTTGTTGCACCAAGATGCAATACTGCGCATTTATCCAGATTGAACTCCATCTGCTATTTTTCATCTCATTGACCCATTTGATCAGGATTCCTTTGTAGTCTTAGAAAATTTCATTCACTGTCTATTATGCCACCAATTTTGGTGTCATCCACAAACTTACGAATCATTTCTTTTATATTCTCATCCAAAGCATCCATGTAAATGTCAAACAAAAGAGGACCCAGAACCAATCCCTGTGGAACACCACTGGTGACAGGCCTCCAGTCCAAAAAGCAACCCTCCACTGCCACTCTCTGTCTCCCGCTGTTAAGCTAATTATGTATCCAATTGGAAGTTCACCCTGAATCCTATGTGACTTAACTTTACTAATTAGTCTACCTTGCAGAATATTGTCAAAAGTTTTACCAACGTCCAAGTAAATAATATCTACTGCTCTTCCTTTAACTCTATTCCTATTGTCCTCTTGCTTAAGAAGGGTAGTGGGGTAATCAGGTAAGTACAGACTGGCAAGCTTGATGTCAATGGTAGGTAAGCTGCTGGAGAAGATACTGAGGGATAGAATCTATTTATTTATGGAAGCAAATAGGCTTATTAGTGATAGGCAGCATGGTTTTGTGCAGGGAAGGTCATGTCTTACCAACTTAATAGAATTCTTCGAGGAAGTGACAAAGTTGACTGAAGAGGGAAGGGCTGTAGATGTCATATACATGGACTTCAGTAAGGTGTTTGATAAGGTTCCCCATGGGAGGCTGATGGAGAAAGTGAAGTCAATGGGGTCCACGGTATTCTCTCTAGATGGATAGAGAACTGGCTGGGCAGCAGGAGACAGAGAGTAGTAGTGGAAGGGAGTTTCTCAAAATGGAGACCTGTGACCAGTGGTGTTCCACAGGGATCCATGTTGGGATCACTGATTGTGATATACATTAAAGATCTGGAGGAAGGTAGAGGTGGCCTGATTAGCAAGTTTGCAGATGACACTAAGATTGGTGGAGTAGCAGATAGTGAAGGGGACTGTCAGAGAATGCAACAGTATATAGATAGATTGGAGAGATGGGCAGAAAAATAGCAGATGGAGTTCAATCTGGGCAAATGCATTTTGGAAGATCAAGTTCCATGCAGTAAATGGAACAGCCCTGGGGAAAATTGATATACAAAGAGATCTGGGTGTTCAGGTCCATTGTACGCTGAAGGTGGCAATGCGTGTTGATAGAGTGGTCAAGAAGGCATACAGCATGCTTTTCTTCATCAGACAGGGTATTGAGTACAACAGTTGATAGGTCACTTTACTATTATAAAGGATTTTGGTTTGGCCACATTTGAAATACTGTGTACAGCTCTGGTCATCACATTACCAAAAGGATATGGATGCTTTGGAGAGGGTGCAGATGAGGTTCACCAGGATGTTGCCTGGTATGGAGGGTGCTAGCTATGAAGAGAGGCTGAGTAAATTAAGATTATTTTCATTAGAAAGATGGAGGTTGAGGAGGGAACCTGATTGAGGTCTAAAATAAATCATGAAAAGTATAGATGGGGGATAGCAAGAAGCTTTTTCACAGATGGGGGATTTAATTACTGGGCGTCACAAGTTCAATGTGAGGGGGGGAAAGTTGAAGGGGGATATGCATGGAAGGGAGATATGCATTTTACGCAGAGGGTGGTGGGTGCCTGAAACATGTTGCCAGCAAAGGTAGTAGGGTGGGCACGATAGAATCATTTAAGATGCATCTAGACAGATATATGAATGGGCAGGGAGCAGAGGGATGCAGAACCTTAGAACATAGGCAATAGGTTAGATAGATGATCTAGATCGGTTCAGGCTTGGAGGGTTGAAGCTGTTTCTATTCTGCAATTTTCTTTGTTTTTTGTTCTTACTTATCAATTTGTTTGGTAACTTCTTCAAAAGACTCAATCAGGTTTGTGAGACATGACGTTCCTCACACAAAACCATGATGACTATCCCTGGCCAAAGTTTGCCTCTCTAAATGGATTCCTGAAGAAGGGCTTATGCCCGAAACGTCGATTCTCCTGCTCCTTGGATGCTGCCTGACTTGCTGCGCTTTTCCGGCAACGCATTTTTCAGTTTTCTAAATGTCCACAAATCCTATCTTTTAAAATCACCTCCAATCATTTGCCCATAACCGAAGTCAGACTCGAAGGTCTATCGTTCCCTGATTTCTCCTGACAACTTTTTTTAAACAAAGGTAAGCATTAGCCACCCTCCAGTACTCCATCTCCTTCTGCTAATTCATAAATAGTGAAGTCCTGCCAACCATCTCTTTGCCCTTTGTGAATTTATTTAACCATGCCAAAAATTATGTTCCCTTTTTGCCCATTGTTGATCCAATATTTGATCATCTGTGTTTTCAGAGAAAAGGATAGAAGAAAACTCAAAGAAAATATCAAAATATTTTTAAAAAGTGACTAAACAAATATAAAAGACAAGTTTGAGATACAGAAGGTGACCATGACATCTGCATAGTACTTTCTGGACAGGTATGTGCACACCATGCACGAGTCATGTATCATGTTCTCTACTGGAATGTTAACGCATGTATGTTGTTATGGACCAGACCAGACCTGCTCAAAATATTTTAAGAAGGTGGGCTAGACCCTAACTTTTTCTTAATCTAAAGACAAATGTAATGTGCTGTGTTCCAGAAGCAAACTGATTGGTCAAATTACTTGACATAAAGCAAAACACAATTTATTTTAACACTATAGTTAAAATACAAAAAAAGAAAGAAGAGTTTAGAATAACCTAACTTTACTGGAAAACTTAACAGAATAGCAGTGGCAGTAAATATTACCAATTCACTATTTCAATATAGTAACATCCCAAACACACACTCCTTGGCAAAAAGACAAAGTCAAAAAATTAGGTTTGTGTCACAGATAATGCAACAGCAGAGAGAAACCCCAGCTTCTATCTGTAAGAGAGAGAGCACAAAAGTAGCTTCTACTCCTTCAAAACCCCAGCAGCTTCTGCTGAACCTAAAAGTTAATAAAACCCAGTAGAAATCCTGGTCTGTGAGAGCTGACCACGACCATCCAAGCTGCTTCTATTGTTCCAACTTCAAACAACAACAGGGTTTACAAGTTGTTTACTTGACTGGCATACTAACTAGACAGTTTGTCATCTCTGCCTTAAAACCTTTCTTTAAAAAGAAGGACAAAATAACCCCTTAATGCCACAGCATTGTTACAATGTTTGTTACTGTTGCTATCATCTCATTCTGCTGGACAGTCCTACAGTAAGGGAAAGTGTGACAAGTTTTGAGCATTTATTACTTTATTAGACAAATTTTCCAGTAAGATATTTTCAAATGAACCTATTCAGTGAGGTTTGTACACACTTCTGAAACACGTAAGACTTGAAGCCAAGCCTCCTACTCCAGAGATGGACACTACCTTAGTAGGACATTTTATGTATATTAAAAAGAGTGTTCCTATTGTCTTTTATCTTCTACTGCACAATGTATAAAATTTCAGATGGTTGGAACCTATCTAATTAATTCTGTCACATTACAGTTGCCAGTTGAGATAGCTCATATAGATCATACCATTGATTATCAAGGGTATGATGTGAATCTCCAGGGCATTGTTTGATTTCATTAATTGCTTCAATTCAATATATATTCCCAATCCAAGTGTGTGCAATACCTCCTTTATAATTTTTGTAGATATCTGTAAGTTATAGATATCAAACAATGGTCAAAAAAAATCTTTTAAATCGTGATCTTCCGATGTGGAGTGAGCTCACCCAATAACTCCTAATTTTCTATTCACCTCAAAGGGATCACCTTCATGTTTAATTATTCTTTAGTCCCTAACTCAATCTCACATGAAGCTACAGGAAAAAGGAGTGTCTGTGTCTCCTCATTTACCATTCCACCCTACATACTCTGGCAGTTATTTGTGACAATGCTGAGATGGGAGTGGATGCCGATTCGGAGGACAGTAGAGGCAATAAACAGCATCAGGGGCCGGTGATGGAGTCAGAGAATTGACATGAGCAAGTGCTACATCAGAAGACATAGTTGAGGTATCATACACCTTCCTGCTGAAGGGCTTTTGCCTGAAACGTCGATTCTCCTGCTCCTTGGATGCTGCCTGACCTGCTGTGCTTTTCCAGCACCACACTCTCATATCATAAACCACCAATGGAACAGCTGAAGGAGTTACACAGGCACTAGGAATGTCTAACATAGACACCAGAAGTATCAATTCCTTCATATCCCATCCTAGCAGAGATGAAACTGGCCATTCTGAATGTGGTGTCTCTTCATCAGTAGGATTCTAATACCAGGGTTTGGAGCCAAATCCATAATAGGCTGTCCCTGTGAACAAAGCACTTTTCAACTGCTCTTCTGAATTAAATGCTTTGAGATCACAAGGTGAGTGAACTGACCTTGTTGTTTGCTCATTAATATATTCCCTCTGGAGCATCCTGAAGTTCAGACCTGAGGGCACCATTTTCTCATTTACCTTCGCCAAGAATTTGTTTGCACTGTTTCACAGCATTGGAACTCTGCGGACATGGTATAAAGATGGTGCCATCAGTATCTCTTCTAAGCTCATGGATCCAGAAACAAAGGTCAAATGATTTCCTCCCCATGGAGCTCCACTTTCTCCTTCTGAACTCCTGGATGACTTTGCCATCTCATTGCTCACAATCAGTATGCACTATATGCCAGAAGCCTTTCACAAGCTTCCTCACCTTGCTGTCTACTTAACCACCATAAAGCCAGCTTTCCTTCCCCAATCATTTGTCTGTAATTCCACTATGAATGCTGGAAATCTGAAACAAACACAAAGAATGCTGGAGAAACTCAGCAGGTCTGGCAGCATCTGTGTAGAGTCTCCCTACTACAGGAAATTTAGTGTTAAACTTGAAAGGGTTCAGGAAAGGTTAACAAAGCTATTGCCGGGGTTGGAGGATTTGAGCTATAGGGAGAGACTGGGGCTATTTTCCCTGGAGCAGAGAGGCTGGTGGGTGACCTTATAAAGGTTTATCAAATTATGAGGGGCATGGATGGGATAAATAGACAAAGTCTTTTCCCTGGAGTGTAGGAGTCCAAATTGGAGGACATAGATTTAAGGGGAAAGACATAAAAAGGACCTAAGGAGTACCTTTATCCCACAGTGGGTGGTGCGTGTATTGAGTGAGCTGCCAGAGGAAGTGGTGGAGGCTGGTACATTTACAACATTTAAAAAGCATCTGGATGGGTACATGATAGGAAGGGTTTAGTGGGATGTGAGCCAAATTCTGGCAAACAGGACTAGATTAATTTAGGATATCTAGTCAGCATGGATGAGTTCAACTGAAGGGTCAGTTTCTGTGCTGTACAGGCTTGTGACTCTATGAGAAGCAGAGTTAACATTTTTGGGTCTGGTACAACTCTTATCTAGAACTTGTTCTGTAATGTTTGGAGTTCATAAACAGAGAATTAATCAAGTTTTTCAATGCATGAGGTTGTATTCTTCATGAATACTATATATTCTTATATATTACCTTCAGTTCCCCATGAATGACCCACCCAGTCCTCATTGGCTTTTGCCATTTTAACCACTGAACTATCTAACACTTTTAGTCTAACTATCTTGGTGAGTGCCAGTTTCTGCCCATTTTCAAAGGGTATTAAATTGTTTAGCTCAGAAAAGAGTCAGCTACCAGTTGAAAAACAAGACACTGAAATCATAAATAAAATTGGTTTATTCATTTTGATTAAAAGGGTAAAAGTGTGTAAATTTCAAAGTACACATGTGACTTTTACAATTTCATTTGGATGATTGGATCCTCAGATCCATATGCTAACGGTGCTACTGCAAAACCCTGTCAGTAGGAACACTCAGCAGAAATCACGAACCCGAATCGTCTCATTCTCACAACAGCAGAACGCACTCAGGAAGGATCGTTTTTCAACCCCTAGACTAGCCTTACCTCATCTTGATATTTCAGAATGCACCAGTAGTGTCGTGTGAGCCAGACTCTGATTACATCTCACCGTTCCGTGCCACAGTCCCCATTATGAAGTGGAGTTAGTAGTTAAAGTCAAAGCTCAGCTTGACACAGTCAGAGGTGTTGACTGAACAATGCCAAACTAGCAGAAACAGAAGGAGTGACCAAGATGGAGAAATAAACCAGGAAGATTAATTGAAATTGAGTGTGAAAGAAGAATAAAAGAAGTTGTTGCTTTCATTACTTCTTGCCAAACAGTGACTTTGTTGTTAAGAAAAGCAAATGTAGATTACTGTGGTGGTATTAATTCTATTTTGAATGTGCTTATAGTAAAAACAAATATGAAAACTAGCTTGCTTAATTACTGGTATGATGGTTTGCCTAAAGACTTGTAGCTATTGTGTCAGTAGTTGTGGGTATGTTTGCCGAGCTGGGAAGTTGACTTACAGACATTTCATCCCCCATCTAGGTGACATCCTCAGTGCTGTGGAGCCTTCTGTGACACGCTACTGCACTGTGTCTTCTGGAATTTATTTGGTTCCATTCCTGCTGCTTCTGGTTGCTGGTTTCTGATGTTCGTTGTAATGGCCGGGACATTGGGTCTAGGTCTATGTGCTTGTTAATGGAGTCTGTGGTTGAATGCCATGCCTCTTGAAATTCTCTGTCTGTCCTCTGTTTGGCTCGTCCTATGATCATGTTGTCCCAGTTGAATTTGTGGTCCTTGTCATCTGTATGTAGGGCTACTAGGAATAGCTAGGCGGAGTAATTAGTGGCTAGTTGATGATCGTGGATGCAGATGGCTAGTTGTCGGCCTATTTGTCCTATATTATATTTTGTGCAGTCTTTACATGGAATCCTGTAAACATTCCATACGATCATCACAGGGATTCCAAGACAACATCAAGAATAGAAACATAGACAAGGATGAAGCAATGTTCTCATTCGATGTATCGTCTCTGTTCACTTCAATTGACAAAACTCTAGCCAGGGAGGCAATAGCTAACCTCCTGGACAGGCAGAACAGACAACACGACAGGGAACCTATCAACAAGGACTGCATACTCAAATACTAGACCTGCTTGACTACACACTTCACATTCAACAACCAAATCAAATCAATGGAAAACTTATGGACTGACTCATCTAAAGGCTCATAGCAGAAGCAGTGATACAAAGACGAGAACAGCCTTCCCACAAATCCAACCAAAACTCTGGATTATACAAATGGATGACACTTTTGTAATTATTAAGAAAGCAGAGATCGAGAACACATACCGGATTATCGACATCATGTTCACAGGGATTAAATTTAAGAGAAAGGAGGAAACCAACAACCAACTCCCATTCCTGGAAGTGAAAGAACACAGAACAGTGCATGCACCACAAAAGTGTACAGGAAAGCCCCCACATGCTGACCAGGTCCTGCATTACAACAGCAACCACCCACACCCACCCAAGAGAAGTTGCATTAGGAGCCTGTTCAAAAGGGGTACAACACACTGCAGCACTCCCGACCTATGAAAGGAAGAAGCAGAAGTCTTCACCAAGAGTACAGAGTCGTCACCAAGAACAGATATCCCCGTAACTTCATCTGCAGATGCTTAACAGACAACGCAATGAGGACATGCCATGACCTACCCTCATTAGCCACGCTACCTTGCATAAAATATATCTCAGAACTGACAGCCAGACTTATCCGACCACTCAGATCCATGACTGCCCATAAATTGACAGCCACTCTCAGACAACTCACCACCACAAAAGACCCTATTCCCATCATGTGCAAGACCAATGTAATTTACAAGATTCCATACAAAGGCTGCATGAAACAACCAGACAACTAGCAATCCACATCCATGAACACCAGTCATTAAACACCACAACCAGCTATCCCTAGTAGCCATTCACACATAGATGACAGGGACCACATGTTTGACTGAGACAATGCAATGACCATAGAACAAGCTAAACAGAAGACAGCCAGAGAATTTCTAGAAGCATGGCACTCAGCCACTGACTCCACCAACAAACACATAGACCCAGACCCAATATACCAGCCATTACAACAAACAACCGGAACCGGCAACTGGAAGCAGCAGGAATGGAACCAAATAAATTCCATCTGACACAGCATAGCAGCGCTTCACCGGAGGCTCCACAGTACTGAGGATGTCACCTAGATAGGGGACCCAAAGTCTGCAAAATCAACTTCCAAGCTCGGCAAACATATCCACAACCTCTGTTACTGGTATTATTGATGCAAGTTTAGTCCCACTGAATTTGGTAGATTATGTAGAAGTACCATGTTACATTTTAACGTGTAGGTTTGTTTCCTTTTTAATGTGGGAATGTACTGTGTTGCAATTTACTTTTTTTGGGGAATATTACAGCTAACACTCGGCCTACGTATTTGGAAGTGGGTAGGCATATAAAATAGGACACTGGTGAGCCTACTCGTTTCTTGGCCATTCATCATATAGTGAGCTGCCCTTCATCATATAGTGAACAGGTAAGGTTTCAGAAAGCCCACCAAATCTATTGTTTATTATTGCCCTTAACTGAATGACCAGTTAAAGGCCTATTTCCACTGCAATAATGCATGCAAAGTGAAGGATGCATGTTTGCGATGTCAGGTGAAAAGGCAGGAAGAAATGTGGAGGGAGGCCAGTGGTCGCGGGGCTGCACCTTTTGAAATGTGCTTTGCCTTGTAGCCATCTGAGGTAACCCTTTCCAAAATGCTATCCCACTCATAATCCTGATTGTCTCTTTGTCCTCCAAGACCCCAAGGACGCAGGTTCGATTCCAGCGACTGCCTGAGTGGAGTTTGCATATTCTCCCTGTGTCTGCGTGGGTTTCCTCCGGATGCTCTGGTTTCCTGACACAGTCCAGAGATGTGCAGGTTAGGTGAACTGGCCATGCTAAATTGCCCATAGTGTTCAGGGATATGTAGGTTAGATGCATTAGTCAGGGGTAAGTGGAGGTAGGGAATATGGTAGGAAAATGAGTTGAATTGAATTTGAATTGAATTGGATTTGTTGTCACATGTACCGAGACACAGTGAAAAGCTTTGTCTTGTGAGCAATACAGGCGGATCACAGAGTTAAGTAGCATGGTTAAGTAAATAATAGGTAAACAGCAGCAAAAACCAAAACACAGGTACAGGCAAATGCTAAGAGTTTGTGAATCCATTCAGTATGCTAACAACAGTAGGGTAGAAACTGTTTCAAAACTGGCTGGTGTGTGTGTTTAGGCTTCTGCATCTTCTCCCCAATGGTAGATGTTGTGGAAAAACATTACCAGGGTAGAATGGATTTTTGAGAAGGCTGGTGGCCTTTCCTTGACAGCAGGCCTGGCTGATGGGTTCTATAGATGGGAGGCTGGCCTTTGTGATTGTCTAGGCTGAGCTCACCACTCACTGTAATTGTTTCCGATCTTGAATGATACAGTTGCCATACGAGGTAGTGATACATCCAGACAGAATGCTCTCAATGGTGCACTGGGGGCGGCACAGTGGCTCATTGGTTAGTACTGCTGCCTCACAGCGCCAGGGTCCCAGGTTTGATTCCAGCCTTGGGCGAATGTCTGTATGGAGTTTGTACATTCTTCCCTTGTCTGCGTGGGTTTCCTCTGGGTGCTCCAGTTTCCTCCCACAGTCCAAAGATGTGCAAGTTAGGTGAATTGGCCGTGCTAAATTGCCCATAGTGTTAGGTGCATTAGTCAGGGGGAAATAGGTCTGGGTGGGTTGCTCTTCGAGGAGTCGGTGTGGACAAGTTGGAACGAAGGGCCTGTTTCCACACTTTGGGGAATCTAATCTAATCGAATCATAAAAGTTGGCAAGGGTATTCCCCGCCATGCCAAGTTTTCTCAGCTGCCTGAGGACGAAGGTTTCAAGAAAGCTTGTTATTGATGACCACTCACAGGAGCTTGACATTCTCCACTCATTCCACCTCTGTGCTGTTAATGTTTAGGGGGAGCATGAGTAACATCCCGGCAAAAGTCAATAATGAGTTTGTTGGTTTTGCCAGCATTGAGAGCTAGATTTTTCCAGGTCTTCCATCCCACCTGTAGACTGTTTCGTCGCCATCTGAAATTTGACTGACTATGGCAGTGTCAACAGCATACCTGTAAGTGGCATTAGTCTGGTATTTGGCGACGCAGTCATGGGTATACGGTGAGTACAGTAGGGGCTGAGTGCACAGCCCTGGGAGGGTCCAGTGTTGAGTGTTTGGATGGATGCTCTTCGGAGGGTCAGTGTGGACTTGTTGGGCCACAGGCTTTGTTTCCACACTGTAGGGATTCTATGAATTCTATGGAACAAGACCTAGTTATTGCATGGTAACAGTTAGATATCAGTTACTCTGGTTAGTCAGACATTGTTGTCAAGTCTGTTGGGAGACATTGACGACAAATCTGTCCCCTTGAGACCTAGTTTAAAAGTTCCTGATTTTCCCATCCACAATGCTAAAGTCAGATTGGATGGTGCTTAATACAGTCTCCACTTTCAGAATCACTTCCTTTCATAACAATCTTCCTTTCCCTGGGAGGCACAAGTCACAATGACTTCCTTCAGTCTTTCCCAAACTAGTTATCTTTGAAATCCAGCCTATTTTCTAAAGAATAGTTAATGTTTTGGCTGGGAGGAGAGGTGAAAACAAGCATTACATAACTCCCACCCTTCCTCTTATAATGTAAATAATGTTCAATAATAACTACCTGAGCTGAATATGAATTAGCCTTAACTCAGAGCAATGCACAAAATTAGTCTTTCTATCCCTTTGCAGCTCCAGCTTGCAGTAATAATTTCTTCTGGAAACTTAAAAACAAATTGCTGTCAGATGTTCTGTTGAAATGGATAGAATTTCCTATCAGGTTTCCTATTAACTGTGCTACCTCTGCTACTGAATCCTATTTAATTTTCCACAGAAGCTCTTTCAACTCAATCTCAAAAATATACGCAGGTAATTTATTGAGGAAATTTATTCCCAAATGATCCCCATTTTGTAAATACGTTAAGAAGTGCCATCTTTCCTCGAATATAATTCTTCCAACAGGCTTTGTTTTTCTTATTGAGGACACTCCTACCATTTTCCTTTCTATGCTACATTAATGTGCATTAAATCATTTACTTAAACCATTGAAGAGAGGAATTGAGTACAAGTTCAACCCATATTTTGAAGTGAGCTGTTTTGTGAGATTCAATTTAAATTGGTTGGAGAAATCCTGCATTATGAGTCAGTGCTTTTGAGTGCAACTCCAGCCCTCTCTTCATT
Organism: Hemiscyllium ocellatum; assembly: GCF_020745735.1. NCBI lineage: Eukaryota > Metazoa > Chordata > Chondrichthyes > Orectolobiformes > Hemiscylliidae > Hemiscyllium > Hemiscyllium ocellatum. The sequence continues at coordinate 59,680,760 of NC_083414.1, forward strand.
TGACTTTATTTTCGTTCTGTTTCCTCCAGGCTTGTCTCTTGCTGTCAACTCTGTCAAAGCAAAAAATTCTAATTAAGGGAATTATGGAAATTCACAGAATGGCTGCACAAGGATTTCTGATGCTCTAGCTGTCATATAGAGCTGTGGGTGATGAGGTACAATGCTGCCAGTCAGTCTCCTTTATGAAATCATTTTTAAGTAACCTGTTTAAACATGTCAGGAAACACCTCCAAGAGAGGTGGGACTTAAACTAATGCAGAGATAATGTGGTGTAGGTTTGGAGCATATCATTTTTATTTGGAAACTTGGAGTTCAAAATGGAGGAAATGCAGGTTTTATGAAGATTACTTTTTTGTTGAACGAAGACTGCCAGTATCCAAGTCTGTTACTTCTGACACCATCAGGATCTCATGCAAGAGTGCCAGATTTGCCAAAGGTTGCATGATACTAGACTGGGCAGAGCTTAATGTAACTGCATCATAAACTCTTTCAAAACATTAGATGACATACAGGGATGGAGAGGTTACATGGCAAGGCTACCTTAAGTAGGAAGATGACAGTCTCTTAAATCTTGCAGGCATAGGTGGAAGTGGTTGGGGAAGTCAGCAACTGAAATGTAGATATTCAAACCTGGAGGCAGTGCATAAAAAGGATTTTGACCTCTGGGGGGACAGAAAAATGAATGCAAAAGTCCCTTAAGTGCCAACTCCCATATTTTGCTTTCTTTCCCAGCATTCTCCTGTACAGTGTCACTCAAAAGGCACATTTTCCTGCAAGGCATCCCAGATCCCCAGGTGAACAGCCAACATTCACCACTATGTAACATAAAAACAATGAACTGCAGGTGTTGGAAATCTGAAAGGTTGACAGAATTTGCTAGAGAAACTCTGAGGAATAGTCACTGGCCCAAAAAACATTGACTCTGCTTTCTCTCCATAGAAGCTGCCCGACCTACTGAGTTTGTCCGGTAATTTGTGTTTTAGAAACATAGAAAATAAATGTAGAAGTAGGCCATTTGGCCCTTTGGATTCACACCTCATACCTCCGTGTTAATAGTGAACCCACATGCTCACAAGTCAACCTATTATTCTTTCACAACAATGCCTCACAAGCACCCTCCACAAATGCTATCTTCCCCATATGTACTGCTCCAGCAAATAGTTCTGGTTGATTCAACCAGTAGTGTGGCATCACCCTGTAAGTAAATAGTAAAACAACTCCTGGGTTGTCCCATTCCTGACAATGGGAGCCATTTGAGTCAATAAGATCTTGCAACCTGGTTAATCTTTATACAGTTTAACTCAGTAAACCAGGTGCAATACAGTGTAGATGGGCAAGGATTACAAGGACAGTATCTACCTTTGAGCTTCATGGATTCCAACCCAAGGATAATCTTGAACTCCTATTTAGTAAACATTCAATACTGACATTCAACTCCTAAAGATGTTTGGAGAAGATAATGTTGATCTAACAAAAGTAGAGTGGTGCTGGAAAAGCATAGCAGGTCAGGCAGCATCTGAGGAGCAGGAACATCGACGTTTCGTCAGGATTCGTGATGAAGGGGTCCTGCCCAAAACGTGGATTTTCCTGCTCCTCGGATGCTGCCTGACCTACTGTGCTTTTCCAGCACCAGTCTAATCTTGACTCTGATCTCCAGCATCTGCAGTCCTCACTTTTGCCTATCTAACAAAAGAAGTTAAATCATGAGAGGTATGGACAGAGCAAATGGAGAAAAACTACTCATGGAAGAAACAGGAACAAGAATTGGGGCAGACCCGTATTTCATTGAAACTAAACAGCTATTGCCAGTATTATAAACCTTCAAGATTAAAGATAGAACTTCGCTGAAGAGTGAAATTATTTGACAAAAAGAAGAAAAGGCAACATGAGGAAAAGCTTTCTCACACAGCTATCGCTTGGAGTTTGGAATGCACTGCCTGAGAGTGAAGGAGGTATGTAATTGAGGCATTCGAATGGCTCTTACTTGGAAAGGTGCAGAGTTATGAGGAAAAGGCTGGAGAATGGCATTAAGGAACATGCTCAGAGAGCCATGGCAGTAACAATGGGCTGTACAGCTTCCTTTTGAGCTATAATAAACCTGTGATTCTGTGTGATAAATCAGAGCTGGAGTTTCATCATGGAAACACTCAATGAAGTTTTCAGTCAACAAGAACTGTAGAGCTTCTCGAGATGAGAAATGTCTTGGAGAAGCTCAAAGTTGAGCATCAAAAGGAGCTCAACCAGATCAAAGACATCATTTCGTTTCACCATTTTCCTCTTCAAGAAATTTCAGTAGATTGACTGTCAAATGGTTCTCTCTTCATTTATTTTTTTCCTCCCTAATTGGTTTTCACTACTGTACCAAGAACCATTTGTCCAGAGGAGTTGTTATCCCACTCCATCCCAGTGTTCACCTTCCTCTAAAAGTCAATTTTCCTCCCTTGGTCCATGCACAAAGTTGCCTGGCTCCCTGTGCCTACTTACAACCTTTCGCCTGCTTCAGATAGACTCTCATCGGATCTCAATCAGTCAACCAGAAGGGGAAACCCACCGCCGAGGAACACTGGACTGTTCTAAAAGGAACGGGACGCGTCTTCCCAGCCGTCGACGGTGCCTACCCTGCTGGTGATGATGGACACCCCGGATGAGTGCCCAAATTGTGAGAAACAGAGCTCACAATATAATACATTTCAGTCCAAGCCAAATTCTGAAGCAGCAAATTTTATGGAGACATTCTTGCAAGAAGGGATGACTAGCAAGTAGCTACCCCGATCCAGAAATTACTCCACAATTTATACAGTTTAATTCTCGGTACTTCCTCTTTACCTCATTGGCCTTCAAACCTATCAGTATTCCTTATTGTGGTGAAAGCAGAACCTTTTGAATATTTAAAATGATTACCTGAAAGCTGAACAGGGCTTCCCCATTTGCCTCTAATGAACCTGAGGAAAAACTGAAGGTGGCGGTGTTTTAGTCGTGGCTGGAATTACTTTTGGAGGATTTACTTTCTTATAAAAATGAAACTGTCGTTGTTACCTGACAAAATTTCACAATAGATGTCTGTCCTTGCAATGTAGTAGTGTATTAACTGCTCATTATTTAGTATATATTTGTTTTAAATAATGCATTCTTCTTTTTAAACACAAAGTAATAAGGGTAAGGAATTTCACCATAGATTGGTTAATAAATGGTATTAGAGAACTTGGATAAAACTGTTCCTTCTGTCATTCTTCTCAAGTTCAAGGATAAGCAGTGTATGACTCTTAGTTTCAGTAACTACTAATAGATAACATTGTACTTGACTTTCTCTGTTTTGATGTGCCTTAGTGTTTTTATTGCCAATTCTAATTGAACTTGTTTGATTGGGGCAAGGAGCGTATTGATTTATCACATTACCACGAACGTGTGTGCTGCTTTTCTGATGGTGTTCTCGAACTGACCATTTGGTTACCTGTTTGAGATTCTTTGGTTAACCCGTCTTCCATGATTGTTCCATTTTGGGGCTTGGCTAAATTTCCTCATAAACTTAAATTGGATACCCACGTACCTAATGGCATGAGGTTGGACTAGAGGGTTTCACAGCAATGGATTAGAAAATAATAACAGTTTATAAAGAAAAAGAATATTCCAGCAAACCTGAGTTCCAAAGGAAGATAGCAATAACCCAACAAGTAGAGCAGTTATTTGGTTTTCCATCCTCTTTCAAAGTAAGTTGTCAACTAGAGTTAAAGAAACAACATTTAATCAAGAATATGGTAGGAATAAAAAGATTTTGCAGAGAGAAAATAATCTTGGTCACAGTAGGAACCAAAGTCCTGAAGAGAAGAACAATTAGCAGGTGTCTGTTCTGGTCAGTGAGTCCACTGCATCTAATTCACACATTTTTCAAAATATTGCTTTCTAACTTTAAACTAATGCCGTCACTTTATAAAGTAAACACAGACCTGAAAGCCTCCTCGGCTTGGAACACCACAGCATTGACAAATAGCTTCTCAACTAACTCCTAGAAATGTGAATACTCCAAGAACTCTTTTAAAGAAATGCTTTGATATCGCTCCCCAGTTGATCAAAATGTCTTGCAACTGAGTATTTGTAGTGAAATTAAAGTCCAAACTTGGGATGAATTGTTTTCACTGACTGAAAAAAAATGAAGAGGATACAACTTTGAGATAGTGGCATAAAGAATTAAAAGGAAGGTTAGAATAACATTCTTTACACAGGGATGTTTAGATTGTTAAGAAGATCATAACTTGCATTAATATAGCACTTTTCATGACCATATGATATTCAAAGCACCTCAATGAAGCACTTTTGAGATGTAGTCAGTGTTGTGATGTAGGAAATATATGTAAAGTATATATAAAAGTATATATAGGCAGACAATGTGCAGACAGCAATCTATTACAGACAGCCATCCAAAGGCGAGAGGATCTGTTTAATGTGTTGTGAGGGAGAGACAACTATTGTCCAGGATACCCAGGCCAACTCCTTTGTTCTTCTCCAAGCCTTTGAACACTTTCTGTTTACCTAAGAGGGAAGGAATTCCATGGTTGAACACTTCATCCAAAAAACAGCAGTGCTCAACCAGAAATATCAGCCTTGATTTTGATGTTCCATGCTGGATTGGGACTGAAACTCGGAATCTTTGACTCAGAGGCAGGATTAAGGATATAGGTGGAGAGGGCCTATAAGTTACCCATGAGGGGAAAGCAACAGGGCAGATGGCCAAATGAAAAGGTGGTTATCCAAAATGTGGCATCCTGTGATTCAAAGAAATAAAAGTACCGATATCAGAGCTTCAAACACTGTATTGCTGCTGCAGTCATTACTGTGGTAAGCTAAGAATGCCTATGAATGTATCTTCAATAATATTCCTGACAAGTGAAAGAGATATTCTGCCAAAAAGGTTATTCTCTTACTAGGAATGCGATGTGTAAGAATATGTCAGACATGTATGGTATGAAATTCTAAATGTTACACTGGGATTTAACTGTGACAATGATTTTTGAACCTTCTTTTATCTCAAATTTAATTAAATGATAGCTATAGGGTATTATGGCATCTGTCAAGTAAAAGAAAACTTGGCACAAGCATCACATTCCTCAGAGATTTGCATTCAATCAAATAGATAGCAAATTGAGTTTTCTCTGATAGTCTGGTACACTTCTGGTTTCAGTAGATATCAATCAATTCTCACTAGTCTCATGCGAAGCACTGAAATGACAGCGTAAGTGAATGGATAGCCTTTTCATCTTAGTACCTTTGAGTAATTTGTCAATTCTCTACCTATCCAGGAATAGATGAAAACAATGACTTGGATGTGATTTCCTGATCTACTACAGCATCCAAAATGCAGAATGTTACTATCACAACATTTCAGCACTAACAGAGCCAAGTCAAAAAGTCAGAGACACACAGAAACCTTTGTGGGTGGTGGCTTTTATGTGATCAAATTGAAAATGTATTGCTGAACTAGTTGGTAAAAGAACTTTAAACATCATAGTAATTTCTGATGTAGGATTGGAGTGTAGAGATTAATCAGCTTGCTGCATGGGTGTTGAATTAACTATTGAATGCAAATTAATCTTGAACAGAAGATGTGTTCACCACTAAACTGCCATTGAAAATGTTAGCTAGTGACAGTACTAATCACTTCTCAATCAATACCGCGTCTATTCATACAAAGGCTTATATAAGTTTCCATTTGTATGAGCATCTCATAAATATGCATCTTGTTCTTAAGAGCATCTCTCATAGCTAAGTCACAAGGCATTGTCATACAAGCTGAAGTATTACTCAAACAATGCCGTACATCAGCAGACACCATGACATGGATTTTCTCAATCTGTGGCTGTGAGGTTAGAGGCCAGGAAAGAGTAAGGAGACACATTCCCACTTCCAGGAAAGGCCCCCAGGTCAGCCTCAGAAATGGGCCACAGAGTGAACTCCATGGGGACGGCATCCTTGTAGCAGACTGGAGAGATATCAGACCTGAAGGCTCCCCACCCCCATACTACATCAAGTGGAAACAGGAATGGAGTGGCGGTACACAAGCAGGCCCTCTACTCAAATACAGCTGCCTCAAAATTTATCCTCCATTCTGCTGGGCCTTCCTGTTCTTCCCATCTGAGTTGTTTGTTTATTTTAATGCATCAGAGGATGATTGTGTTTTGAGTGCCCTCGCTTTCTCAGTGGCTTGCAATTCTGTTTCATGATAATATTGTCTCAAGTTTAACAATAAAGAGCCTTAGCAAATTCCAGGTCATTAGGAATCAGCAAGAAAGGCCTCCAGTGGCTGGAATCATACCTGATACATATTTGTTGTCTGTGGTCTTCGCTGCAGGAGTCCTTGAGGCATCACTCTTGCGTTCAAGCATCACAACTGTTTCAACAATCATTTTCAGCCTATGACAAGACCATCAGTGTTTGAAAGAGTTAGTGTCTGGCACAATGTAACTAACTGTGCGCTGATGCTCAGGGAGAGAGGCATCCTAGCTTCAAAAGAGTTTATCATGCTTCTGTGAGGCTGTAATGTGTTCCTTAATATGTAATAAATTAATTATTGTTCTTACCTATAAAAAACTTGATAATCTCTCATAGTTACATGAACCAAACACCTAGCAGAGTGAAATTGTTCAGACAGTTCATAGCATTCAGCTCCCTTCACAGCCTCTTCAATAATGAAGCAGAATTTAGACAACCAACTATGCCATGCAGTGTAAGTATCAGCTATTAACCATTACCAATAGGAAAGACCAATCATCTTTCACTGACCTTCAACAGCAGTGACCTTACTAATTTCTTCAGGTTCAACATCTTAATGATGAACATTGTCCAGAATCATTGGTTTACTACATTAGCCCCATATGTTACAAGGGCAGTTACAGCTGTGGCAATGAAATGAGTACCTAACCAAGCAAAGCTTCTTCTTAAAGGGTGAAATTAGTTATGTGATGGAATATACAAAAATGTCCAGGGTAGGTATAAATGTAACAATCAAGCAGTTCAACCATTGCAGATGAAGTTTTTTTTTTGTTGATCGCCCTGTCCTTCTATCCATAATTGTACAGACTACAAAAGGGAGAGTAGACATGCCTCTGTTTCAGAAGGAGACAAATGGTTAATATTATGGACCAGGCCAGACCCCCTCAAAACATTTCAAGGAAGTAGCTCAGACCTTACCTTTGCTAGTTGTTTTAATCAGGTGTAATGTGGATATTCCAGGAGGGATGCAGTTGATCAAATCATGTAGTTAGAAACAAAAGAGAATTTATTTACAAGATTACATAATAAAACACAAACAAAAGAGAACAGAAAACAGAATAACCTAATCTGCCTGCAAACCCAACAGATCATTCCAACTTAAGGTGCTGTTCCAAATACTTGCAATAGTCTCCATAAACATCCCTTGGCACAAAAGGTAAAATCAAACACAGGGTCTTACAGGAGAGATGTCAGAGGGTGGGAGGGTCAGTATGGACCTGCTCCTTTGGTTCCAGCAGCTTCAAAAAATTACCTGACTGCTTTCAGTGAATAGCCAGACTGTCAAAAACCAAATCAAACCACAGAAAAGCTGAGCTGGGAGAAATGGACACTCCCTTTTCATTGTACAAACTTTTTTTTAAAACTTAAAACCTTTTGCCTGAGGCAGTATCTGTTAGCTATTATTAAACTGGCCCTAAAACCCTTCAAACCCAGACTTTTCAGAGTCTGTGTCTTTTACGACCGCCTGAAAAAAAAACCAAGGACACCATAACCTTATCAAAGGAGCAGTATCATCGCATTGTTGTTGGAGAGATATTCCACATCAACCACAGCTGGCCAGAAATATCTCCCATTGTTACAGTCAGCTATGAACATGTTAAAAGGCTGGTGTACTGTCAATCTGTTTGGTCAGGTCATGAATCTTGCCTCATGGTGAGGACATGGACTGAGATGAGGAGGAATTTCTTCCCTCAGAGGGCTGTGAGTCTTTCTAACTACTTGCCTCAGAGAACGGTATATTTAACATTGAGATAGACAGATTTTTGATCAGTAGGAGAATCAAGGGTTAGGACAGGAAAATGGATGTGAGGAGTGTTGAATCAGCCATGATGCTATAGAATGGTGGAGCAGGATTGAGGGACCAAATGGCCTACTCCTGTTCATATTTTTAATGGTCTTATGGCCTTTCTTCTGTGACCAACAAGTCCTGCAGTGGGATGTGAACATAGATGCTCTGGTCTAGAGGTGGGGCCACTACTAACTGTATCAGAAAACCTCCCAATAGGCTGCGCTCAATATCTTCTCTCCTGTCTTTTGCAGACACTAATTAACTCCAGAATATAAACATCAATAGGACGAGCATTACAACTTACCATCCTTATTTTGAAGATATCTCTGTTCCCATCTCAAAGAGTAAAGGCATCAACATTGCACAGATACCAGTACTTTAAGATCCTGCAGAAATAACTTTCTATCCTGTAATTACTTGCCAAATATAAACATCTGTGACTATCAGAACAGGAAATGCAGTGGTTCAAGAAAAGGACTGTAATCAGAGGGCAATTAGAAATTGGCAAAAGTGCAACTTAGGAGAAAGTGAGGACTGCAGATGCTGGAGAGATCAGAGCTGAAAAATGTGTTGCTGGAAAAGCTCAGCAGGTCAGGCAGCATCCAAGGAGCAGGAGAATCGACGCTTCGGGCATAAGCCCTTCTTCAGTGCAACTTAGCCAAAATGACATCACAGGGAAGGATGGCCGGGGATGCAATTTGAAAGAATTAACAGAAATGTAATAGGAATTGTTTAACAATTATGGTTGAGCTACATCATAAAATGTAACTGGCATGCTATTTGGAGATTGTTCCAAGCTTATGTAGTACTCACACACTGTGTGGGCAGGCGATACAAACTGACACCATTGGGAAGCTTGCTATCCTGGCCATTCCTATCTGGATAATCATGGTAGCAGGTACATGGGAATGCCACCATATGTAATTTCTCCTCCAAGTCACGCAACATCCTGACTTGGAAATATATCACTGCTCTTTCAGTATTCCTGGGTCAGAATCCTGGAACTCCCTCCCTGACAACATTGTGGGTCCACATACAGTGAATAGATTGCAGTGATTCAACAAGGAAGCTCACCACCACTTTCCCAAGGGCAGCTAGGGATAGGCAATAAATGCTGGCTAAATACATCATATGAATGATTTAAAATATCCACCTGCACTTTCACCCAGCCATTTTTTCCTCATACAGAAGAAGATAAAGTCCCGTCTCACCATGTGCAGACCACTGCGATCTCCCTACTGCATCTTTGGATGGCAAGAAGAAACTGATGCTGCCTGTTGCTGCCTGGGAAGAATCTACTGTGTAAAGAGCACCCTCACGATTACTGGGACAACTGTTGCTATCCTTCTTTGAGGTACCAATACAGTATGAAGGAAGTGTCTCAATTTGGTGTCAAGCAGTGCTCCAGTCTCATTCCTGGAGGTATGCTGCTGCTGGAACACCTTTTGGGAATGGACCCTTTCATACAGAGCTGCCTTCTCTTCCCTCCTACACTGCCTCCCACCTTCCAGATCAAGGGATGCTGCAACAATTGCACCTACATCCAGTAAAGTGGTCTTTCCTTCCTATAGCAAAGCTCTCCAAATTGCACCAGCAACGTATACAAAGAGTTCTGTAAACCATTGTCTTAATGAGTTACAAAGAACCCACCTACAACATAGGGAGTGGCCTGTAGACTAGCCCCAGCACAAAGCCCATTTTTATCTCATTATACTCATTGTTTAATGAAGGCTAAAGAAATACATTGATTCCTGATGTGCTGATGAATTGTGGAAATTTAATATTTAATTCACAACGTGATCACATCACAAGCAAAGGCCTCTGAGTGTGTGCTCTGAGGGTTGTACCTGGGTACTCCTTTCTAATTCAATAATGCTGCATGGACAGCACACAAATGGAAACTTGTGGTAGGTTTAACTGCATTATGCCACTCGATTTCATTGACATTTTATTCCCCTCAGAGGCGCTGCCTGCAATAACTTTAAGATTGATCTGAATGAATGAAACCATTAAAAAGTGTTCAGCCCCACTTTCATATTCCATTAATCTTGAGATCGTGTAGACCAAGGCAGCGCACAGCCTTGTAACGGAGCGTGAGCAACTCAATGCCCTCGATGACCTTCTTTTGACTGCACCAATCCTTTAATGAGCACTTCAGTATATTAACAAATGTTTCAGCAGTTGGAGAGGTGTGGCAAGTAATTGAAAAGCAGGCAGAAGTGCTCCCAAGCAGCACAAATCCATATTTCTAATTCCCATAATTACATTTGAGTGCCATGACTGTGTAGGCCTGCCCTTGAAAAGACCAAACTGAAATGGTTGAGATTACATTCCCTGGTATCTTAAAGACATCAATCCACATTGCTGGTAAATTGAGAGATATTAGAGGAGGAAACATGGAGAGGGTTGTGATTAAAATTGAAACCCTTTAGAAATAATGGCAAAACAGAATTAAATGACTTTCTGTTAATATAGGTTCACCAGAGTAGACATTGGCAGTTTATGGTATCACATCACACAGTGAGATCAAAGTTGAAAAAATATGGGGGCAGACATCTCATTTCCACAAAAGAAAAGCTAATAGCAATCCAACTGTTCAGTTAGGTGGACATAGGCTCTGAGGTAGATACAAAGAGGCTGCAAAGGGATGTAAGGATGTTGATTGAGTGAGTAAGGACAAAGTCTATTATGACAGGTCCCAACCCCAAAGTACTATGAGTGTTTTTAACTCTTAATTCTGAAGCATAATTTTTAAAAGAGGATTGCTTCAGAGGCAAAATAGCTGCTGGCTGCTAAAAGTTCTGTGCCAGAATGAAGGAATGAAACAACTAGATATGTATTAAAGATGCTTCAAACAGAGTGAGAGAGACTTGAGATAATGTTGGGGCTGACTATGCCCCAGCCCTTCCCCTCCTTCTTAGCAAAGACTCACCACTTGCAGGCATTTTTTGTTATTGTTGTGCTTTCCAGGAAAATACAAAGCAGAATAAACCCTAGCCTGTGCATTGTTATTAGACTTCGGAAGACCAAAATGTGCCCAGTATGCTATTAAATCATAATGTAAGAAGGGCAAGTGAGCAAACTTGTACAGCAGATAAAGAGAGAAAGAAAGTCTGTTGTTTGTTTGCATATTCCTTTTTTTGAAGTTTAAAGCTTTCAAAAACTTGAAGTCTGAATTCGCAGTGGAGACAGCTTCTGTAGTTGAATAGTTGAAGGCTAATTGTGCTTCTCGAGTCAGAGAGTCATGGAGGTGTACAGTATGGAATCAGACCCTTCAATCCAACTCATCCATGTCAATCAGATGCCCTTAATTAATCTAGTCCCATCTGCCAGCACTTGACCCATATCTCTCTAAATCCTTTCTATTCATACACTCATCCAGATGCTTTTTAATTGTTGTATTTGTACCCAACCCTAACACTTCCTCTGGTAATCATTCCATACACGCACCACCCTCTGTGTGAAAAAGCTGTCCCTTAGGTCCTTTTTAAATCTTTCCCCTCTCACAGAGCAGATTTTGAGAGATAGCGGTTGTTTTGGGACAAACTCTTTATCTCTAGAATCAATCGACTGAATCTCCCCTGATCCACCTCTAGTGCTAATACATTCTTCCTCAAGTGAGGGGACTAAAAGTGTTTGCAATACTCCGAGTGCAGTCTCACTAATTCTTGTACAGTTGCAGCAACAGTTTTCTACTTTTATACTCTATTCCTTTGGCAATAAATGTCAAAATTTGGCAGATGGAGTTTATTCTGAAGAATAGAAAGGCAATTTATTATCCAAATGGGGAGAAACTTCAGAGTGCTTCATTGCAGAGGGATCAGGGTGTCCTCGTGCATAAATAGTACTGCTTCGCATATTGCTTTCTGTACCTGCATACAAGAATTCTGTGATTCATCACAAGTTGCCTTCCTATCCCTCTGACCAAAATGGATAAGCTCATAATAATGCACTTTAAAGTGCATCTACGAAATTTTATTCCACTTGCCTAATCTATCCATATTCATTTCTAAACCTTTTCTTCCCATCTGGGGAGTTTTTCGAATATTATAACTAGTTGATTCATTATCTCTGTTACTGCTTCTTTTAAGGCCCTAGGATGTAGGTCCTCAGGGCCTGGGGACTTGCCTGCCTTCGATCTCAACAGGTTTCGCAGTACTTTTTCTAGTGATGATGATTCTTGTAAGTTCCTCCCTTTCTATAACCTTTGTACTATTATTGGCATGGTAGTAATTTCCTTCACCTGTAAAATTGAATCAAAATATTGATTTAGTACCTTCATGATTTCTATGTTCGCCAGTCTCATCCTTCAATCAACCACATTACTTAAGATACATTCTTCCCTTTTAAATACTTATAGAAGCGTTTACCCATTTAAAAAATATTTTGCACTAGTTTTCTTTAATAATTTATGTTTGTATGTTTTATGACCATTTAAGAAACCTTTGTTTTAAAAGTTCAAAATCCTTAAAAGTTTCCCAATCTATTTCAGCCTGCCACTGGAATTTTCAAGATAGTTTACCTTAGTTTTTGTATTTGTTTTCTTTAATTTCCTTGCCTACTATCCTACCTTCTAGTCTTCCTACCCAGTCCAGTAGGGCTAAATCTGTCCTCATGTTTATGTAGTCACCTTTGTTTCATTCCAGAATGCCAGTGTGAGATTCCAGTTTCTCACTCTCCAACTGAATTTGAAATTCTGGATGATCCTTTCACCATTAAGTCATTAATTAACACCACCTCATTACACAATATCAACTCCAGAACAGCCTGCTTCCTCATAGGTTTCCCAATGTATTCGTCAAGAAACAATCTTTATTACATTCAGTGAACTCCTCCCCGAGGCTATCCGTTTTAATTTGATTAATCCAGTCTTTATGTATATTAAAATCACCAATGACTACTGTTGTATCTTTCTTGTAAACCTGCAGTATTTCCTGATTTATGCTATGCCCTGCCATGAGACTATAATTGTGGAGCTAAAGATTTCTCCCACCAGGGACTTCTTTCCCCTATTATATCTTATTTTTACCGAGAACAATTCTATGTCTTGATCAGCAGTGCTATATCATTTCTTCCGACAGCACTGATCTCTTTCTTTATTGACAAAGCTACACCACCTTCTTTTCCTTCCTGCCTATCCTTCCAAAACATTGAGCAACCTTGGATATTCAATTCCCAAACGTGACTTCCATGGAACCACATCTCAGGAATCATGACCAAATCATACCTATTTGCCTCTTTTTTTCCCATTCATTTTATTCAGAATGCTTTGTGCATTTAGAACTCTATAATTATTCCTTCAATGCTGTTAGATTGGAAAGCTGGAACCCCCTAATAACACTCTAGTACCTATGTCCATCATCACTTTCCCCCCCAACTCAATATGCCTTCCTGCTCTCTCCCCCCCTCCACCACCACCACCATGAACTGCAGCAGTTCAAGAATGTAGCCTGCTACCTGTCTCCTTAGGGTATGGGTGTCAAATGCCTGTATTGTAAATGACATTTGCATCCCATGTACAAGAGAAAGAAAAGGTGGTTGGACATCAAGTTGTTTAGCCTGACAAGAGGGTAGGGACAGGATGAGGAAAAGAAAGATCATTTTCTGAATAGGTACACAAGGCAACACGAAGGTTCAGTGGTTGGCATTGCCGCCTCACAGAATCAGGGTCCTGTGTTCAATCCCACCCTTGGGTGACTACCTGTGTAGTGTTTTCCCACTGTCTGCATGCATTTCCTCTGGGTGCTCTGGTTTCCTCCCACAGTTCAAAGATGTGCAGGTTAGGCATGCCAAAGCGTCCATGGGAAATGCAGGGTTATGGGGAGGGTTTGGGTGGGATGCTCTTTGGACTGTCAGCATGGACTTGATGGGCCAAATAGCCTGCTTTCACATTGTAGGAATTCTATGATTCTACGTGTTTATGTGGGACTCACACATCAGGACTGGTAATTTTAGGATTTGTGCAGCTTGCTTTACCTAAGGGCATGCCATCATTGAAAAGGGCTTCAAGAATCTCTTCCAGATTCTAGTTGAATAGATGTGTGATTTCTGACAGAAAGTGTAAACAAGTTTGTGGTGGCAGTTGTCTTCGGGTCTAGTGTCAACACCTTTCAAAGCAAGCCCTGTGAACTCCTCTTATCACTGACTGACAGTACCCATTGAGACTGTCATTGATATCTTGGCTCAGTAAGCCCACCGGAGGAAATTGCAGTCAATGTTGCTACTTGATTACTGCTTCAGAATATAAGCGTGGCAGATCTGAAATGAGACTTGACCGAGTCCCTTTTCATCCTCCTGTAGATGACCAGACACAAACTAATGAAATGTTCCTCAAAATGCCAATTATTTTGGTAATACAATGCTAGGATGTGCCATTGATTTAACAGCAATTCAACCCTAAATATCAACTATAATATAATTAAGGTTTATGACTTGTAGCTCAGCTTCTGTGTCATTAGATTTCTATGGCTTCATACATTGCCTCAGTGCTGCACTTAGGAATTCTTCATTGGCTGCAAAGAATGATAGAACATTGACACGGGAATGTAAGACTAATTAAGTCTTCAGTGAGATGTGTGAGAAACAGGCAATAAATCTTCAGAACGTATTAAAAATGATCCCAAATAGAGTGAAGATGCACGACAAGCCAAGCAGAAAAAAGTGTATGTGAATCTACAAGATTTGCACAGGATTTCAGAAGTTTTAAATATTTCTTGAAACGTTAGACTTGGTGATTGGAAGTGTGGTGTACAACATTAGGACCAAACTGATTAATAAATGTATGTATGATGTTGATTCCAGTTATTAATTGCAGGTACTGTAAAAGCTGATTTCAGTTCCTGAAATTAATAAGCTCTGTTTCTCTGCAGTTTCCTCCATCTGTATAAAATCCATAACTCAGTTCCTTTGAGTGCAACTTCCTGTGTAATCTATCATCTCCCTTCTCCATACCATTGGCAGAAGATCCTTCCAACTGTTCAATTTTGTGTAATTTTCTCCTGAAACCCTCCCATCTTTCTACCTAGCTCCCTTCCTTTAAGGACCTCATCACACCTCCTGGGACACAGATATCTCCTCCCGAGAGGTGACACCTCTGCAATGATGTGCTGGGTCAAAAGGTGACAGCAGTAGTGCTTGTGAAAAATTATTTCCTGATCATCTGACTGAGTTCAGAAATGCAATTTCCATCTAGCAGCCAGCAGTGACCACAATAGAGGAACGCTTATGACTACACTTTCTCACAGAGAGAAAAAAATAGCTGACCAAAGTGTGTATGGTATTTCATAAAAATAGCAGAATGATAAACTAATAGAGAGCAAAAACAGCTTTGATTCAGAAAAGTCATTTTCAAATAAAACACAACTCACAATGACAGAGAAAAAAAAACATTCTTAATATCGCTAGTGTTTTACTTGTGGAAGCACGGTGGCTGATTCGACTATTTTGCATTCTTTGGAAACAGAGCAAAAGCATGAAAAAAAAACATATATGTGACATCTTTTTTTTATGCAAATGCCACATACTGGCACTGCTCAGTCTTTTTTTTGAAAGAAGGCAAATATGAAAAGAAAGAAAATAATAATTTTAGTTGTTGCACCTAAAAGACAAATATAAAGAGAGAAGCTGAACAAAAATAAGAGAAGGATCATACTGCACTTTTGTATACCAGTACCATGAAGCTGCAAAACAATCATAGAGTCCTTACAATGCAGGAGCAGGCCATTCAGTTCATTGAGTCCATGCTGACCCTCTGAAGAGCATCCCACCCAGAGCCTATCACCCCTATATTTCCCACGACTAATCCACTTAACCTGCACATCCATGGACAATATTGGCAATTTAGCATGGCCAGTCCACCAAACCCGCACATCTTTGGACTGTGGGAGGAAACTGGAGCACCCAGAGGAAACCCACGCAGACACGGGGAGAATATGTAAACCCATACACAGACAGTTAGATTAAATTAGATTCTCTACAGTGTGGAAACAGTCCCTTCGGCCCAACAAGTCCACACCGCCCCTACGAAGAGAAACCCACCCAAACCCATTCCCCTAACCATATATTTACCCCTGACTAATGCACCTAACACTGTGGGCAATTTAGCATGGCCAATTCACCGGACCTGCACATCTTTGGATTGTTGGAGGAAACTGGAGCATCAGGAGAAAACCCATGCAGACACAGGGACAATGTGCAAACTCCACACAGACAGGTGGAAATTGAACCCAGGACCCTGGTGCTATGAGGCAGCAGTGCTAACCACTGAGCCATAATACCACCCATCTGCACATAACTGGCATTCTGGTGAATTCTGTCAGAATTTCAGTTATTCAAAGAAGAAAAGAATTGTCACTTCATAAATAAACAGATGGCTGATAAAGAAAGACGGGCAGTCTAACATCCTTCACAGAATTTTGCTTCTGAGTGGCCTGAGCTATGATCTGATTTGTGGGAGAATGCTATGAAACACCTGGCAATGCCCATCTTGACACCAAGAGTATCTCGTACAATCTTTAATGCTAAGTTGCATGGTGAGTTTTTTGCTCCAGGAGTGTCACAGAACTATTGACATGTTTTCATGTGAATGGATAAAAAAATATGAAGTATGGAAGTCAAGTTTAAACCCACTCTACAATGTGCAAACTCAAGAGCTGGAACAGACAGCGTATACCCAGCCAGGTATTGGACAATCCATTTCCTGTTGAAACCAGACAGATCTGGAATTGCCTGGCCAGATGCTCATGGCCACATTGCTTCAGAACAAACTGTTGTTTCCGCATCCAGCTGCTTTGTTAGAAAAACATTACACAGACTTGGTGGCACCCAGCTAAGGAGGAGGCGAAAGGGGCAGAGTGACAAGGGCAACATGTGACTGTTGAAGGCTCAGAACCGTGTTCTATGACCTCCAAATATGGTGTGTAGTCACCACATTGGATCATCCTGCCCCTGCCCGATGCTACCAGCTGGCAGCAGGTCATAGAATCTTCAAGAAGGGCACAAAGAGGCGCATAAAAGCCTGAACTCATTCCGATTTTGGCACTTTCTCCTGTGACATCTTCAAAGAGGCCATTTCAATGAGAACATTCCGAAGACCAGAATCAGCTCAAGACAAGAGAGGAAATCCAAATCGATGAAACATCAGCCAATACTCAAGAAAGAGGAACAGCTTGTCCCAACCTTTTTGGACAGCCCTTTCAAAAAACAGTTCAAGTACTGCAGTAGGGACCTGTGGGTAGAGTGTAGTAAATCCTCAGAAGTGCATGTCAGCTAGTGTAGATTTGAATTTGTTCACTTAGAGATTTAAGGCCATTTACTGAAGAGTCCTGTGAAGAGATTGATGGAGTTCAATTCAAGTAGAGTAGTAGAGTCTGATAAACATTGTTTTTCCTTGATAAAATGTTCAGTAAAGTTATGCTTGCCCTTTCCCGGATTCTTGTCCCTTTTGTCTATCTCACTTCATCACATGCCTTAGTTAAAAAGGTGTTACTGCAAATTGGTCAAGGGTAAATTTATCCATCCTTTCACTCCATACTACTAGATGGGAGGAAGTTGCCAGTGCAGAGAGATGTTTGCTTGTTTAATACTTTGTTAATGGTCAAACTCATCATATTCACAATCAGCTTATGAAGTGAGCCAACAAGTTCAACATTAAGAAATTTCAACATGAAGGTCGGAGCAAGCAGCTGGTGATGACAATATACTGCTTGCTCCAAAGTACCTTTGGGTTGTACACTGGTCAATGACACCTCAGGATTGACGCTGGATACTCATTTCCCACATCCATGGATATTGGAATCTGTGATATGCCAGCCTCTAAAAACCATGATGGAATACTGTGCATTCCAGTGCATGGACTGCATCTCTAGGCTTTTCACTTATTGTTACAGCATTTACTCACTCTGAGCCTACCTGGACGTTCATCGTGTCCTGCTTTGTATTGCATTGCCTGACCTTTCTGCGCTTTGTTCTTCTGCTGAGAAATGCCAGGCACATATTACTTCTATTAAGCTGTGTCATTCAGAGCAGACTCAAATGACATGAAG
This sequence comes from Hemiscyllium ocellatum, assembly GCF_020745735.1. NCBI lineage: Eukaryota > Metazoa > Chordata > Chondrichthyes > Orectolobiformes > Hemiscylliidae > Hemiscyllium > Hemiscyllium ocellatum. Next base: position 59,698,856 of record NC_083414.1, read on the forward strand.
CTTGCCATTTGTCATGAGAGGATCTCAGACAAGCCCAAGAGGATAGTTTAGGTTTAGGATAAGTCAAGAGTAAATTCTGATACCAGTCCATGGACATGGTCACTCAGCCACTCTGGTGGCCAGAGAGATGATGCTATCCACATGAGAGGTGAGAGACTGAATATCAGGCAGTCTACCATCTATGTTGACTCTTTCCACCCTATTGAGAGCTGCTTTCATTCTGGAATGAGAGAAAGGCAAATATTACCGGAGGCGACAGCTATTCCTTTCCAAGCGGTAAGGAATTGTCCTGGGTGAGTGAGTAGTCAGCACAGAGAAGATGCAGGACGAGCAATGTCGGAGGTTGGGGTGGATGAGAGCAAGTGGGGAAGATGTTGCAGATAATAGTGAGGACAGTAGAGCGTGAGCCTTGCTGGGTGGTGGGTACTGTGGTAGGAATAGAGTGAGTTTGCTATATCAGAGAGAAGATAGTGGCAATTATGTAGCAGTGTAGAGGAGAACATTGATCTTCTTCTTTATACATCATTGGCCATGCCTCCAGCTAGCTGAGATTGCTTTAACTGGGGTGGCAACCTCCATTACGAGATCTGGAGAAAGAGCAAGTCCTTATTCTAGATCTTGCCACCCAGCAATACCTCCATATCTGATGAACCAAACATGATCTTATACTCACAGCCACCAGCTTAGAAATGGGCATTGTGCAGAAGCTAGTAATGAGTCAGTCACTGGATATGAATGAGTCGAGGAAAGGGATAGTTTGTACTCAGTTTCTGGAGGCTGAAGTTTCAGACAAGGTGAAGACCTTGATGGGATAATGGACAAGGGGAATGCTGGTGGGGATGTACACTGAGGTATCGGGTGCTTGGTTAGTCTACCAGATGTACTCCTACCATTGCCAAGGACTGGGAGGGAGTCTGGCTCCCATGTGGAAGAGGATATTGTGGAGAGAGTTCCCTCCCCACACCCTATTGTGCTGTAGACCCAGAGACACATGTCCACACCTATTATACCTTCTGAATATAAGAACACAGAAACATATGAAATAGAAGCAGCAGTAGAGCATGAGGTTCATAAAACTTACTCCATCGTTCAATATGATCATGACAGATTTTTGATTTCAATTCCACTTTCCCATCTGTTCTCCACAATCTTCTATGTTCTATTAAAATGAAGGTTTTGTAGGTTATTTTGATCTTAGAGTAGGATAAAAAGTCCGCACAACATCGAAGGCTGAAGGGCCTGGACTGTGCTGTACTGTTTTGTGTTCTATGTTCTCTTTATTGATTCACTGAGAGAGTAAAAAAATCTATCTATCCCAGCACTGAATGCAGCAAATGCAAAAAGATAGACGTACATGAGGGAGAATTACTCCTATGAGACGAATGGTGTTCAATAGATGAGCTGATGTAAGATCCACAACCCTTTGAGGCAGAGAATTCAAAGAAATTTACAAGGGAAGAAATTCCTCCTCGTGTCAATTTGGCCTGTTATCCTGAACTCTGCTCAGTCCTTCTACAACCCCGTGCCACTGATATTCTTCCTTTCTCATCATGCATTTTGAAAGATGCATTGAATTACTCTTGATGTCACACCATTCTGCTAGAAATCTCATCATAGTTTACATCTTTCAGGCCTCTGAGAAATTCCGCTTCTGAGAACTAAATGGAAAATATCACTTTATTCTGCTTGTCATGCCTGTCTTTGGAACTTGTGAAAGCAAAAGATGTCTTCACCTCGAGAATTCCCATGGCTGTGCTTTATTCAGTCAGTTATAGCCTTCCCAAGAGTCAGATGTGGCTTTGATTGTATCAGAGCACATCAGCTCATCTATTGAACACCATTCGTCTCATAGGAGTAATTCTCCCTCATGTACGTCTATTTTTTGCATTTGCTGTATTTCTCCTCATCCCCCCTTTCCATCCTTTGCCAATTCCCTTAAATCTGTGCCCTGTGTTGATGCTGCTCCTTTAACAAGGTTAGGTTGTCCTTAGATTTATTTCTTCCCAGGAGGTCGGAACGACACAGAATCCAAAATGTCTGGGGTTGATCTCCTTGAAAAAGCTTTCAAGTTAAAAAAAACACTTGTACAATGAAAAAGGAGTGGCCAGTTCTCCCAGCTCAGCTTCTGTCTGGTTTGGTTTTAGCAGTCTGGCTGTTCACTGAAAGCAGGCAGTTCAGTTTGAGGCTACTGGTCCAACAAACCACTTCATGGAAGAAGGTGTTCCATGCTGTGTCCCTCTGCCATCTCCCTCTCTCTCTCTCCTGTAAGACCTGGTGTTTAATTTTACCTTTTTTTGTCGTGGGGTGTTTATGGGGATTGCTGCAGGAAGTTGGAACAGCATCATTAAGCTGGGATAATCTGTTGGGTTTTCGGATAGGTTAGGTTATTCTGAATTCTGTTCTCCTTTGTTTGTGTTTCACTTGGTAATCTTGTAAATAAATTCTGATTTGTTTAAAACTAAGTGGTTTGACCAGCTGCATCTCTCCTGGAATACCCACTGTACACCTGCTGAAAACCACGAACAAAGTTAGGGTCCAGGCTACTTTCTTGAAATGCTTTGAGGGGGTCTGGCCTGACCTATAACACTCCTTTGGTGACAAACTCCTGTCAGTGGAAGAATGTTTGTTTCCTGTTCCATGGAAAATGCTCTCTTTATTTGCACACCATTATGAAGCTCCACATAACCTTCTCATCTCCATAGCAAACAGTCCCTGTTTAGCCTGTAGTGCCTGCATGTAACTAAAGCCCTACAGACGTGGTATAATCCTAGTTAAACTCCTTTGTCCTCTATCCAACATCTTGACCATTGCCCAAAGCTAGGGAACCAGACTTGAACATATTACAACAGATATTCCAATCATGGTGGGAAATTGACTCTGATTGGATTGACAATTACCTTGGATTCACTAGAGATTCCTGGGACAGGGGCTTCATATTACAATCTTCGAGTAAAAAATGAGGTCTGCAGATGCTGGAAATCACAGCTGAAAATGTATTGCTGGTCAAAGCACAGCAGGCCAGGCAGCATCTCAGGAATAGAGAATTCGACGTTTCGAGCATAAGCCCTTCATCAGGAATGAGAGAGAGTAGCCAAGCAGGCTAAGATAAAAGGTAGGGAGGAGGGACTTGGGGGAGGGGCGATGGAGGTGGGATAGGTGGAAGGAGGTCAAGGTGAGGGTGATAGGCCGGAGTGGGGTGGGGGCGGAGAGGTCAGGAAGAAGATTGCAGGTTAGGAGGGCGGTGCTGAGTTGAGGGAACCGACTGAGACAAGGTGGGGGGAGGGGAAATGAGGAAGCTGGAGAAATCTGAATTCATACCTTGTGGTTGGAGGGTTCCCAGGCAGAAGATGAGGCGCTCCTCCTCCAGCCGTCGTGTTGTTATGTTCTGCCGGTGGAGGAGTCCAAGGACCTGCATGTCCTCGGTGGAGTGGGAGGGAGAGTTAAAGTGTTGAGTCACGGGGTGGTTGGGTTGGTTGGTCCGGGCGTCCCTGAGGTGTTCTCTGAAGCGTTCCGCAAGTAAGCGGCATTTCCGCCACCTCCAAACGGACCCCACCACCAAGGATATATTTCCCTCCCCTCCCCTATCAGCGTTCCGCAAGGACCACTCCCTTCGTGACTCCCTCGTCAGATCCACACCCCCCACCAACCCAACCTCCACCCCCGGCACCTTCCCCTGCAACCGCAGGAAATGTAAAACTTGCGCCCACACCTCCACACTCACTTCCCTCCAAGGCCCCAAGGGATCCTTCCATATCCGCCACAAGTTCACCTGTACCTCCACACACATCATCTATTGCATCCGCTGCACCCGATGTGGCCTCCTCTATATTGGTGAGACAGGCCGCTTACTTGCGGAACGCTTCAGAGGACACCTCTGGGCCGCCCGGACCAACCAACCCAACCACCCCGTGGCTCAACACTTTAACTCTCCCTCCCACTCCACCAAGGACATGCAGGTCCTTGGACTCCTCCACCGGCAGAACATAACAACACGATGGCTGGAGGAGGAGCGCCTCATCTTCCGCCCACCTTGTCTCAGTCGGTTCCCTCAACTCAGCACCGCCCTCCTAACCTGCAATCCTCTTCCTGACCTCTCCGCCCCCACCCCACTCCGGCCTATCACCCTCACCTTGACCTCCTTCCACCTATCCCACCTCCATCGCCCCTCCCCCTGGTCCCTCCTCCCTACCCTTTATCTTAGCCTGCTTGGCTCTCTCTCTCTCTTATTCCTGATGAAGGGCTCATGCTCGAAACGTCGAATTCTCTGTTCCTGAGATGCTGCCTGGCCTGCTGTGCTTTGACCAGCAACACATTTGCAGCTTCCGCCTGGGAACCCTCCAACCACAAGGTATGAATTCATATTTCTCCAGTTTCCTCATTTCCCCTCCCCCCACCTTGTCTCAGTCGGTTCCCTCAACTCAGCAACGCCCTCCTAACCTGCAATCTTCTTCCTGACCTCTCCGCCCCCACCCCACTCCGGCCTATCACCCTCACCTTGACCTCCTTCCACCTATTCCACCTCCATCGCCCCTCCCCCAAGTCCCTCCTCCCTACCTTTTATCTTAGCCTGCTTGGCTACTCTCTCTCATTCCTGATGAAGGGCTTATGCTCGAAACGTCGAATTCTCTATTCCTGAGATGCTGCCTGGCCTGCTGTGCTTTGACCAGCAACACATTTTCAGCTTCATATTACAAACCTATCCAAGAACCTACAAATCCGGCAATCTATCTTTGTTGAAATGATAGCCACTCCGACCAATTCTGTGATGGACAGATGCATCTACAGACAGATTGATGAGGATCAGGTCATAGAATATTTTTCTGCCCCCGCCCCATCTGTTGTTGGTCCTCTGTCACAGCAGTCAATATTCCATCTGAGATTTAAGTGTCCAACACCACAGTCAGACATTTGAAACAGCTGTGAAAGGCTAAGTATGTAAGTGTGATAGTGCAGACGAGTGGTCTAAGGCACTGGATTTAAGTTCTAAGCACTAATGAGTCATGAGTTGCCGTAATGTTGAAGTGCCATTGTTGGACTGGGGTGGACAAAGTCAGAAGTCACATGACAGAAGATTATAATCCAACAGGTTTATTTGAAACCACAAGCTTTCGGAGCACTGCACCTTTATCATGTGAGTCATGAGCTGGCATCCTACTGCTGTCAAATCCACATGTGGTGCACCCAGGCAGTTATCTCCAATCTTAGTCAACTTGAGATTGATGGTATCTATTTTCTGTTCTATGCTCTATAGAGGGCCAGGGACCATGTGCAGGCAGATAGGATTAGTTTAGCACAGCATCATGGTCAGCACGGACATGGTGGGCCAAAGGGCCTGTTCCTGTGCTGCTCTGTTCCATGTTCTAAATCAAGTGAGATGATTAATGTGATAGGTGGGTAAGATTCTGGGTGGACTAAGGGGGGAGGTGAATACTAGGTGAGTGAGGGGGTAGGATGACAGATGGTAAAGTGGCTAGGTGGGTGAGTTGCCAGATGGGCAAGTGGGAGGGCATCAGTTATGTACAATGCAAGGTTGATAGAGTGCCAGGTTAAGTGAACGTGTAGGTAAGGCCAGCTAGATGGTGTTGTCTCTCACATGCACAGTGTGTTCTGTTGGGATGGGGATGTTGCTTTGGAAGGGTTGTCAGATATTGGGGATGGGTAGCTGTTAGGTTGTGGCCAGTTAGGCTGCAAGGAGGTTGCATTAGATTGGCCCTTTGGGTCAGGGATGTTTTGAGAATGGCCAGGCTGAGGGAGGTAGGGGGTGGGGGGAGTGGAAATGGGGGCTGTTTGCTTTAGGTGGACTCTTTGGGTTTGTTGGGGTAGCAATGTCAGGTTCTATCAGATCTGATGAGGGGTCAGGAGAAGTGTCAGAGGTTTAGGTGGAGGGAGGTTGTAGTTGTTGGGGGGAAAAGTCACTGGTGAGATGGGGATCAGTTTAATTATTACCCAAGACGTGCAATGGGTTTTTAATTTCCTAACTTTTCCAGGGTGACTATTAAACTGAGTTGTATCCCTTCGAAATTCACAATTTTAATTATATTTTCCGGGGCTTTTCAGATGCAGGGGATTTGCTAGTCATGGATTTCAGTTTTCTGGGCAAGTCCTATGGAGTCAGTTATGTCAAAGAATCTGCATGGCTCGATGTAAAATCTCAATCTGCACCACCCCAGTGACTGTGGAGACCTTAGAATATTTGGTTCAATATTGTGGTAGGGATGTAACTAGCTTTTCGAAAACGTCAGCATGAGTTATTAGTTTATTATGAAGAAAGCAAATTCATGTTAATTAAGTTTATTGTATTTCAATGTTTTATTAACATTTAGACCTAATAATTTGTTATGCGCTATAATACTTTGCAAAAATCCAGTTTTGGAAATATCTGGATGGAGTTTTGGACTTTTAAAACCTTTAAAACCGTACTAGATCTTCAGAAGGAATATGCCGCAAGCAGCAGGTGGGATCGACCTCAGCACGGGTTAAGGGGTTTGGCTATTCTGAATGCAATCACCAGGGAATGACTTTCTCGCAGGGGACACTGACTCAAGCAAACATCCTGCATTTGCAATTAAAGGTTTGCATCTGAGACAATGAAGGCGAAACCACAAGGAATCCAGCACCGATCCTGTTTTACATTTCTGGTTATGCAGCCTACAGAACATCCAGACCCACGGAGACAGCCTGGAGTCAAGAGAGCTATTGTAATAATCACCCCAGTATTCAACCTGTCCAAAACCATTAATGCCTCTTCCAACCATCGAACGTTTGATTAAACCAATCAAGCTCACAAGAAAAGCATCAACAAGACGATGGGCTTGGAGAGACCAGGAGCCGAGGCCATAACCTTAGAGTAAAGGGAAGACCTTTTTGAACAAAGACAAGGTGGTGAATCTATGGACTTCATTGCCACAGAAGGCTATGGAAACCAGATCATCAACTATGTTTAAGGTAGAGATAGATAGGTGCTTGAGTATCAAGTGGATCAAGGGTTACAGGGAGAAAGCAGAAGAATGGGGTTGAGAACCTTATCAGCCATGATTGAATGGTGGAGCAGACTCGATGGGCTGAATGGCCTAATTTCAGCTTCTATGTCTTTTGCTTTTATGGAGATTGGTAAAGATTTGGGAGACCCTGCAACGAGTATAACTAGAGGCCCCGATCTAAGGTTCAAGAGGGTGTACTTGCAGAGAAAGGAGAGGCAGCAAACCTTAAGAAACATCATAACTGACCACGCCAAGAAGAAACAAAATCTAACAAAATCTGAGGTAACAACAGACCTGACAGACACAACACGTCCTCAGGCAAACTGAGGTGAAGACCAAGCTCAACAACCAAGCCGAAGGAATGAAAACCAAGTACTCACCCAATAAAATCCAAAGTCCATCTCACTGCATCAGTGGACTCAACCCAGACTGAACAGTGATGCAGTGAGACGATCCCCTACCACATTCAGGGTAACAGCAAGCTAGAACAATCACATCTGGTAAACCTCAAAACCATGTTTGGCTTGGTGAGCATAATCCAAAGATCCCAGAGTTCCAACTCCGCTACTTGGAGAAAGAAGGATGGTACTGATGGATTGTAAGTCTGCAGTGTAGTGTAGATTAGATTAGATTACTTACAGTGTGGAAACAGGCCCTTCGGCCCAACAAGTCCACACCGACCCGCCGAAGCGACAACCCACCCATACCCCACATATACCACTTACCTAACACTACGGGCAATTTAGCATGGCCAATCCACATCTTTGGACTGTGGGAGGAAACCGGAGCACCCGGAGGAAACCCACGCAGACACGGGGAGAACGTGCAAACTCCACACAGTCAGTCGCCTGAGGCGGGAATTGAACCCAGGTCCCTGGTGCTGTGAGGCAGCAGTGCTAACCACTGTGCCACCGTGCCGCCCATAACTAATGTACTAATGTGCTTTCTTTTGTTGCATTTTAATAAATACAGAGATTATTTTATCCTCAAACATCTGTCTGCTGCCTTTTCATTGCATCCTAATGAATAAGTCCAGTGTCCAGAACCCACTGCTGAGAGTGATTTGAAGCATTTAGAAGTCAGAGGTAAACTGACAGAAAACCTAAACATCTACAGTGTAAATCTATATATAGTTCTACATTTTATTATATTTAACTATGTCCCAATTATTAAACTGCAAATTTCACATACTTATGCATCATTTAATTTTTTGGCAGTGCTAGATTTTTGATTACATTATTTCAAATCATCGGGGAGGTGATAGCCCAGTAGTATATTAAGCCATCCACCCAGGCAAAGTTCTGGGGACCCGGGATCGTATCACGCCATGGTAGATAGTGACACTTGAATTCAAGAAAATTCCAGGTTGAAGAGTCTAATGGTGACACAGTTGCAGATGGCCAGAAAAACACATTTGGTTCTGTAATGTCCTTTAGGGAAGGAAAGTTGCCATCTTTACTTGTTCTGTGACTCCAACACACAGCAATGAGGTTGATTCTTAACTCTGGGCAATTAGGAAGATGGACAATAAACCCTGGTCTGGCCAGTGACAGTCACATCCCATGAATAAACATAAAGTTAAATAATGAATAAACAAAGAGAAATACTTTGATGTTATCTATTTTAGTCTTAATGATGGAATGAGTGGCAAAACCTGGTGAGTATTGTAGATTTATTGACATAGTTCTGGTGGTAGAATGCATAAGCCTAGTTAATCAAATAATCACTTGCACAAATCATTCCTTAAAAATGTCACAAATATGACATACATGTAGCTTGTAGCTAATTTAACACAACACTTAAGTGGTGATTATTGTAAACATAAAAAAACAGAAGCTATATAAAAACACAAAAACCAATGAATTGGTTGTCATAGCAACCCGTGGGATGACAAGGCCTGATGTATCGATAACGGCGTGGAAGAGGGTGTTCAGGCCCTAAAATTAATAAACTCGATATCGAGTCCTGAAGACTGTAGGGTCCCCAAGTGGAAAATGAGTTGTAGTTTTTCCATCTGAACACTGCAGCTAGCCCGAGGCAGAGATGTTGGTCAGGGAACACAGTGATGTGTTGAAGTGCCAAACAACAGAAGTTCAGGGTCATTTTTGCAGCCTTGCCATCACATGGGCTGCTACCACAACCAACCCATTGTCACCTCCTAATGGTTCCCCAATTGATTCCTCTAAGCTGACCATTACTCATTCCTTTACCTGCCCAACTCTTGTTTTCTCTCTCTCTTGATCTTCAACTTCACCTGTTGTTTACACCTCTCCTCTTCCCCCACCCCATCTTCAGTGTGTATACCAACCTTTTCCTAGCTACAATCAGTTCTGAAGAAGGGTCACTTGACTCAAAGTGTTAATTCTGCATTGTCTCAGCAGATGCTGCCAGACCTGATGAGTTTCTCCAGCAATTTCTGCCTTTATTTCTATATAAAGACATGGCTACTCCTGGAATGTAACCATTCTCCTCTACACAATTAAATATTTTTAAAAATCAGTGCACTCCACATAATGTTTCTATTATGCTATTATTTTATTTTCTTTCCACTCTTTGCCAGTCTTTCTTCACAGACGAAAAATTAGCTCACTGCTACAATCTTAACTGTTCTTTGTCATTTCCTCTTAGGTTCTGCCCTTAATGTCTAAAGAATATAGTTGGACACAGTCACTCGTGCCCTCCTGCTGGTAGCCATCTGTTCTCCACACATTTACACTTTGTTACAATCTATTGATTAATGCGTTTATCTGTATGGAGTCTATCCCTGTGGTTTAGAAACTAGAGACTTCAAGCTTGTTCTCTAATAGCTGTCATATCATAACAGAAGTCTGAAACACAAACATTATTATTGGAACATTGTGCTGATTCATCCATTCTAGAGATAGCCACACCACATCACAAAAGCCATCAGTACAGATTCTCAGCTCTGCAACTGTGAGTAGAGTCACAGAGTCATAGATTTGTAGTAAAAACAGACCCTTCGGTCCAAACAGCCCATGCCGACCATAATCCCAAACTAGACTAGTTTCACTTGCATACACTTGGCCCATATTGCTCCAAACGTTTCTTATTCAAGTACTTAACCAAATATATTTTAAACATTGTAATTGTACCCACATCCATTTCTTCTGGAAGTTCATTCTGCACATGAACCACTCTGTGTAGAAATGCTCCCATGTCTTTTTTAAATCATTCTCTTTTCATCTTAAAATATGTCCTCCTGTCTTGAAATCTCCCACCCTAGGGAAAATACACCTGCCATTCACTTTATCTACACCCCTCATGACTTATAAATCTCTATAAGGTCACCTCTTAACCTCATATGCTGCAATAAAAAAAGTCCCAGCTTATCCAGCCTCTCCTTATAACTCAAATCTTCCATTCATGGCAACATCCTTGTAAATCTCTTTGGAGACATCTCCTACTTAATAATATCCTTTGTATAAAAGGGCTACCAGAACTGGACACAGTACTCTAGAAGAGACCTCACCAACGTCTTGTACAATCTCAACATAATTTCCCAACTCCTAACCTCAAAGGTCTGCACAATGAAGTCAAGCATGTTAAATGCTTTCTTAACCACCTTGTCTAGCTGTGACCCAAACTTCAAAGAATTATGTACCTGAAACCCAAAGTCTGTCTGTTCTACAACACTATCCATTTAATGTGATGGTTGGTGAAAATCAAGGCATAGATCTTCGGGTGACAGTATAAAATAGCTGATAGCATTAGACAGCTCATTGTATATCTCTGAGTAAAAAGTGAGGTCTGCAGATGCTGGAGGTCAGAGCTGAAAATGTGTTGCTGGTTAAAGCGCAGCAGATCAGGCAGCATCAAAGGAACAGGACCTTTGATGCTGCCTGACCTGCTGCGCTTTAACCAGCAACTCATTTTCAGCATTGTATATCTCTGCCAATTTTCTTTTCCTTTAACTTAACTCTACATACATGACAAGGGTTAAGGAATTTTTTTAACTGAACTATTGTTGTGAACCGACAAACATGTAACAAAGAAGACAGTTCTTTTAAATCACAATGAAAATGCAAAAAATGTCATAGTTTTGCATATTATTTAAAATAATTAATGCGATATATTTCATGAAATGTTGCTGTAAAATAAGGTGAATTATCAGTAGTGCTTTATGAGGGCAGAGGCACAGCTGAAATTACTTTTCAAATTGCTTTTATAAATTGGAAGCCATATGGATTAATTTGTTTAAATCTTTTCTTATTGCTGGTGTTCCCAATCCAAGCAGCATTCCATGGGACTTTCTTCCTGGCTGTGGAGGTTTCTGAGTTCGGTGCATGGCAGTGAATTCTGGAACCAGAAGACAATGCTGACATTGGTTTGCCAACACTGATCAGGGAACCTAACAGTGGCTGCACATGCACACAGCATAGAGGGACTGTTAGCCGAGCCAATCTTCAACCATCCAGCGGTTCTATATCATTATCACAGAAAGTCTGGTCAAAAGGACAAAGCCACTATCTGCATGATCAACTCACAAATCCAGATCACCAGGTTCCTCATTTTCCTCTACTGTTAACTGCTCTGTAGTTTGTGCACACATCTTTGTAAATAATTGCAAGAAAAACAGGGAGATATTAGGATTTTCATCAGTTCATTGTGTAGTAAGACTTAAGTAACAGCTTACTGAGTCAATAATACTCAACACCCAATCCTCTGTGGTCCAACTCCCAGTGATTTTACTTCTGATAAGTTTTTCAAGCATGGGGCCAAAATCTGGATGAGCTATGATTCCTAAAGTGTTGATTTTATTTCAGCCTAGTATTCCTCAACAGGTGCACCCTGGTTATCTACCAGGATAAGCTGCTGAAATCTCAATTTATGTTTCAAACCCCACTCCTCCTACAGACAAATCAGTCTGATTACCCTGTGAGCCACTTTAAAAGAAAACGGAAGCATTTTCCATTAATATTCCTCTCTTTGGAGATTGGTTTTCATATACAAGTAAATATAAAATAGATAATTTGGTCATTTATCACTTGCAGTTTGTGTGAGTTTACTCTGTGCCAACTAGCAGTCATGTTTTCATATTTACAACAATCACCACACATCAAATAAAATCACCTGATTAGCCATGCTGTGTTCTGGCACATCTTGATGTATAGACAGATGCTGTCTAAATGAAAGTACTTTTGAATTTTTAAAAACTAAGTTGCATACATCAGTTTAATTTTAATACACCTTGCTTTATAGGGATGTCATCCTGTTTCCCCCCTTTGTCAAAGCAAAATGCAGAAATACAGAATAGCTTTACCTCCTCCACCTTTATTCTGGGCCCTTGAGGGAGAGAATGATCGCCCATGTGCACATGGACATGAGTTCACGCTCTTCTCTCTTGAACAACAGTTTCTTAATAAATTATATAGTTATTTTACGAGAAGGACCATCCAGATAAGGCAACAGACATATCGATTGAGTGACCGTTACAATCAGCGAGTGGCAATCGCAAAGATTAAGCCATCTCCTGTTACACAATGCATGTTCTTAACCTTAACTCGCTTCATATAATGAATACATTTCACCTTGTTAAACTGACCTTACATACTGACTGCTCCCAATATTATTAAATGGCTCTACATAATGTATACTGTTCCACCTTGTTAACCCATTACCCTTGCCTCCAGCACCCCATTATTAACTGCAAGTTCTTATCTGATCTGAGTCAAGCTCAGCTGAACATCCTGTTTCACAAAACTCAGAACTTAACTCTTTTCCCACTTGCATATACCCAATACACATTCTCATTCACTCCTTTTATCATTTCATGATAACCACTGAGATGGCACTACAAGTTTTCATAAGACTCTGACAGCCAGTATTTAAGCAAGTTATTTACACACAGCATACAATGATTATAACAATACATATTAATAGCCTGTTACACTAATTAGAGTTTGAAAAATCTTCCCCTGTTAAAAAAAAGTCACCAGTAAAGTTCTTAAATTCACAGTCCTTAGTGACCACTCCATTCCCTCCAAGTCAAGTGGAAATGAACCAGTTCTCCAAAAATCTCCTTTAGTAAAGTCCAACCTGAAAACAAAATCCAGTCTGCCCTTGCACACTGCTCCATGGAGAAATCTGAATTCTTGGATAAGGGCAGTTAAAAAATTCACAAAACTGATGAGATTTCCATCCTTCCGGAGATGCTTCAGATGGAGGATACCAGTGCACATCAGTGTGCCGTGCAGCAGCTGCAACTGCAGCTAGGTGAATGCAGCTTTCTTTGCTGCATCTGCTCCCACTCTGCTGTTAAATGTAACAAAGCCAACTGGCTGTTGTGATGTTAGCTTGATCAGTCAGCCTTTATATCCCTTAAATGATCAAAACAGAAGGTAAAGCTCATGTGGTTAAATGTCCATAGGAAGGCCACTGACAAAAAGCTTACAGACCTCCTCGTTACTTGTTAATTTCTTTACTTTCCATACTCATGACTGGGAAGCTGATTGACTCTGTTGAATCAGGCTGTGGGAGGGGTAGGCCAGGGTCCAAAGGTGTGTTTTACCTGTGAGTGGAGAAACGCTAGGGAAGCTTTTCACTGCTGAAAGCATCTTTGCATTTCATCTCTCATTCCTTCCTTGCCAAGGTGATTATCAGTATGATGACAGTCACACATTTAACTATACTAAACTGTGTCTGCCTATTTCAACATTCTTAGTCATCTTGAAGTCTGTTACTCTGTCCACTATTTATGACATTATCAAATTTTATGCAATCCATAAACTTCTAAATTGTCCTGCCTAAACAATTCAGTCAATTATAAATAACAATCAATGGTCTTAAAATCAAGCCCTCAGGGGACCCTATTCAGGTTATTCAAAGATCATTTTCCTTTAACAAATTGATACTTGGCTAATGTGAAACCTATCGGGAAAAATATTTCAAATGTCTGGAACAGCAAGAAAACAACAAAATGTTTTGTGTGGTTTAGCAATTGAAGAGGCAGTTTTAGTTCAGATTTAAATCTCAAATATTTGTGGGAAACAAATGCAGAACATTTTAAAATATGTTCTCCAAATGAAACTTCCCAAATAAAACACTTGGAATTACAGTGGCAACTTTGGTAGAGATCACCATTCTTTGAATTTACAATATGAAGGGGGCCAATGAAGTCCTAATAATAATTAACAGAATTTAAGCAGCTCAGCCTCAAGTTCTGATATTCCCTAGAAAATCTTAACAAAACATCAAACTCAAAATGCACTCTTCTTTTTGAGAACACTCTACATTCAAAACACAACAGCAAAGATATTATAATACAATACTCTAATCTGGCTAAAGCATGACCAATATCCAACTTTTTATTTTAAGCAAGCAGTATAGAATTTCAAACAAATCAGGGGCTCAAGGCACTCAATCAATTTGTGTTAAGGTTACAAGTTTGATAATTTTAAAAAGGACAAAATGTTGTACAATCTCAATATAAAAACAAAATCAGCCCCATTAGATTACCTACAGTGTGGAAACAGGCCCTTCGGCCCAACAAGTCACATCAACCCTCTGAAGAGCAACAAACCCAGACTCATTCCCTTGCATTTCCCCTCTGACTAATACACCTAACGCTACAGGCAATTTAGAATGGCCAATTCACCTGACCTGCACATCTTTGGACTGTGGGAGGAAACTCGCACAGACACAGGGAGAATGTGCAAACTCCACACAGACAGCTGCCCAAGGTGGGAATGGAACCCAGGTCCCTGGCGCTGTGAGGCAACAGTGGTAACCACTGATCCAGTGTGCTGCCCATGGCTATTACACAGCCCATGAAACACAATGAATTGAGATCCTGATTCAAACAAGGCAAAACAGACACTTCAAAGAATTTTCCAAACCAGTATTTTAACAAACCAACATTTTTAGACATCAAACACTCATGGCATGGCACAATTTACATTGAAACTTTTTTTTCAATCTAAGCTTTAATACAAACAAAATTTAAGCATTTCTTGTTTTTATTTTTTGCAACCCCCAGTACCAGGCAGAGGATTTGAACCTTAGTTACCCACCCAGGTGATAAAGACAGTGCTATGTCACATAGCACTGGCTTCAGCCTTGGTCATTCCCAGCTCCTAATCTCCCTATAATCACTCTATGCACTGTCATTATCACCTCTTTATTGCTACCTTTGCTTCTGGAGCTATGACTCACCTTCTCTCAGCCTAGTATAAATACCTCCCTATTTCTCCCTTTTAGACCATAAGACCATAAGACATAGGAGTGGAAGTAAGGCCATTCGGCCCATTGAATCCACTCCGCCATTCAATCATGGCTGATGGGCATTTCAACTCCACTTACCCGCATTCTCCCCTTAGTCCTTAATTCCTTGTGACATCAAGATTTTATCAATTTTGCCTTGAAGCCAGTTAGCGTCCCAGCCTCCACTGCACTCTGCGGCAATGAATCCCACAGGCCCACCACTCTCTGGCTGAAGAAATGTCTCCGCATTTCTGTTCTGAATTTACCCCCTTTAATTCTAAGGTTGTGTCCACAGGTCCTAGTCTCTTCGCCTAATGGAAATAATTTCCTAGTGTCCACCCTTTCCAAGTCATGTATTATCTTGTAAGTTTCTATTAGGTCTCCCCTTAATCTTCTAAACTCCAATGAATACAATCCCAGGATCCTCAGCTGTTCCTCATATGTTAGACCTACCATTCCAGGGATCATACGTGTGAATCTCTGCTGGACACACTGCAGTGCCAGTATGTCCTTCCTGAGGTGTGGGGACCAAAACTGAACACAGTATTCCAAATGGGGCCTAACCAGAGCTTTATAAAGTCTCAGTAGCACAACGGTACTTTTATATTCCAACCCTCTTGAGATAAATGACAACATTGCATTCGCTTTCTTAATCAAGGACTCAACCTGCATGTTTATCTTCAGAGAATCCTCGACTAGCACTCCGAGATCCCTTTGTACTTTGGCTTTATGAATTTTCTCAGCATTTAGAAAGTAGTCCATGCTTGTACTCTTTTTTCCAAAGTGCAAGACCTTCCATTTGCTCACATTGAATTCCATCAGCCATTTCCTGGACCACTCTCCCAAACTGTCTAGATCTTTCTGCAGCCTCCCCACATCCTCAGTATTACCTGCCTGTCCACCTAACTTCATATCATTGGCAAACTTCACTAGAATGCCTCCGGTCCCTTCATCCAAATCAATAATATATAACGTGAACAGCTGTGGCCCCAACACTGCACCCTGTGGGATACCACTTGTCACTGGCTGTCATTCTGAATAAGAACCTTTTATCCCAACTCTCTGCCTTCTGTCAGACAGCCAATCCTCAATCTATACCAGTAGCTCACCTCGAACACCTCACCTTGCTCAGCAGCCTCCCGTCTGGCACCTTATCAAAGGCCTTTTGGAAGTCTAGATAGACCACATCCACTGGGTTTCCCTGGTCTAACCTACTTGTCACCTCTTCAAAGAAGAGCTTTTAGCTTTGACAAAGGGTCAGTTAGATTCGAAATGTCAGCTCTTTTCTCTCCTTACAGATGCTGCCAGACCTGCTGAGATTTTCAAGCATTTTCTCTTTTCACCTCGAGACACTGATGTTCTGGGGAATTGCTGACATTATCCGATCGTAACTAATCAATTGGTTCCTACCGACTGCACCAATATTGTCGTTCCACTTCCCTATCCCTCTATCAGTCAAAGCAAAATGCTCAGAGACACTGTATACTTTCACCTCCATCAATATTTCTAAGCCCTGGAGGGAGAGAGAATGAGCACCCATTTGCATGGAGACATGAGTTCATGGTCTTCTCTTGAACAGCAGATTCTTAATGAACTATATAGACATTTTAGAGGGAGGAGCATCCAGATAAGACAACATATATATTGATTGGGTGACTGTTGCAATCAGTGAGTGCCATTAGTAAAGATTAAGCCATCTGCTGTTACACAATGAATGTTCTTAACCTTAACTGGCTTCGCATAATGAATGCTTTTCTCCTTGTTAAACTGACTTTATATGCTGAATGCTTCCAATATTGTTAAATGGATCTACTTAACAAACGTTTTTCCACCCTGTTAACCCATTACCCTAGCCTCCAGCACTCCATTATTAATTGCAAGTTCTTATCTAATCTGAGTCATGGTCAGCTGAACCTCTTGTTTCACAAAACTCAGAACTTAACTCTTTCCCTGCCTGCTTATACTCAATACACATTCTCAGGAAGGTATTGTATAAATTATCAATCCTTTCTGATGAGATTGCCACTGATTATAGGCCTCCAGTGATCCAAGGACTAAATACCATCATTTCAAAATGCCCCTGGGTCATTAATGCATAATTAACAATTGATGGAATAACATTTCAAAACATCCCAACCAACACTATTACATAGTGTTTCAAGATTAAAGAGGAATTTACGACTTTAAGTTGAATTAGGCCATTTGGTTCGGTGAGATTTCTCCACCATTGAAGAACATCATGGCTGTTCTGGATATGGTCCTGTCTATCTTTTCTTGGTCTTCTCACAGCGTGGAGACAATGGCCCAGTTATTTTATTGTGAGACAGTTGATTAATCCAGAGAGCCAGGTAATGCTCCGGGAGCATGGGGTTCAAGTCTAACCATGGTGGACTTTGAAAGTCAATTTAAAAAGTCTGAAATTAAGAATTTAATGATGATTAGGAAACTGCTATTGACTGTCAGGAAAAACCCATCTGAGTCACTGAATAAAAACCAAAAGAACTGCAGATGCTGTAAATCAGAAACAAAAATAGAAAATGCTGCATAGGTTAACAGGTCTGGCAACATTTGTGGAGAGAAATCTCTCTCTCTCTCTCTCTCTCTTTTTGTCTCCTTCACATACATACACAATGGGTTGAATTTCCATTTGCAGATACATTCTATTTTGTTCAAATAGCACACGATCTGTAGGCAGTCAGTCAACGTGACATTTTATAAATTCCTACTTTTAAAATAGAACTAGTCTGACTCAAGATTGGAATACAGACAGTTTCTAACATCATACCTTTAATAAATTGGTTGAACTGAGATGTCACATTTTTAAAAATAAAACCTTAAGTTATCCCTGGAATGTAACTTGAAAGAAGTTTTAGGATTTACATATTAATGAATTGAATCCTACAACCCATTCTAAGAGACTAAAGACTTAATAGCAAACTTGGATTATTCAATGCATTGCACCAATTGCATGACACTGTGATCTTTTGCTATCAATTCTATACCTTATGATCCTGCCCACTAGCATTGCTCTGAATATTTCCAAATAAACCTGTTGGACTTGGTGTTGTCTGATTTTTAACTTTGTCCATCCCAGTTCAACACCAAAACCTCCAAATCTTGACAATCAAAGATCCATCAATGTTTTGTAGCATCTAATATTGTAGTCTAGCTATTTGCAGACAATTTAATTTTAGAGAAGAAAATACTTTCAAAGATAAAGGACAAATAAATCATTGAGGTCTAAGAAATGTATGTCATCCTTCTGTCAAGCAATGCTTCATGGAATAATTTTATTTTTGTCACTGTGTACGTTCAGAGGAAATTGGCGTTGTAAAAGCTCAAGAATGCAAGACTTGCAGTCTTGGAAAGAGCCATTCATGTGGTGCAATTTTGCTCATCTCAGAACAGGGAACATCTACAGAGACATTTGATAGAGGTCAATGTCATGTAAACGATAATGGTTTCCTAATCAATCACTCATCTCCATGGGTTATTTAATATAAAGCAACAAAACTCATTACAAGGCAATTCAGCAAATCAACTAATTTCTGAGTGTGCAGCATGATTAACTGCAGCAGACTAACTAATAGGCAGAGTCACAACGCACATAAAATCTTTAACAATGAAGGCAAGGCACACATATGACAGTAAAAGCTATGTAATCTTTAGATGGAAGTGAAGACAAATTTCTTACACAAGCAGGACAGTTGGTAACTATAGATCATAGAATTAAAATAATTATTTTAATTGTTCAAGCAGATTATACAAGAAATTCAAGCATGAAAATAATTTAACATTACAATAAATTGTATTATGATTGAGCATTCAAGAGCAATTTTCAGAAAAGAGAAACATATACACTTGAAAAGGTCAAATTTGCAGATCTGCAGAATAAGAGCATGAATGCGAGACCAACTGGATTGTTCTTTCCATGAGCTAGTACAGACTGGATGATAGTTTGAACAGCATCTTTCTATGCTGTATGATTGTATGCCTGATTAACTGCAGGATGCTCTCAGGATGCGACATAGTGATAGGGAGCTTTCCTTTTGGAACAATGGTTGCTCAAGAGTCTTCATCACTGTGAAGTGTTCATATTCCATTGGTTAACTTCAACTTACTCTCAAGCCAGTTAAGGGAAAATAGAGATGTACAGTAAATCACAGCCTTCTTAATAATCCCCAGATTCCAAGAATGGAAAAACATAATAAAATGTCAGCAATACAAAACATTTCTAATGGAATAACTACATACAAAGTAGCTAAGGGGCTATGATGGATCTAAACCATGTATTCATCATGTCATTAAAATGTAGTTACTGATGAGATCAGGAATGAAAGTGTGAATAGTGTGTTTCATGCTGTGCCATAAAGAATTAATCAAAATAATTATCTAAATTACCTCACAGGAATGTACAGGTATTAAAATCACAAAACAAACACATCAGAGACATTGAATTCATGGGAATTGGCACCTGTACTGGGGAAGAAGGGGCATGTTCTAATGGGATGGTCTTCATCTGAATCATGCTTGGACCAGAGTCCTAGCAAATCACATAACTAGAGCTGTAGACAGGGCTTTAAACTAAATGGGAAGGGGTTGTGGGGGTGGGCTGCAGGTAAAGGGGAAATTAGAAAACCCAACTTAAGGGAGGAGGTAAGAGTGCTGAACTCAGGGGAGGTTATTAAAATCTCCAACAAAGGTACAAATAGGACAGAGTGTATGGAAAGGGTTAGCAATCAAACTTCAAACACACTAGACAAATGAATGACAATGAGACGAGAGACGGTTAATACAGGACTGAAGGTGTTTTATCTAAATGCATGTAGTATAAGGAATAAGGTAAACGAGCTTGTGGTGCTGATCAAAATTGGCAGGTATGACATGGTGGGCAACATGGAGACGTGGCTGCAAGAGGATTGGGAGCTGAATCTTCATAGATATACATCCTATTGAAAGGTAGGCAGTGGGCAGAGTGGGTGGAGTTGTTTTATTTGTAAGAAATGACATTAAATCAATAGTAAGAAACAAAGTCGGGTCAGATGATATAGAATCTGTGTGGGTAGAATTGAGGATCCGCCAAGGTAAAAATACCACAGTTGGAGTTAAGTACAAGCCTTCAAAAGGTAGTCAGGAGCTAAGGCACAAGATACACCAGGAGATAGAAAAGATGTGCAAGAGAGTCAAAGTTACAGTGAGCATGGGGATTTCAATATGCAGGTGGACTGGGAAAATCAAGTTAGTAGTGGATTGCAAGAAAAGGCATTTATGGAATGTCTACAAGGAGACTTTTTGGAGCAGCTTGTGGTGGAGCCCACTAGGGAACAGACAATACAGGACTGGAATTAGTGCTGTGCAACGAGGCAGACTTATAAGGGAACTTCAGGTAAAGGAACCCTTAGGAGGCAGTGATCATAATCTGATTGAATTTACTCTGCAATTTGAAAGGGAGGAGATAGAATCAGAGGTAATGGTATTACAGTTGAATAAGGCAACTACAGAGGCAAGAGGGAAGAGCTGGGGAGAATGGACTGGGAGGAAAGACAGTGGAACAGCAATGGCAGGAGTTTCTAGGAGTAATTCAGGAGACACAGCAGCAATTCATCCCGAGGAAAAAGAAGCATGGTACAGGGAGGATGAGGCAACCATGGCTGACTAGGGAAGTCGGGGATAGCATAAAAACAAAATATAAAGTAGTGAAGAACAGTGGGAAACCAGAGGATTGGGAAGTTTACAAAGACCAACAGAGGGTAACAAAAAAAAAATAAAGAGGGAGAAGATTAAATATAATGGTAAGCTCGCCAGGAATAGAAAGGAATCAGAGAATCCTTACAGTGTGAAAACAGGCCCTTCAGCCCAACAAGCCCACACTGACCCTCTGGAGAGCAACCCCCACAGGCCCATTCCAATATTATACATTTACTCTTAACCTCCACATTTCTGACCATGATGGGCAATTTAGCTAACCTGCACACCTTTGGATTGTGGGAGCAAACCAGAGCACCTGAAGAAACCCACGCAGAATGTGCAACACCACACAGACTGTCGCTGAAGGCTGGAATTGAGCCAGGGTTCCTCGTGCTGAGAGGCAGCAGTGCTAACCACTGAGCCACCATGCAACCACAAGACTGCAAGAGTTCCTTTAGATATATAAAGGGCAAAAGAGAGGTAAAAGTAGATATTAGGATGCTGGAAAATGATGCCGCATAAACAGTAGTGCGAAGACGAAATGGCTGAGAAACTGAATAATTATTTTGCATCACTCTTCATGGTGGAAGATACAAGTAATATTCCAAAAATTCAAGAGAGTGAGGAGGACCGAGCTGAGTGTGGTGGCCATCACTAAGGAGAAGGTGTTTGAAAAACTGAATGGCCTGAAAGTGGTTAAATCACTTGGAGCAGATGGACTACACCCCCGAGTTCTGAGGGAGATAGCTGACAAGATAGTGGAGGAATCACTAGAATCAGGGAAGGTCTCAGAAGACTGATAAATCACTAACATGACACCCCTGTTAAAAAAGGGAGTGAGATAAAAGATGGAAAATTACAGACCAATTTGCCTAACCTCGGTCATGGGTAAGATCCTGGAATCAATTGTGAAGGGTGACATTTCTGAATTCTTGGAAATTATGGCAATATAGGAAAAAGTCAGTGTGTTTTCATCAAGGTGGGGTGGGGGTGGGGGGTAAGGGGGGGTCATAACTGCTAGAATTCTTTGAGGAAATAACAAGCATGTTAGACCATGTTAGCCCAATGGATGTTATCTACCTGAACTTCAAGAAGGCCTTTGACAAGGTGCTGTACAGGAGGCTACTGAGTAAGATAAGGGCCCATGTTGCTAGAGGCAAGATAGATAGAAGCTTGGCTGTCTGACAGAAAGCAGACAGTGGGGATATAAAGGGTCCTTCTCAGGATGGCAACAAGTGACAAGTGGTGTTCCACAAGGCTGATGAAGGAACTGAGGGCATTCGGGCTAAGTTTACAGATGATACAAAAATAGGTAGAAGGACAGGTAGCATTAAGGGGGTGAGGGGGGCTGCACAAGGATTTGGACAGGTTAAGAGAGTGGGCAAAGAAGCGACAGATAGAGTACAATGTGGGAAAGTGTGAGGTCATGCACTTTGGAAGGAAGAATAGAGGCATAGACTATTTTCTAAATGTGGAGAAAATTCAGAAATCTGAAGTGCAAAGAGACTTGGGAGTTCTAGCCCAGGATTCTCTCAAGGTAAACTTACAGTTTGAGTCAGTAGTTAGGAAGGCAAATGCAATGATGGCAGTTATCGTAAGAAGACTTGAATATAACAGCAGGGATGTACTTGTGAGGCTCTACAAGGCTATGGTTAGACCATGCTTTGGAATATTGTATGCTGTTTTGTGCACCATATCTTGGAAAGGATATACTGGTCCTGGACCATGTTTAGAAGAGGTTCATGAGAATGCCCAAGGAATGAAAAGTTTAACATGAGGAATGTTTGAGGACTCTGGGTTTATACTCGATGGAGTTTAGAAGAATGAGAGGGATCTAATTGAAACTTACAGAATACTGAATGGCCTGACAGAATAGATGTTGGGAAGTTGTTTCTATTGGTCTGAGAAACTAGGAGAAAGTGAAGACTGCAAATGCTGGAGATCAGAGTTGAAACTTGTGATGCTGGAAAAGCATATCAGGTCACATAGCATCTGAGGAACAGGAGAATCGATGTTTCAGACATAAGAACATCATCAGGAATGCCAGAGACTAGGACCCAAGGGCAAAGGCTTAGAGTAAAGGGAAGACCTTTCAGAATGGAAATAAGGAGAAACTTCTTCAACCAGAGTGTGGTGAATCGATGGAATTCATTGCCACAGAAGGCTGTGAAGGCCAGGTCATTGAGTATATTTAAGACAGAGATAGGTACGTTCTTGATTATCAAGGGGATCAAGGGTTACGGGGAGAAAGCAGGAGAATGGGGTTGAGAAACTTATCAGCTGTAATTGAATGGTAGAGCAGACTCGATGGGCTGAATGGCCTAATATTTGCTCCTATCCCTTCTGGTCTTGTGGTCTTAAAAGTGAATTTAAACAATAAAGCTTAGTTGACATGTTTGATCTGATTTAAAGATTGAGATGCTGTTTGATTTTACATCATCAAGCTAATACCAGAGCTGATATAAAACACTTTATAAAGATTTGATGAAGTCTATGTGCACAAATTCAATCTAAATCTACATTGCAGCTAATTTCAAATCCAGTTGACGTGTTTACTTAGCCACAATAGTGAGAAAAAAATGCAGTATAGATTGAATCGTTCATTACATTGACATTTAGTTAACTACTACTTAAAGCTAATTTAAGTTTTTATTCACATACTTAATAAGGCTAGTAAATTTGTTTTACTTACATTTTTAAAAGAGCTAGGTTGGATGAATATCTAAAAAATATTTTACAGTTGCACAACATATATTTATATAATATATATTTAAGGTAAGAAGGTGTCCAAAGGGTCTTCACACTAATATCTTGAAATATGAATAGACCCTGAACTCAAAATGTAATTATTAGAACAGAGGGTCATGAGCTTAGCCAAAGATATATTTTTAAGGAGTGCTATAAGTCAGAAATAGAATTGGCAAGTTAGGAATTTGTAATATCCTAACTTTTTGGGAAAGGGAGCCCTGCTTGAAACAATGGCTGCTGGTCCCAAGACCAGAAAGGCAAACTTTTACAAATACTAACCCAAAGCCTACAGAAACTAAACCAGCCACCAGAAACATTAATCATCTAACTCCTGGCTCCACATTGGCTCTGGAGACAACCATCAGTTTGATAATGATGAAGGAGATGATAGAGCTCATCGGAAGACAAGCCATGTGATGTTCAAGATCAGGACTTCCCATAATTCCCCACTACCAGCTAAATAAGGGGCGTGAACATAATATACATTCAAACAAAGGTCATGGATCTTCAACCTGAAAAAGAATCCTTGATCTCGACAGGCTGTTTTCTTCCCATCAGCCAATTCTCTGTCCATATTAGTATACTACCTCCGACACCTTGAATGGTATTTCTATCTCTTTCTACAATCGAAGAAAGTCGCAAGGATTGGGTACCACCGAAGGGACCACAAAGCGAATGTGTCATCCTTAGCCTGCAGAATATTCAATCCACTGCACGTGGGGAGTTGTTTAATATCACCCAATCAAACGTCAAGTAACTTTGTGAGTTCAACAACAATGAAACAGGGAACCTGGGAGGGCTCAGTTTCTTAGTAATCGGTTTTACTATTAGTCATAGAGAATTAAAATTAAGTTTTATTATCACGTGTACACAAGTGCAGGGATGCAGGAGTCTAGTGGAAAATTTATAGTGTTGTTATTCATGGCACTATCTTAGGTACAAGGCACCTCGGTACAACATTTTAGTCAAAAAGTAGAAAAATAAAGAAATAAGTTAAAAGTTCAACTTTACAGTTCTCCGCATAAAAGAGTAAATGATAAATGTAGTTAAACCTTCAAATTACAGGCCTTCTTTAGCCATGGATCTGCTGTCACTCCACACTGGGCTTTCCCCATGAGGGCTCACTCTCTCCCCCTGTGGGTTCCATCTATGGTGCACCTGAACCTCCTCGCTACCAACAACCATCCAGGCTCAGCAGCCACCTCGCCACAGGCTGCCAGAGTCTTGCTCTTGTACCGCTCTGGGCCAACAGCCACTTGCACGACGCCACAGACTGCCAGGGTTCTGCCCGGACACACTGACCGTCAAAGTCCCCACTCTGGGCACCCAGCCACTGCCATCATCTGCTCTGCCTCCACATCCAAGCTCCCTTAGAAGGTAAGTAAAAAAAACTAATAAGAAAACTAAAAATGGAAAGAATAAAGAAGAAAGAAAAGCAGTCAGACCAAATGAGTTCTGTCTCTCGTGCCCTACTCCGCTGCCGTTTTGGAATAAGAACATTTGTGGCATATTGAGGTTTGGGGTATATATCATAAATAAGTGAGTAGTGGAAGTTTTAGTAGTGCCAGTTGTAAGGAGATAAGGATAACATCAGAAACATAGACTGAAGTTGATATAATAATTTCTTACAGTGTGGATATAGGCCATTCAGTCCATCAAGTCCACACTAACACTCTGAAGAGTATCTCACCCAGACCTCTATAACCCTGCATTTTCCTATGGCTAATCCACAAAGCCTGCACATCCCTGGGCACTATGGGCAATTTAGCATGGCTGATCGATCTAAGCAGTACATCTTTGGACCATGGGAGGAAACCGAAGCATTTGGAGGAGGCCCCCAGACACGGGGAGAATGTGTAAACTCTAAACAGACAGTTGCCTGAGGCTGGAATCGAACTCAGGTCCCTGGTGCTGTGAGGTAGCAGCGCTAACCACTGAATCACCATGCCGCCTATGACATAATGTCAGAATTACATGAATAGGTAGAGAAATCTGAAATGGAAAAGTTGATGTAAACCTACGCAAAGGGAATGTGCATAAAGATCTACCTGTTGGTAAAGGGTTCTTGCAAGAAAACAGAAAATGAATTGACAAAGCCAGCAGTTGAAGAGAAATTCAAGGCTAATGTAGTTAACAAAGTGATGTGCTAAGAGAAAGCAGGATTAGGCCACTGAGCTGGACAATGATCGCGATGAATGGCAGAGCAGGCTGAAAAGGCCGAATAGCCTCCCCCACTCCTATCTTCTATGTTTCTATAGTCATAGAGTCATTGAGATGTACAGAATGAAAACAGACCCTTCGGTCCAACCCGTCCATACTGTCCAGATATCCCAAACCAATCTAATCCCACCTGCCAGCACCCGGCCCATATCCCTCCAAACCCTTCCTATTCATATTTCCATCCAAATGCCTCTTAAATGTTGCATTGTACCAGCCTCCTCCACTTCCTCTGGCAGTTCATTCCATACACCTACCATCCTCTGTGTGAAAAAGTTGTCCCTTAGGTCTCTTTTATATCTTTCCCCTCTCACCCTAAACCTATACCCACTAGTTCTGGATTCCTCAACCCCTATTTACCCTATCCATGCCCCTCATAATTTTGTAAACCTCTACAAGGTCACCCCTCAGCCTCCGACACTCCAGGGAAAACAGCCCCAGCCTGTTCAGCCTCTCCCTATAGCTCAAATCCTCCAAACCTGACAACATCCTTGTAAATCTTTTCTGAACCCTTTCAAGTTTTGCAACATCTTTCCGATAGGAAGGAGACCAGAATTGCACGCAATATTCCAACAGTGGTCTAATCAATGTCCTGTACAGCCGCAACATGACCTCCCAACTCCTGTACTCAACACTCTGACCAATAAACGAAAGCATACCAAACGCCTTCGTCACTATCCTATCCAACTGCGACTCCACTTTCAAGGAGCTATGAACCTGCACTCCAAAGTCTCTTTGTTCAGCAACACTCCCTAGGACTTTACCATTAAGTGTATAAGTTCTGCTAAGATTTGCTTTCCCAAAATGCAGCACCTCACATTTATTTGAATTAAACTCCACCTGCCACTGCTCAGCCCATTGGCCCATCTGGTCGAGATCCTGTTGTAATCTGAGGTAACCCTCTTTGCTGTCCACTACACCTCCAATTTTGGTGTCATCCTCAAACTTACTAACTGTACCTTAAAACAGGGTGAACAGTGGTGTTGGTACATGGTTCACCAAAATGCTTTTGAAAAGATTACGTAACATTGAATCTCCTCTGAAATCTTTGCACATTACGATCAATATTAAACAACTATCGTGGCAGCAGATGCATTGTCTACATGTTTAGGGGGAAATACATTTTCATGTACAGAAAGATGTCAAGTTTAGACCAGTTTATTATGTCTCCAACTCATTTACAGTGAAGAACAACATTAATACAAGATAGAGAGGAAAGCTTGAGCCGGTATGTGGGTGTATGATAAATCTTCAGGTTATGTAATGGGATTACAGCTCAAAATTAAAACATGACAATAAACCATTTATGACTCTTGTGAGCATGAAAAAAAATGTCAAGACATTGTCCAGAATTCAGCAGTACAGATGAATGTTCATGAGATATGATTTAATCACTAAATATGTCCAGGGAACACACCAAACATACGAAATAACAGCAGACACACTGACATGAATACCAGCAAATGAAAGTGAACAGAGGAGGACCTGGATTTCATCAATAAGGCTGAATACTTCACATCTTTCATTACTCAGAACCCACCAATTGCTGAAAGGAAGTTACAAGAGATAAAGTAAGCCCAAAAGTGGAATGAAGAAAGTCTTCAAATTTGGAAACTTGTCTGGAAAAATGCAAGTTTATACACCTACAAATCTTTCAAAATCATTACTTCAAATAGCTCAGTGCATTGTGACTTCTGAAGAATGTCACTGGACTCAAAACATTCACTTTGTTTTACTTTTATTCACTTGTGGAATGTGAATGTCACTGGCTGGCCAGACTTTATTGCCTGTCCTTAGTTGTCCTTGAGAAGGTGGTGGTAAGCTGCTTTCTTGAACCGCAGCATTCTGAAAGTAGACCCACAATGCACTTA
Organism: Hemiscyllium ocellatum; assembly: GCF_020745735.1. Classification (NCBI taxonomy): domain Eukaryota; kingdom Metazoa; phylum Chordata; class Chondrichthyes; order Orectolobiformes; family Hemiscylliidae; genus Hemiscyllium; species Hemiscyllium ocellatum. The sequence continues at coordinate 59,726,580 of NC_083414.1, forward strand.
GAGAAGAAATTCCAGGATTTTGACAAAGAGACAGTGCAGGAATGGTGCTATATTTCCAAAGTCAGGATGGTGAATGGTTTGGAGGGGAATTTGCAGATGACAGTGTTGCCCTTGACCTTCTAGATATAATTGTTTGTATGCTTGGAAGTTGCTGACTGAACAGCTTTGATAAATTTCTGTAGTGCATTTTATAGGTTCTTCTGCTACTGTGTGTTAATTGTGGAGGGAGTGGATACTTGTGGATATGGTGCCAATCAAGCAGGCTGCTTTGTCCTGAATGGTGTCAAGCTTCTTGAGTGTTGTTGGAGCTGCATTCATCCAGTCAAGTTGAGGATATTCCATCACACTCTTGACTTGTGCCTTGCAGATGGTGGACAGGCTTCGGGGAGGCAGGAGGTGAATTACTTGCTGTAGTATTATTAGCCTCTGACCTATTCTTGCAGTCATTATTTCTCTCCACAGATGTTGCCAAACCTGCAAAGTTCCTCCAGCAATTTCTGACTTTATTTCATTGATGGCTTCTTAACATTCAATGAGATATTAGTAATACCAAGAACACTTTTAGCTTGATATTTGTGCAAAGCTTGACTAAGGACATTTACAGTTGAAAAAAATGTTGTGCGAGGTGCAGCAATCAATCTAATGACCAGGTATCAATTACTCAATAGACAAAATGATAACTAATTGCATTCACCATGTTTCAATCAGTCAACAACAGAAAGAACCACCATTATTTTCTGTTTTCTATCAAAACCATGGGAGCATTTGGGAATTGACTTGTTTTGAGTGTAAGTGTCAAAAAAAGTCTTATTTATAATTATTTATTATTATTTAAGATGGATTAAAGTTAATCATTTGCATTGTATCACAGCAGACAGTCATCCAGCCTCAAAAAAGAATTTATAACACGAGATTTCAGGTATCACATTGCCAGACGATGAACACAATTTGCAAAGGAGCAATGTCAAAATTTTGCACATGAACACAATTTCATTCATGTTACCAGTTCATCTCCCCACCCTCAACCAAGTGGAGAGGCTGATAGAGTGATAGAAACAGTTGAACTATATTGAGGAGAATCAAAGACCTCAATCTTGCCCTATCGATCACTACCACTGCAGAATGGGTTACCTCTGTCAGAGTTACTAATGAGTAAGAGACTGAGGCTATAGCTTCCATCTCTGACACATACCCTAAAGCTAACTTCATTACCGGAGTTGAAGCCCAGGGACGGAGCATAAGGCAGAGACCAACAGAGATAATTTATAATTACTATAAAAATCATCACAACCATGATTTTACATTGTTAAGACAGTCCATTAGGTTATAAAGGAAAACTGCAAAACATTAATTACATTAAAGAAGAAATCACTAGAGGTTTGAGCTTACTAGAAGAAAAGTCTATAACAATACAGGAGGAGAACACTCACAGCAACATCTTAGACCACAAAAAACACTCAGGACCAGATCGGAGAGATTGGTCAAAGCATCACAGGACAAAGCATCATTGACACTAACTTTGTGATGCCTGAAGCTTTCTCTGGAGATATATAAAATACAGGGACATATCAATAAGACAGGGGCATTGACATAGGGGAGATTGTAAAGTAGTAGTAAGGTCAAATTCAGAAACATACAACATGATGTTACAATCTTCTTGTCAGAATTGATGTACCTGGAAGAGAGCAGATGTTCTACTCTCCATGAAGAGAGCATACAGAAAGACCTAGCTGTAAGTAAAAAGATCTCATATAAAAACACCGCGTACTCAAACAGCATTCTTTTGGAAGATGAAACAGACCCAATAAAATAAAGCACTACAAGACACAGGTGGGACAACTTGAACAGATGGCCAGCTGTGTAAACTAAAAAGAGGGCAAGATTGGAATCTGTAAGGTGTGAAATGGCAGGTGTAGATCAAGGTAGCTGTGGTTTAATGTCTTGATCTGTGTTTTTTTTCGGTGTGTGCAGAGTACCTTGGCATTAGTGCCATTACAAACATATGTGTCACATTGGAAGTGGCCCACAACAGTTTGGCTGACATTTTATATTTCGATGCCCTGTAGCTCTGGAAAAAGGAGCCAAAGTTTGGTGGCTATGAGTTTAAATCCGAGTAGCTAATTAATTTAAATTGAGCAAGTAGCCTCCTTACTGTAGATTAATTTATTTGTCTGGTTATCTGCCTGGTTAAATGTGCTGGGTGTAACTTTTTACATTGAAAAAACACGCTGACTGTTCAGAAGTTAGGCCTTTTATCAAAGTGAATTTGGAAGAATTTTAACTTGCAGATGTGCATCAGCAGATGTGTATCAGGTTTTGCAATCCAAAGCTGTCAAGTTTCAACGTATATGAACACTTATGACAGTCAGTGCAGTAATGGTTGCCGGTAGTTGAATACATATTCGTTATGTATTTCTTTTACCTCCCAAAATTATTTTCTTATTGAGGGGTAATGCACAGAAATGTTGACTGTACATTATCTGACAGGATTTAAAATGAATAGGCTTCTGTAAATCCCGGGGACAGAGCAGTTCTGGTGATATCGACAGGGTAAGCAATTTAATAAAGTCTTTCAGCGTTCAGATGTTGACAGTTCTTTCTTTCAGGAAAAATATCTTATTTTTGGATCATAGGGTTCACAGGCAAGACAGCATTTGTTGGCAATTCCTAATTACCCTTGAACTGCCTTCTTGAATGCAAGTCTTGGCAGGACGTTTCAGAGTCAAGAATCTTTTGTAAATCTGGAGACTCATTCAAATGCAAGTCAGATCAGATAGAGCAGAGGTGCTTCAGTTGGGGTATTATGACAAGCCAGCAGTTCTGTGATCACCATCGCTGATGCTCACTTCCCTACCCAGTATACTTAATAAATCACGAGGATTTTAACTCATCTTTCTTGATCTTTAATCCAGGCCTCTTGATGCCTAATGAAAAAGCAAAATGTGAGTGCTGGAAATCCAAATGAGGAAGAGAAAAAGGCAGAAATACTCAACCGGTGCATGTGTGGATGGAGAAACATTGTTCAGGTTTTGGATTGCTCTGACTGAAGGGTGTCACTGGACTCATTGGTTAGGATTATTGAGGAACTGCAGGGTCTGGGGTGGATGCAGATGACCCCAAGTCAACTCAGTATCTTGAAGCGTAAAGGGCAGTTTGGAATTTTCAAAAGGCTGTTGGTGGGAGGGACAAGGAAGTATGTTCTCCACCAATTAATGGGCTATGAAGCTCCCTAAGGAGCTTGTTAGGAGGCCTGCGTGTCCCTGAATACATTATTCAATTGTTGTTCCCAGTGAGCTTGAATATTCTCATAAACAAGTGCACAGTTGTCATGCGTGCTGCAGGGCATGAGTACATTTCTTTGCAGTTGTCATTGGAGAAAAATGTATGGAGCCAACTAGTGCTGGCATGAAGGTGGTTCTTATCTTACCATGCAAGGCCACTGGCCTGCATTCATCACCAAAGCAGCAGCATCCCAACATGGCCACCATCTGCCTTTGCTGTTGACACCATACAGGCAATTCCCACTTCCTCGAAGCACTTGACTCTACTAATGTGCGCACCTCCCGGTTAATTTGGCAACCTGCATTTTAAAATTGCATCAAATAATTGGCACTGTTGGTGAGTAGGGTCAGGATTCATCTTTAATGTCAGGTTCCTGATCCAGCGTGGAAAATCTGGTCTATCAACTCAACAGCCACCTCCTGAAAGGCTACTGGACTTGCATTTTCTGCTTTTAACCACTAGTCAAGTAAGATAGATAGAAGATTGGCTGTCTGGCAGAAGACAGAATGTGGGGATGAAAGGGTCCTTCTCATAATGGAAGCCAGTGACTAGTGGTATTCAACAAGGGTCAGTGTTGGCACCACAACTTTTCACTTTATACGTGAATGATCTAGATGAAGGAACTGAGGGCATTCTGGCTAAGTTTGCTGATGACACAAAGATAGTTGGAGGGGCAAGGAGTATTGAGGAGGCGGGGAGGCGATGGAAAGATTTAGACAGGTGAGGAGAGTGGGCAAATAAGTGGCAGATTAAATACAATGTGGGAAACTGTGACATCATGCACTTTGGTAAGAAGAATAGAGGTATGGATTATTCTCTAAATAGGGAGAACTTTCAAAAATCTGGAGTATTGTCATGAAAATTAAATCGACTCGACTCAACTGCTGGCAAGAGCAAAGAAAAAGCTTTATTTTTAACCCCTCTGCATGCAGGACTGATAAACTTGGCAAAAACTGCCTTGTGCAAGGACCATTAACAAAATTCACATATTCTTTTTATATCATTCTTATCACATGCTCAAGGACAAGGGCTGGGAAATATTTGAGTTCTTATTTTCTCATTCCTTGCCATGGACATAGCTGTCTTTATGTTTTCCTTAGCTTTCTTGCTGAATTTGACTGCTCACAAGGCCAGGTTGAATGTTTACAAAGTTCAGCAAAAACAAGCTGTCTCCTCGACTGCAGAATTCAGCAAAAGTGTTTGCAAAGTTCAGAAAAGTATTACATTTAGCAAAACACTCTCTTTCAGATTTCACAGTAAATGTTAATTTTTAAAAAATTTTCCATTAAAAGTATAAAGGGACTTGGGAATCCTAGTTCAGGATTCTCTCAATGTAATCTTGCAGGTTGAGTCAGTAGTTAGGAAGGCAAATACAATGTTGGCACTCATCTTGAGAGGACTAGAATATAAAAGCAGGGATGTGTGTCTGAGGCTTTATCAGGCTCTGATCAGACCACATTTGGAGTTTTATGAGCAATTTTGGGCCCCATATCTCAAGAAGCGTGTATCGGCTCTGGAGCAGGTCCAGAGGAGGTTCACAAGAATGATCCCAGAAATGAAAGGCTTAACTTATAGAGTCATAGGGATGTATTGCATGGAAAGAGACCCTTCAATCCAACCCCTCCACACTGACCAGGTATCCTAACCTAATTGAGACCCATTTGCCAGCACTTGGTGCGTATCCCTCTAAACCCTTCCTATTCGTATACTTATCCAAATGAGGAACATTTGAGGACTCTGGGAATATACTTGATGGAGTTTAGAAGGATGAGGGGGAATCTGATTGAAACTTACAGAATACTGTATAGCCTGGACACTCGACATTGGAAAGATGTTTCCATTGGCAGAAGAGTTGAGGACCCAAGGGCGCAGCCTTAGGGTAAAGAGAACATCCTTTAGAACGGAGATAAAGAGAAACTTCTTTAGCCAGAGACTGGTAAGTCTGTGGAATTCCTTTCCACAGAAAGGCTGTGGAGGACAGGTCATTGAGTATGTTTAAGACACAGATAGATAGCTTCTTGATTGCCAAGAGAATTGAAGGTTATGGGGAGAAAGCAGGAAAACGCGGTTGAAAAACTTATCAACCATGATCAAATGGCAGAGCAGACTCAATGGGCCGCATGGCCTAATTTGTACTTCTATAGTCTTATGGCCTTCTCTTTGAGAAGGACGGGAAGAGGTTCCGGTCAAGCAGAAACAACATCATGAATCGTTACAGTTGAATTGCTCATTCCTGTGTTGCGTATTCTCTGCAATTTTATTTATGATGATGACACAGCTTATAAATCTTCCACTCCAATTTGGTGCACTGTCTTTCTTTTCAACATGATTAGGGCTGTCTCACCACACGACAGAGGATTACTGTCGAATGATATCTCACAGTCTGTTTCCACAGATGCAGGCTTGCTTCATGTGTTTCGATGCATCATCATGCAGAACATGCTGGGAACTGCAATTATATATTCATGAAAAACTAAAAGCTGAAATATTTACCCAGTGGCAATCCATCATTAGTTATAATTAATAGCTCAATTCCTAACAATTGTTTCATTTTAATACGTTAAGTAACATTTTACCTTGACGAAAACAGCTCATTAGCAGCAACAATAGTCAAGGGTGGCATTGTTGTTTCTGGTTTGTATTTCACAGAATTTGAGAAAAGCTAAACAAAGTTTTTTTCCACAATGCTCTCACTCTCTGAGTGACAACAAGGAGCAGTGATTTAGTGACAATGCACTCACTTCAGAACCAAATGATCAAAGATTCAATCCATCATCAATTTCTACTGCTGGTCAGATTTGACCAATAGAATCATAATTTATCCTCTTTTGCTCCATAAAATATGAATACTGGCAGAGGCTTTCAGTTGATCATATTAAAGGGTAACATAGAAAAAATAGGTCTTGAAACCAATAATTTAATCTCAAATATTCAGAATCTAAAAGAGAATCTTGTTTGACAAAGTTTGAGAAGAGTAATGCTGCAGAAAAAATGTAGCTATATTCCCAAAGGCGTTTGTTAAGGTGTTATATAATAGAGGGGAATGAATAATGCTAGAGTGCGCAAATCTCAGAAAAATGTAGCAAAATGGATAACCTGTTAGTTGCAAGGCGGAGAGCAGGAATCAAGGGTAAAGAGTAATTCCGATTGCAGAAGATAGACAGTGGGGTCAAATAAATATCAGTGCATGGACTGCTGTTACTGACAATGTATAGGAACAACTGAGACATTGGAATAGAAAGCATATTTATGGATGAGACCAGTTTTCAGGGGCAGAGGGCAGCTGGGGACAAATTAATGAGGAAGGCTGCAGCAAATTGCAAGAAGTGTTCACTTGGTAAATTAATTTTAAAAGCGGGAGCTGAGAGATTTTAGGTTTTGGTGAGAAAAATAAGGAGTTAACATATGTTGCTGAAAAACAAGAAACTGAAATCCGTGAAAAGGTGTGAGGATTAGGGAGCACAAATGCGCAAATCACCAAATGCAGAAGTGTATGTTAATAAAGCCATTAAAAGAAAAAGCAAACCAAACAGTCGAGTTTATTTCTAGAAAGATAGAACCGAAAAGTAGAGAAGTTATTTCAAGTTTTAGAGTATCAGCTATAGTTCAGTAGCAATCTTATCAATGAGGCACAAGTGATTAGATTCTCATGGCAGAAGTGGGAGACAGGAAAATTCCAGGTTCCACCTACACTGGGGCAAAAGGACCTAGAAAAATGGGATTATCATTCCTGTGAAGCGCATTCTAATAGGAGTTGAGCCTGATCATCCAGGAAAAAGAGTATTCTAGGAAAAGGCCCGCCTAAGTTATATAGGGCTACGTCCCAGTTAGAATAAGAGCAGCAAGGCACTCCAACCCTCCATCCTGACACTCTTTCAGCACCCACACTCACTCCTCATGACACATCATCACGGCCCCTCAAGGCTTCTCTGCCAGGCTGTTGTTCGTTTATGCCTATTCAGCCACTAAACACTGTAACAAACCGATGAACCCTATAATGAAAATGGGATGTTATAAAACAAATGATTTCAGAAAGCAACCATTCATTGATTACTTCCTGCTATAAAAATACGTGTTTCTATCAGAGGATAAACAATGTGTTAATTATCCAGATCACTAAGAATGTCAATAACTGAAACTAAGGGCTGTATAAATACACTTTGTGAAATTGGTACAGAGATCAGATAGTCAGAGCTGTCATCATCAGGGGCTTAGGTGTTTCAGGAGAATCAAGATTTCTGGGTTTGTCAGCCAAGCCTCATCATGTGGCACTTGACTAACCAAGGCTGTCAAATAAACACTCAAATCAGTCATAGGCATTGAAACCACAACGTGCTGCCTCAAAGATGGCAACATTACACAATGTACTTTAAGACTAAAACAAATTGTTGGAGAAACTCAGCAAGTCTGGCAGCATCTGTGGACAGAAAGCAGAATTAAATCACCAGGTCCAGTGGCCTGTTTTCAGAACTGGACTCAGCAAACTGAGCCAAGCCACTGACCTCAAAATGTTAACTCTGTTTTCTCTCAGATGCTGCCAGACCTGTTGTGTTTTTCCAGCAATTTCTGTTTTTGTTTCAGATTTCCAGCATCCACAGTTCTTTGTTTTGTTACAATGTACTCTCTCCTTGCAAACTGTAAATAATGGTATCCAAATACTGAACCACACTAAGCTGTTTATTTTCTTGAACACCTTGTATCAATGATAACAGTTTTGATTCAGTATTAAAAGCCAATTAGTTTGATTGTCATATAGACAATCAATAATACTCAGCATTTCATTTTTAGACAGCCCTTGTTTTTCTAATAATTTGTTGCTGTAGTGTTTCTCACAATCAATTATTGTTATGGCGTTCCTACTCAACTACTATATGACAAACACATTGTTTCATAACATTTCCATTTTACTCCATGGATGTTGCATTATTCTATGACAACAATGTTCTTCTGTGTAGGGTCTCGAGTCCTCAAAGAGATTTTCAACATCCTTACAGTCCATGTCCCGATTACTTGAAAATTTTTCTATATTTCAAAGAAACTGGTTACATAGAGAAAGACAGAAAGCTTCATATACTGCTTCACTGCTCGTGATGTTGGAATCAATTATGGATAACATCACTTGGACAACAGCTATCTGCATGTTATAAGACACTACTCAGGATGATAATATGGAGCCTGATGCATACAGGGTACAAGCACCTAGGTGTGAAAAGTGCACAAGATTAAGTAACAATCTGCGCTATATCTGGAGTTTAGCAAACTATATTACGAGAGCACTGAGCATTTACCAATTTGAAATGAGCATCCAATGGAGACTTTTATCTTTATTATTCGAGCAAGACAGGAATGACTTCATTGACTTTCATGAGATGCTTTTCCAAAGTCACAATAGTGACAAAACATAAACAACTGATTTTCAAGTTCCATCATCTGGTTTTAATGTCCACAGCTGACAAGGTTTTTTTTTAAAAGAAAAGGAAATTCACTGACTTAAAAATGGTCACGGTGAAATGGGATAAATGAAGACAGTCTGAACTGAAATGCACATTTTACAAATCTCAGAAGTAATTCTCGTCTATTTTTGATTTAAACCACGAGGTGAATGTTCACATATTGGAGACAGAACCTTGTGAACAATTAGCATCACTAAAGAAATGTAAGAAACAAATAGCTGATGCCATTTAGGACTAAGAATGAGGAGAAATTTCTTCACCCAGAGAAAGTTAAGCCTGTGGACTTCTGTGCCACAGAGTGTAACTAAGGCCAAAACATAGAATGTTTTCAGAGTTAGATAAAGTTCTTAGGGCTAAAGGCACCGCAGGATATGGGGTGAGAAAGAAGGAATGGTGTACTGAGTTATGATCAGCCATGATCACATTGGATGGCTGAGCAGAGCTGAATGACCTATTCCTGTTCCTATTTTATATGTTTCTATTGCTTCTGCAGATATGAAATGGAAGAAAAAGTTTGTATTTCATTAGCTGGTTTTGGCAGAGGTCAGGTGACTGACATTTGACTGGAACCAGTGGGGAACAGCTCTCTGTCAGCCACTGGACAGACAAAGCACCTCATGACAAGACAAACAAGAGGGAACAATCCAGCCACCTCACCATTGTTGAGGATATGAGTCTTCAATTGGAGTAACCATGGCCTCAGGCTTCAGGGAACACCCTAAGGACTATAAACTATGTTTTCTTCCTTTTACTGGGCCCTAGCAGGAATGGGGAAGGTTGTTTGGACATCATATTCTGGAGGTGCGGTGGCCATAACCCTTAGGTTGGGGACTTGTGATTCTGTCAGTGGTCAGGGACAGTGGGGTTTAACTGCAGGTGAGGCCGGGAGTGAGTGGGAATGCAAGACCCTCCACCTTTGCCATTCTCCAACAGGTTGGCAGATGCACCGTTTGTTTTGATGACAGTGAGGGCTGTAGGGTGGATGATCTAAATGGTAATAGCACTGTAGAGAACTAAGTATGGAGAACTAAGAAGGCTAAGTGGCATTGCTGTGGACCAGATCAGACACCCTCAAATATTTTAAAAAGGTAATCTAGACTTTGTTTCAGATGCAGTGCAACTGGTTAAACTACTCGACTTTAATTAAAACATAATTTATTTAAATATTGTAGGTAAAATACAATCAAAGAAAGAGGAATTTAGAATAACTTAACTCTATTGGAAAATTTAACAGAATAATAGATACAGTGACTATTACTACTTAACTAATCCAACAGGGTAATGCCCCATAAACACACCTCTTGGCAAAAAATGAAAATTCAGACAGAGATACTAACATGCAGTTCTTCCATCCAGGAGGCAAAAATATATCAAGACAAAATTGAGAGAGTAGCAGCCAAAAGACATTCACTGAAACTTGCAACTCTGTTGAGACACCAACAGCTTCTTATGCTACCCAGAAATCCTGATCTGTGAGAGTTGGCCACACCCATTCAGGCTGCATTAAAAGAAAATCCAAGGGCTCCCAAGCTGTTTACTTAAGTGGTCTTCAGGACGCAGCTCGAAATCTTTGACTTGCAACCCCTTTTCCAAAACTTAAACAGGATGAAATAACCTCTTAAAGTGACAGCATCATCACAGGTATAATAGACAATTTGAGAGAGGCATTGACATTGTTCCCTGCCGCAAACTGACAGAGTCTAGACATTTGGGTTCCCTGCCCAGTGCCAGGGTTTAGGATATATGCTTAGAGCTGGAGAAGAAACTTGCAGTGGGAAGGGGAGGTGATTCTGAAGGTGGGTCAGATCGTACTCGGAATGTTAATTCTGTTTCTCTCTCCCTGGGTGCTGCCAGAGCCTACTGAGTTTCTCCAACATTCTCCACATTAAAATTTTAATGGCTATTGTTCACAACAGTACTAATGATGTAGGTAGAACCAGGGAAATGGTTCTGCTGAGGGAGTATGATGCTAAAATTGAAATAAAAGCCTAGAACCTCAAAGGTCATAATTCCTGGCCAAAGTATGTGACGAGTTAATGAGAGTGGATGCAGAAGTAAGATAAACATTGTCAAAAGATTCCAACTCAAAGGATTCTGAGAGAGCTCTGGCAGACTGGAAAACCATTAATGTGATATCCTGACATGAACGTAGAAAACCACAGGCCAGTTTGCCTGATGTCTGTCATTGGGAAAATACTACAGTCCATTATTAAGGAAGAAATAGCAAGATATTTAGAAAAGCTTAATGCCATCAGATAGAGCTAAAATGGTTAAAGTCTGGTTGAAGATTTGTAGCTCAGGTGTCCGTTGTTGTGGTTCTGTTCGCCGAGCTGGAAGTTTTTGCTGCAAACGTTTCGTTCCCTGGCTAGGGAACATCATCAGTGCTATTGGAGCCTCCTGTGAAGCGCTGCTTTGATGTTTCTTCCGGTATTTATAGTGGTTTGTTCTTGCCTCTTCCGGGTGTCAGTTTCAGCTGTAGTAGTTTGTATGTGGGGTCCAGGTCGATGTGTCTGTTGATGGATGTTCTTGCCGCTTCTGGGTGTCAGTTTCAGCTGTAGTGGTTTGTATATGGGGTCCAGGTCCATGTGTCTGTTAATGGAGTTTGTGGATGAATGCCATGCCTCTAGGAATTCCCTGGCTGTTTTCTGTCTGGCTTGTCCTATGATGGTAGTGTTTTCCCAGTCAAATTCATGTTCCTGGTTGTCTGAGTGTATGGCTACTAGGGATAGCTGGTCGTGTCGTTTTGTGGCTAGCTGGACTCATAACAGCACACAAGCCAACTTCCACACTCAGACAACAACTCACTAGAACAAAGGACCCAATAGCCAGCATGAGCCAAACTAATGTAGTTTACAAAATACCATGCAAGGACTGCACAAAACACTATATAGGACAAACAGGAAGAGAGCTAACAATCCGCATCCATGAACATCAGCTAGCCACAAAACGACACGACCAGCTATCCCTAATAGCTATACACTCAGACAACCAGGAACATGAATTTGACTGGGAAAACACTACCATCATAGGACAAGCCAGACAGAGAACAGCCAGGGAATTCCTAGAGGCATGGCATTCATCCACAAACTCCATTAACAGACACATGGACCTGGACACCATATACAAACCACTACAGCTGAAACTGACACCCGGAAGCGGCAAGAACATCCATCAACAGACACATCGACCTGGACCCCACTTACAAACTACTACAGCTGAAACTGACACCCGGAAGCGGCAAGAACAAACCACTATAAATACCGGAAGAAACATCAAAGCAGCGCTTCACAGGAGGCTCCAATAGCACTGATGATGTTCCCTAGCCAGGGAACGAAACGTTTGCAGCAAAAACTTCCAGCTCGGCGAACAGAACCACAACAGAGCTAAAATGGTTAAGCGGAAGGTAAATCATGGTTGACAAGTCTGTAAAAAGTATTTAAGGATACACCAAGCAGGGATGTTAAAGGGTTGAGGTATGGCATTTGGATTTTCAGAAGGCATTAGGTAAAATGCCACATGCAAAAGGAGCTCAGGGTGTTCTTGATGTGTGAACAAGGATTGAGGATTGGTTTGCATGTGGAAGGCAGAGAGTTAGAATGAATGGGTCCTTTTTTCAGTTTGGAAAGATGCAAATCACAAGGATAATCATAAGGACCAGTCCTAGGGCCTCAACTATTTATAATCTACATTAAAGACATGAAGGACAGGACAGAGTGTCCAAATTTGCTGATATTATAAAACTAGATGTGAGAGCGCATTGAGGATGTAGAGTCATAGAATTGTGGAATCACAGAATGCCTATGGTGAGGAAAGAGGCCATTTGTCCAATAGAGTCAGCACTGACCCTTCAAACAGCATCCCACCCTGACTCAACACCCTACCCCATCCCCATAACCCCACAATTACTATAGCTGACTCACCTAGCCTGCGCATCCTTCGACACTACGAACAATTTACCATGGCCAATCCACCTATCTTGCACTTGGTTGGATATAAGGAATCTGTAGGGGAGTTGGATCACACAAGATGACTGCAGCAACCCACTAAGACTCTTTTGACAGCATCATCCAAATCACTGAGCTCCATGATCTGAAAAAACAAGGGCAATAGGTACAAGGGAACACTGCCACCTACAATTTCCCATTCAAGTTACACCTCATCCTGACTTGGAAATACATCACCAGTCCTTCATTGTCACTGGATCAAAATCCTGGCATTCCTTCTTAACAGTAGAGTGGGTGTTCCTATCACATGGATGGCAGCAGTCCAAGAAGGCAACTCACTTACCTTGACAAGGGCAATTAAAGATGAGCAACAATATTGTTCTAACTAGTGACATTCACATCCTATAAATCAATAATTCAAGAACCAATACATACTGCAATCATATAACTTAAACTTTAGCATTTGCAAGATGATTTTAAGCAAGCTAATTCAAACTTGAGGCAGCATATTCTGATTTTTCACACCTTTAGTCAGCTGTTCAACTCAAAGCAATGTAATTGCTGCTGATTGCATGCTACAATTATTTGCAGCACTAGGCAATGTGAAGTCTGCATGCTTCCTACATTAGAATCAACCAGTGCAGATTCATCATGAATGCCGATACTTGAGTCAGTTTTTGGGAGTGTCAATTTTTGCTGCCTGTAAGTTTTGGCAGTCATTTTGCTAACGCTTAAATATTTGGAAAGTTCAGAGTACTGATTTTCTGGTATTAATCTCTAGAATGCACTGACTGACTGAAGACTATGTTACATAACAGCAAATAGAATCTTGGATTCTCTACACTGTGAAAACAGCTATTCAGCCCATCAGGTCTCCCAAAGAGCATTTCAACCCTCTACCCTATATTTTCCCATGGCCAATCCGCTTAGCTTGCACATCTCTAAACTGTGGGAAGAAACTGCAGCGCCCAGAGGCAACTCACGCAGACACAGGGAGAACATGCAAATTCCACACAGTCACCCAAGGCTGGAATCGAACTCAGGTCCCTGGCACTGTGAGGCAGCGGTACTAACCACTGAGCCACCATGATGGAAGCATCACCTGAGAAGTATCAGAGATGAAGGGTAAATGTGGATAATTACTTGTTCAGCACCAAACATAATGGTAAGAGAATCCAACATAAACTGTTGGACTTATCAGACTTCCCTTTATTTCCAAAGGGCAATTTTATTTTTGTGAAATGTGGTGATGCTTATTTATGGGCACCTTCCAGCTGAAAGTAAACACAGGTTATTGCTTTTTTAAAAAAGTTTTGCTCCAGCACAGTGCTCCTTCACTGCTCAGTTTATGGGACCCAATTGGAAGCCCATCTTTAAAAGAGTTGCCATAAAAATGTCGTTTCTTTTCCAACTGTTCTTACCAGACACACCACTGTGCTAGCAGCTTGTGTCATTAGAAAGAATTTTGAAGAGAATCAAAGTTGTCAAGAGGGTAGTCAATCTTTTCAAGCTCATTGTCGTCTATACTTTCACTCAATTGGGGACAAAATGGCTCCAATTAAAATGAGCAGTGAATGAGCTTTGATGGACTGGATTTTGAAAGGTTCTCATGTTCCATCTTTCTGACAGTTCTTGAGCAAAGAGCTTTCTCTTTGAAAATATTTTTTCACTAGTTTAAGGCAAATTGCTCTCAGTTTATTTGAAGCACTAGTTTGGATACAGATGCATTACTTACTGTAATTAATGGGGTTAGGTCTCCTTCTCAAGGGCAATTAGAGATAAGCAGCACATGTTGTCCTAGAAGTGACATCCACATGCCATGAATGAACATTTTTAAAATCATTTTAATAATTAAATCAGTAATTTAATACTTCTTAATTTATGTTGTTGACAGGAGTTAGTGAACTGCAGATGATAGAAATTCACAGAGCAAGATAGGTAGCTTTATTAATAATGCAGCAAATACGATATCTGTGGTGTTTTCTGCTAATTTGGCAACTTAATTGTTTTAAAGCACACTCTACGACTGAATGATCCTCTTTAGTAACTTAATAATTTATAATTTTTCCCATTTATTGTCAATGAGAAAATGTCTTCTGAACTATGGATGAGACTTGATCATAAAATTGAAAGTCCTCAACTGTCCAGTAAAGTACTATGGCTGTCATAACACAAATGTAAACTGAAATGCTGCCATCTTCTCCACTGATTTCAGTTAAATTATAGACTGTGTTTTGACAAGGCAGGTTTGGCAGTGGAGCTTCTAAAAACAAAGTTTTACTTCTGAAACAAGTGGAGCAGGTCAAATAATCTCCCACGTACATTGTGGGGGTGGAGGGGTCGTGGTTTGGTGGGGTTGGGGGTGGATGTGGGAAAAGCAGCATGCCCTCAGTTCCTCAGTCTAATGAATAACTAAAGATGCAATGAAATCAGATGCCAGCAAAATGGCCTGGAACTCTCCCAGAATCATATCCCAGTTTCCGAGTGTGTATATGCAAACCAAACATATGTTAGTGACGTTTGAACTGATTAGTGTGTGACTTGATGGGATAGTGTTTCATACAATTTATTTCACTTCTTATTTCACTCCTACATTCATTAAATTTTTTTTCTTCTTTTCTTTCAGTTCTCCCCACACCAGCACATAACATTGCCACACTGAGAGAGGAATCTGTTTCCAACCCATTACCTGTTCCACTTTTGAAACAATTGCTTTGAAAGGTGTCCAAACAATTATTTACAAGTTACCATTTTATTTCTGCCTTCTCAGAGAGACCACCTCAAATGTGCTTTTGGTTATCACAGTCGAGGCAATATCAGGACACTGGACACACAGAGCATTTGAAATTATCATCCAAAAATCAAATAAACTACTTCCCAGCAACAATAATGAAGATTGTTGGCCGATCACCTATTGAAGATATCCAAGGCATTAACGAGAATTCCTAGCAACAGATAGAGCAGACAATCAGATATTCTCAACTCACTATAAACAGGATAGTTCTTTCTCACGGCAATTGGAATTAACTTGAATTTCTTCTGATATTAAATTCGAATTATTTGTGATTGTGATCCAAAGTCAAAATTCTTGAGTACTGATTTTGCAGCATCCAGTGCCTCCCACTATTTTTGGATTTCACGTGGACAGAATCAAATTTGCTGAAGCCTGAGATGCTGGAGAACATTGGAGGAGGCCAGTATGGATCATCCACTAGGCACTTCCAGCTGAAGATTGCTGCGAATGCTTCA
This sequence comes from Hemiscyllium ocellatum, assembly GCF_020745735.1. Classification (NCBI taxonomy): domain Eukaryota; kingdom Metazoa; phylum Chordata; class Chondrichthyes; order Orectolobiformes; family Hemiscylliidae; genus Hemiscyllium; species Hemiscyllium ocellatum. The sequence continues at coordinate 59,742,508 of NC_083414.1, forward strand.
GCCTTATCTTTCATACTAACATATTGGACTCATCCATCATTGAGGATGCTGCTACTTGTGAAGTCTGTCCTTCCAATGGGTTGTCTAATTCTCCGTCACACCATTTGGGAATGGTTCCATCAGGGCTGTAGAGCTTAGATCTGATTCATTAGTTGCCAAAGTGTTTAGCCCAATAGCTTGTTGCTTTTGCTGTTTATGGTACCCCTGTTTGACCAGTTTGTCACCTCATGTTTAGGTGTGTCCCTTGTTGCTCCTGACATGATCCTCTGCATTCTTCATTGACTCGGGGTGGTATGCTTGGCTTGGTGATAATTTTACTTTGGGGTATATGTCGGGCTATGAGCTACAGACTCTGAGTAATTTCTACTCATTACGCTATCTCATGGATGTCCAGTTTTGAGTTGCAATATCTGTTCGAAATCTAACCTGTTTGGTATTGTGGTATTGCGCATGATTGTTATCTTGCAGAAGGACAGTACTCATCTCACTGTGTTACACTGGTTCTCTAAATGAGCACTTTATTCCATGCCAGTCTCCAACCTCCTGCATGTTTTACTTTTCAGTTCACAGTCTCATTCTATTTTGAATGCTTCCATTGAACCTGATTCCGCCAAATGGAGAATCAGCAGTACCAATGTCCTCTCTCAGTATGGCTTTGGTGACTTTCTGTTCCAGTGACCGTGTGGAATTGTGGTCTTTCAAGAAGGAGGCCATCTGGTGTGTTCTGTGGTGGAACTGGTCCTCCTGAGAGCAGATGCAGTGGAGGCAGAGGAATTGGGAATAAGGGATAGCATTTTTACAGGATGCAGGGTGGGAGGAGGTGTAGTTCACGTAGCTGTGGGAGTCAATGGGTTTGTAGAAGATGCTCATGTAGACTTTCTGTTCCCTGTGCATCCCAGACTTTAAACAGTTGCTGTTGAAACAAAGATTTTCTCACATTTGCAAACAGAGCAAAAACAATGATTTTGACTCGGAACTCTCTTATTCTAGATCTTTAAACAAATGGAAGTAATTCCTCCCTATCTACACAGTCCAGACCTTTCACAACTTTGAATGCCTCGATCAAATCTCCTTTTAGTTAACTTTTTTCCCCAATGAAATATAAAAAGGATATTATTAAACCAGAAATATTGCAAAAAATATCTACTAGGATGCTGCCTGGACTGCAAGGTTTGAGTTAGAAGAAGAGATTGGATAGCCTGGCCTTTTTTCTTGGGTAGACAAACAGGAGGCTGAAAGAACACAACAAGCCAGGCAGCATCAGGAGGTGGAAAAGTCAACATTTCAGGTGTAACCCTTATTCAGGACTTTTCTTCCTGGAGCATAGAAGACTGAAGCGTGACCTTACCGAGGTTGATAAAATCAAGGAAGGCATAAATGTAGTAGAAAGCCAACAGCTTTATCTTGTGGCAGGGGAGTATAAAATTAGAGGGCACAGTGAGAAGGGAGAGATATAAAAGGATCTAGAGAGACATTTTTCCACACAAAAGGTGATGAATGTTGGAACAGGCAGCTAGTGGTAGTGGTGGAAGTGAGAACAATTTTGTCATTGAAGAAACATTTAGACAGGTACATAAATGGGAGAGCTATGGATGGATATGGACCAAACATGGGCAAATGGGACTCGCTTAATTGTGAAAACTGGATGGCATGGGCAAGTTGAGCTGAGGGGCCTGTTTCCATGCTCTAGACCTCTACGACTCTCTCGAATCAGTCCTAAATTCTCCAATTTGTTTTTTCCGATTGAAGTCTCTCATCATTAGAACCATTCTCAGGAATCTGTTTGAACCTTCTCCAATGCCGTCACATCCTTCTGAAACTGAGGCATCTAGAGCTGTATGGTAAACTCCAGCTAAGGCCAAACTAGCGTCAGGATTCAGGAGGATAGCGTGCTGTCAATCAAGTCCCATTGTTCACGTAAATGTGAAAACCTGATTGATAGATCACACTGCTGGATCGTACCCAATTGCTTAATCTACTTCAAAAAATATGTTTTCGTTAATTTAAATAACAAGAAAGCAATAATTTATTGTAAGCAAGTTGTTGTTAAAACCAATGGCAAAAAAGAAACATTGGTTGCTCATTTCTAACTCTATAACCTAAATTCTGCCCGTTTCTGAACACTTCCATGCACATACATACAGGCACTCAAACAATAATTAGAGACACAAGTATTATGGGTGGAGAAATGGGAAAAAATAGTCAGAGAAGCACAGTTCAGGCACCAGACTGGATCAGAGCATCGACAAATTGTTTTCAGTTGGCTCCTTCAGATTCTTTGCTAATGACAGGAGGTTGTGCAAATGCCTATTCTCAGTCTTTCATTTGCTGGTTGAGAATCTGCCCTTTCAGTGCCTCTGAAGACTTTTTAAAAACCTTTTTTTTTCTGAACAAGAACATTTGCAGAGAGAGATCAACTCACTGTAAAAAGGTGATTGATAACAGCCACAACAGCCAGGTTCATATGAATGGCAGAGCAAACTCAAAGGGCCAAATGGCTTACTGCTCTTCATATTTTCAGTGTTTCAATGGGTAACCCTGGAAGTACTTATGTCTGGACTGGCTAGAAAGGTTGAGGATTTTCTTGCCAGATGCAAAACTCCAAGGGTCAGAGGGAGGATGGGCAAGGTGAAAGTAGAGGACTTGGACTCTGGAATGTGGTGAGGTGTCCTGAGTGTCTGACTCGGCTGCGCAGAGGGCACTCAGTGTTAGTGGTATGGAAGGTTGGAGGGGCTGAGTGGGTGACAAAGGATGCTGCAGTGAGAGGTACACAGCATGAACCTCGGTGGGGGCTGGATGCAGTGGCGGAGATAGAGGGAGTGTGAGGTAGCAGACAGAAGAGTGTGGCCCTTACCTTGGCAGAGTAGAGAAGGTCATTAAGCTTTTTACAGCTCTAAGGACTCTTTCTCCAGGTAGTTGAGATGGCACTGATCCAGATGGCAATTTACAACCAGGCTGTTAGTGTCTGGTGGCATGTCCACCCCCATTGGTCCTTCAGGAAGAGGATTTCGGAGACACCATCCCATTAACCAGGTCCCTGCCAGATCTAGGTCCCTGCCAGAAAATTGCGGTGCCATCTTCTCCTTTTCCGATATTTTATGGGAACATCCTTGAACGAGTAGGGAGTCTTTGGAATGCCAGTGCTTGTCTGGTGCACAGCAGATGTCACGAACACAAGGGATGTGGGTCTTTTGGTGGATTTCTGCTGAGTGGTGAGCTGTTCTGTGAATAGCCAGTGTTAAACTGGAGCTAGAATTGGATGGGAGGGATGCCACAGGGACAGGTTAAGTAGTTAATGAAGTGAGTTTGGTACAATATTGTAAGAAAACTTGTTAGCTCTCACAGCATAAAAAAAACACAACATAGTTTTTTTTGGCTTAGTACAAGTTATGGTTCAGCTCTTTCTCCTTGTTTGAAACTTTTACTTACGTTTGACTGGCCGTTTGATAGTCTGTTTTATTGTATTTATCAGAGTTAATAACTAATAAAATTCGTCTCTATTTCACACAAGAAAACTTTTAATTCTTTAACTTTTAGATTAGCATGACTGTTTAATCCAAGCCTTATACAACTACGTGCTAAAAAGATGAATTAAAAATATATGTTGTGACTAAAAGTGAATTATAAAGAGGGGACCAGAATTACTCTCCTCAACTGGTCCTGACAATAATAAAAAATCAATAAAATATGATGTGTAGTATTAAGTACTGTGCTTCTCAAAATGTGCTTAAAAAAGGCAAAGTTTACATATCAACAGTTCAAGGTATGTGCCTTATAGAGAGCAAACTGAAAGTGGTCAATGATCTGGTGAAAGCCCCCTTCCACTCGTGATAGAAAAAATGATGATGAAGTCAAGACCCAGTTATAAGCATCCCTAAGAGATACTATTACTCAGGTCACAGGCTCCTAATTCGAAGACTCCAGTTTTCATTGAAGCAGCCATGCATGCCATTGCTAACTTCAGAATCTCATTAATAATGGGAACCTTCGTCATGCTGTGGAACAACACTGAGAGGCAGCCCAAGACATTCAGTAACTGCTGGAGCATAGAAACTACCCTTCTCCTAAAGGTGAGAATCAAAAGTCTGCATCTTTGTCAACCGATGGGAGTTTGGCAACCAATGATCCATTTTACTCCACTCAAAACTGCACCAAAGGCAACTGGAGGTAATGTGCAGATCATTTAAATTCATCACAGTATTTACCTCAATTACTATGACAAAGTGCTAAATAAATTTTGTGTCTCAGGGAAACTTACTTCAAACATCATGAGCAAAAGAGATGTTGACAGTCCTTTGAGTGTAATATTTGTTTGGGACACCACTCACAGGCATTTGGCCTGGATAAAGCACCCCCACTTGGTTATTGAAGATGATGCACAATGATACATAAGAAGAACTCTATTGATCCTTATTCTCCTAGCATCTCGATTCTAACAACTCTGCATTTGTGTGGACAGTCCGTGTTTGAACTATCTTCTGCTGGCTATCCGGCCAAAGTTTGTTCTTTTTTGTCAAGAGCATGAGCAGGCATTCTAATTCTGTGAGTGCCTTAAACAGTGTGGATTTCACCAATTTCTTCATTTCCCCATCTCCCTCCTTATCCCAGTCCCAAGCCTCCAACTCGGCACTGCCCTCTTGACCTGTCCATCTTCCTTCTCACCTATTTGCTCTATGCTCCTCTCTGACTTATTACTTCCCCACCCCACCCCCATCTACCAATTGCATTCCCAGCTAATAACCCCCCCGCCCCCCCCCCCCCCCCCCCCCAGCCCCACCCCACTCCCATTTATCTCTCAGTCCCCCTGGCTCACAATCCTCATTCCTGATGAAGGGCTTATTCCCAAAACATTGATTCTCCATCTTGGATGCTGCCTGACCAGCTGTGCTTTTCCAACACCGCACTCTCGACACTGCCTTAATCAAGTAGCAATTAAGGATGGTGTAGCAGCTTGTAGCAAGGATAATGCCTGAGGTGACACTACATGCTGAAATTGTTATCATGTTTCCTTCACAGCTTTTGCTGCACTTTTGTAATAACAGCACATCTTCGGGACAGAATCTCAGGTCATAAGTATATATGCACCAAAGGACTCTTTTCCCTGACACACAAAATCAAATCTGAATTTACTTTATGTCTGTTAAGCTCTTGTGCAGATTTTACAGTGAGAATATTATACTGTAAGAGAAAGACTACACAGTGCATCTTAGGTTCCTTCAGTCCTTTTAACCTGAAATACTGCGGATGCTGAAAATTTGAGTCAAACACTGAGAATGCCAGAGAAACTCAGCAGGTCTGGCAAATCTCTGTGGAGAAAAAATAAACAAATTTAACATCTTGCGTGTGGTATGACTCTTCTTAAGAAATTCTTCAAAGTCCTGAAGAAGACTTGTTGCAGACTTAAGACATTCTCTCTGTTCTTCTCTCTCCACAGATGCTGCCAGATTTGCAGGCCATTGCCAGTACTGCATGTGTTTGTAACTTCAGTCCTTTCACTGGAGTCCTTTCCATTCACTGTCACTTAAGTCAGCCGTTTCTTTTCTCTCAACCTGTTCAAAATAACATTGTACATCAAAAGAAAGGAAATGGCTCTGCATTTTGATGCAGCTCAGCTCTATGAATTCTCCTTCCTCATTCAGAAAGTTGTGAGGTTACGTTCCCTGTCCTGTACCCAAGTGCAAAAATCAATGCCAACATTTCAGTGTCAAACTGAAGGATGGTTGCATTACTGGAAGTGCTGTCTTATAGATGAACCATTAAAACAAGGCCTGGTCCGCCCTCACTGGTAGATATAAAAGATGTGGGCAGCACGGTGACACAGTGGTTAGCACTGCTGCCTCACAGCGCCAGAGACCCGGGTTCAATTCCTGCCGCGGGCGACTCTCTCTGTGGAGTTTGCACATTCTCCCTGTTGTCTGCATGGGTTTCCTCCGGGTGCTCTGGTTTCCTCCCACAGTCCAAAGATGTGCAGGTTAGGTGAATTGGCCATGCTAAATTGCCCATAGTGTTAGGTGAAGGGGTAAATGTAGGGGAATGGGTCTGGGTGGGTTGCGGGTCGGTGTGGACTTGTTGGGCCGAAGGGCCTGTTTCCACACTGTAAGTAATCTAATCTAATCCCATGGCACTTCCCTTTTAAAAAAAAAGATTTGGAGATGCTGGTGTTGGACTGGTGTGTACAAAGTTAAAAATCACACAACACCTGAGGAAGGAGCAGTGCTCTGAAAATGAGTGCTTCCAAATAAACCTGTTGGACTATAACCTGACGTTGTGTGCTTTTTAACTTAATAAAACAAAGAGTAAGGGAACGCATCCTAGTGTCTCGGTATCTCATGCTATTTCTGGGAAATTGTTGTTTGCATATTGGCTGCTGCGTTTCCTACTTTAGAGCAGTGATAGCTATAAAGTGCTTTGGAGACATCCAGAGATATGAAGGCTATATAATTGCATATCTGATTTGTAGAGGACACGGAATTCATCAGTTGTAACTCATACACAGCTGGAATCAACTAGCTGTCACTGATACAGCGCTGTTTGAGATCATGGAGGAATATGTGCATCAGCAGAAATTCATTTAAAATTTGATCAATTTTGAAATTTTAAATCTCATTCCTTCTGTACTGTTATCACCCTGTAACTATAAATGTTCATTTAATGTCCACAACGCACTGAAAGTGTTCTATCAGGCATTTGTACATTTGCAGTCAAAATCCATGTTGGCTGTTTCTTATCAAGCCACAGTCCTACAGCTGCCCACCAGACTAATCTTTAGAATGTTTTTCACTGTTCATGGGAAACCAATATATGCATATTAAAAAACAATAGTGGCACATAAAACAACACATGACAAGGATACGGTGAGTACAGAACAGAAGGATGTGTTGCGAGAGTGAGAGGTAAAGCACTGGTGGAAGCTTGTGGAGAGCATAAATCTTCCAATGGGACAGTTGGGCTAATAACCTGTAAACCCTATTCAATGTGATGCTTTCGATGAATCTGTAACTTGTAAAGTAGGTGTTTGAATCTTTGATTTTTCTGGGGAGGAACTTCTTCACCTAGAGTGTTGGGAATCTGTGGAATTCTCAGCCCAGTGAAAGCTTTGAGGCTACCTGAATGAATGTTTTTAATGCAAAGATAAACAGATGTTTAAACAGTTGAAGGAATTAAGTGTTATGGTGAGTGAGCGGATAATGGATCTGAATCCGTGAAAAGATCAGCCATGATCTTACTAAATGGCAGAGCAGACTCGACAGGCCAGATGGCCTACTCCTGCTTATATTTCTTATGCTTTTATGTTGTTATCTCAGCCACCACTAGCAAGTACTGCACTTCTTGCCCCAAAAGTATTCTATTTCTATGACCCTTTTACAGATCTCCTCCTTGTACCATGCCTAGTTGCAGAGTCTTCAGCATATTCTCTCTGAACAGCTCTCCTAAAAACTTTACACCTCTCTCTCTCTTCTCAAAATCCACATCTTCAACCAAATTTTCAGTCGTACATTCTGAATGCTCCTTCCTGGTTCAATGTCTATTTCCCTTAAGTTTATCTATAAAGGATAGTAAAACATTATTTGCACTATAGGTTCTATACAGGTCAATGCTGCTTGAAGCTCTATTAGGGTAGGCCAAGGGCTCACTGAAACTACTTCTTCGGAAAAAAATGACAAAATGATCCACTGTTATCCATTACATTCAAAATCTCTTTGAATGATGTGGAAGATCAGTGCAAGATTGGATCATATATTGTTTACTCTGGGCATGTACAACAATGCAACAATCTGGGGCACGTGCTACAATCTGGGGTGGCATGATGGCTCCGTGGTTAGCTGTTTCTTATCAAGCTGGGAATTTGTGTTGCAGACGTTTCGTCCCATGCCTAGGTGACATCCTCAGTGCTTGGGAGCCTCCTGTGAAGCGCTTCTGTGATCTTTCCTCTGCCATTCGTAGTGGTTTGAATCTGCTGCTTCCGGTTGTCAGTTCCAGCTGTCCATTGCAGTGGCCAATATATTGGGTCCAGGTCGATGTGCTTATTGATTGAATCTGTGGATGAGTGCTATGCCTCCAGGAATTCCCTGGCTGTTCTCTGTTTGGCTTGTCCTATAATAGTAGTCACAGCACCAGGACCTGGATTCAATTCCTGACTGTCTATGCAGAGTTTGCACATTTTTCCCATTTGGGGTTCCTCTGGTTTCCTCTCATAGTCCAAAGATGTGCAAGTTAAGTGTTATTAGCCATGGCAAATGCAGGGATAGGGTAGTGGGGTGGGTCTGGGTGGATTGCTCTTCAGAAGGTTGGTGAGGTATCAATGGGAGGAACTGTCTGCTTCTGCACTGTAAGGATTCTGAACTATTGGAAGTTTGATTTGTTGAGGATTGATTGTAGACTTAAGTCTCAGTGTTGAACAATAGATGTATCAGTGTGACATGCAGGTTTGTATCCTTTAGGTACAGTATTTATTTTGTTTTGAAGCGTGGGTTTCTGCTCTATCATTGGAACATCCAATCAACATTTGACCCACCAATTGGTTTGTATTCCTACCTGGGAGCTATTGTGAATTTCAAATTCAGCCTGATACAACTCCTCAGTACTATGCTAACGAAGAGTGAAAGGCACTTCTCAAAGCTTTTCCTCATACCTTTCTTCAATAACATCAGCATCTCAATGCAGTTTAGTCCTGTGGGAAATGAATTAATTGCTGGATATATTAGGCCCATCTTCAAGTTATTTACATCAAGCTAATGTGTCCCATTGCACTTGCAATGTAACTTCATTACCACAGGTAAAAATGTTTGGTTTAGTCTCTCTCCATAACAAAACACTAAACTGCATACTGTGATCCCAAAGCAGTTATTCGAATATTAGAATGTCATTTAATACATAAACAAGAAAATATAATGTGTTCAATCCAAATAAAGGAGGTTGTGTTATCAAGTTACATTTCTGCAACTGTGGATTTTTATTTGAGTTTATCAGCTCTTTCGAGGCAGTGGCAGCTTTTATGCATTTTCTACCTGTCATATATAGTCTTGGTTATGTCACCATTCAGAATATCCTGCAAGAAGTTAACTTCATTAAAATATAACACACAATTGAGACATCTTTCTGTAGAACACCCACTCAGCCTGATTAATTTATCAGGATCATTCTCCAGAAGAGAGAATACAAACTTCAGGAAGAAAATCCAATTCACCATGCTCTGGTGAGAAAGAACAGTAATAAAAACAGGCCCTTGTAGGCGAACTGCTCAAGCATATGCAAGCAATCGTGCTTTCCACTCCTCCTCCACATCAGCCTCTACTCCCAGCTAAACGCCTACAAAATAACTCCAAACAGGAAAGAACTGCAATGTTAATGTCGATCACAGTATCAACATTACTCCCTAGGCAGCTGAAACAGTCCTGAGTGCATGTGATAAATTAAATTGGGCCAAACATGTGAGATCGAGAAAGGGACAGAGGCAATTTTTAATCAACTCTAAAACTTGCTAACTAATGGCTGCCCATGTTGCAAACATGCAGAGTTACGCTTGATTGGCACCACATCTGCAAAAGTTCAGTCCCTCCCCCACTGATGCTCAGCAGCACCAGCACATATCGACAAATTCACCAAAGCTCCTAAGATGATAGCTCTTAAATCCATGACCACTTCCAAGGGTAGCAGATACGTGGGAACACCACCATCTGCCAGTTCCCCTCCAAGCTACTTACCATCGTGACTTGGAAATATATTGCCGTTTCTTTAGTGTAGCTAGATCAAAATCCTCGATTTCCCTCCCTATTTTAGGTATACCTTCCATACGTGGACGGCAGTGGTTCAAGAATGAGCTCACTACCACCTTCTCAATGATAACTAGAGACAGGCAATAAATGCTGGTAAGCCTGTGACACCCACCTGATACTTATGTGATGTGAATGTTTTGCCTTAGACTACTATAAGTAATAACTATATCCAAAAAGAGAGAATTTAACCTCTGTCCTTGACATTCAACAGCCTAACTATCACAGATTCTTCAGGAGCAACACCCTATGGGCTACTATTGACCAGAAACTAATCAAATCTGGAATTAAATCAAATGTTCTCTGTTGGGTGGAATCATGCCTAGAGCAAAGGAAGATACTTGTATTTATTATAGGTCAGTCACCTCAGCTCCAGGACATCTCTACAGGAGTCCCTCAGAATAGTGTCCGAGGCTGACACGTCCTCAGCTGCTTCATCAATGACTTTCCCTTCATCATAAGATCGAAAGCAGGGATTTTCATTATTGATTGCACAATCTTCAGCATCATTCACCTATCCTCAGATTCTAAAGCAGTCCATGTACTGGAATTCAATGTACTGGAATGAGAATTCAACAATATCCAGGCTTGGACAGATAAGTGACAACAAACAGTTGCACCATACAAGTACCAGACAATGACCATCATCAACAAAAGAGAAGGTAACCATCCACCTTCAGTAGCATTACCTATAACAATACTTAAGAAGCTCAATGCCATCCAGGAGAAAGCAGCCGACTTGATTATCACAACCCCACCACTTTCAACGTCCAGCTACTTCCACATTGATACACAGTAACAACATTATCAATACCAATACCAATAACAGCATTATCAATTACTGACACATAATATTAACAGCACATCCCCACAACAGCACCTTCCAAACTCGTGAACTTGACCCAGAGGATATAAGCAGCAGATCCATGGATTCCTACTGCAAGACTCACATCACCTGAGTGAATAAATATCTCTGCGTGGCTTCAAGAGCACGACAGAGGCTGGGAATACTGCACCAAGTAACTCACCTCCTGACTCCCTAGTACCTTGTTCACCATCTATTGGTCACAAGTCAGGAATGTGACACAATGCTCTTTACTTGCCTGAATAAGAACAGATCTGACAAATTTTAAGAAGCTTGAAACCATTCAACAGCCCATTTGATTTATTCCCCATCTACCAGTGAAAACATTTGTTCCTTCCACTATCAACATACAGAAGTAGATTACATAACATACTCAAGATGCACAGGTAGCAATTCACCAAGATTCCTTTGGCAGCCCCTTCCAAACCAATGATCTCCAAGAAGGGCAGCAGATGCATGGGAAAACTGTAGCATGTTGGTTCACCTACAAGTCACTTACCATCCTGACTTAGAACTATAGCTGGCTGAGGGGCAAGGCTCAACAGGGTAAACAAAGCAAGGCAGGATTCTATGTCACAGCCTCAGAGAGAGTGAGCACTAATAGACCAAATAAAAAGATCAGAAATTCAGTTGGGACCAATCCATGAGCTGGGATGTGTGCCCCTGAGCACAATATGTCTTTGGTTCTCGCTACAAAGAGAGTTGCCTTTGAAGTGCAGAAGTGTATGAGGGCCAGCGATGTGCCATGTAGGTTGTTAGAGCCTGGCACATGTTGGATGTCAAATGTCTGTGGATGTGGGTGTACGGGGACTGTGCCCATGGAGTATGCCCTGAGATGTTTGTGCCATGCATCCAATATGCAGGTCCATTGGACCAAAGCATGAGCTGAAGTCACCAGATACTGACACTGACTATGTGTCAAGATGTCTCAGTGCTCAGTTTACTCACAGCAGGTGGCAAGAGAGGAAGCTCTACATTAATGAGGCAAGACGAGCAGTTAGTTAGGTTATTAGCAAGCAATAGTCCCCAGAAGTGACAACTCACCACTCCTTAGCAAGGATCTCCCCTTGACACCCGGAACTTAGTCAAAAGACCCAGCACGTGGACTTACACCACTTGATTCTACAACATTTCTTGCCGTAGCCAACATTGTTCAGGCCCAAATGCGATTGCCCCCAGATTACGTGGCTATGAATTCTTTGCTATCTACCAGACCTTGCTAGGTAAAGCTAAAGTCACCATAGTCCCCAAGGACCACAGGGCTGCTTTCTCATGTGTGTGTGAGAGTGAGAGAGAGAGAGAGCGAGAGAGAGAGAGAGATGGCTTGAATCTTGCTATTTGTAAATCAGCTGCCCTATTTCCCATACTCCAAAATGTTTATTAAATATAAAGTCCTGAAGGACTGTCTGAGATCACAAAAGACATTGCATACATTTAAATTTTTTTTATTTCCAAATTACCAATATTTCCAATATTGTCTCTACAATCTCTGCTCCCTATTCTAAGACTTCAATTAATTTAGCGAGCAATTGTTAAAAAGGAAGATACTGAGCAACCTCCATATAATAGCAATGGAATAGCATAGGATTTAAGCTTACTTATGATAATAACCATTTTGTCTTCTACGTTCCAACATTAAAAGAAAAGCTTGGTTTATTTTCCATGGACTTTTGCATCTGCCCTTGCAGTGTCCTTCAATTCCAAATCATGGATGAATCTCACTGCATGTGGAGAACTTATTGCACAGTCACCAAATGGTGGTCAGACTACACATTGTGAGGCAAGATGTATGGTGCCAGCGTTTTCTTACAAGTTGTCTCTCCTAATAGCCCAGATGAGAATAGACCCCCACTCATAATGCACATGGCTTTCCATTTTAAGTGCTCTACATGTATTTCTGTGTTTTATACTTCTATGTGTGCAAACACAGCATAATATATTTAGCACAGAATTCAGGTTGTGAAGAAACTGCAACAGTAACTTGTTAAAAAATCATTTCGGTTCTATACTGTTGTAAAACTGAGTTGTGATAAAGAAGCTGGCAAATATCACAGCAAAAGGAATGTTATGCAATGTACAAAATTGTGCTATGAATGTCTGACACCAAAACATGGTCAAAATGACAATCTTGTAGCCCAAAAGAAGTTGCCTCAAATATTTTGAAATACCTGTTTTCATATTAATTTTATCCTATAATTTGACTGAAATCCAAAACACTTCAAAAGTGACACTTTTAAGACCCCTGGCATTCCCAATGAAAACTGTACAAACAGAATATCTCCACGTGGAACTATTTCAGATTCTGAAAGGTAAGGGAGTTCCTCTTGGGAAGTGTAACGTGACAAGAGTTTGTGAGGATTATACTCCGGTTGCAATGCAGTCACCTTCATATTGTAGAAGTGAGAAATCCTTGAAAAATTCAGCAGGGCCTTTATCAAAGGATCTGCAGTTGGAACACTTCAATTGTTTTATCATTGTCAACAAACTGGATATATTGTTGCTCTCTCTCTGGGCCTTTTTTTCATTAGAGCTTGATCTCCCTGTGCATATTTCATGGTTAGGACCACCCTGGTGAAACACGGCTGTTTGTGACCAACCAACGTCTTGAATATCGTCTATATTTTGAGTACATTGGATTAGATTCCCTACAATGTGGTAAGAGGTCCTTCGGCCCAACCAGTCCACACCGACCCTCTGAAGAGTAACCCACCCAGACTCATTCCCTTCTGACTAATGCATCTAACACTATGGGCAATTTAGCACGGCCAATTCACCTGCCTTGCACATCTTTAGACTGTGGGAGGAAACCAACACAGACACGGGGAGAATGTGCAAACTCCACATAGACAATTGTCCGAGGCTGGAATTGAACCTGGGCCCCAGGTGCAATGAGGCAGCAGTGCCAACCACTGAGCTACTGTGCTGGCATGGTGGCATGGTGGCACGGTAGTTAGCACTGCTGCCTCACAGCACCAGGTTCCCAGATTCGATTCCAGCCTCAGGCTCCTGTCTGTGTGGAGTTTGCACATTCTCCCTGTGTCTGTGTGGGTTTCCTTCGGGTGCTATGGTTTCCTCCCACAGTCCAAAGATGTGCTGGTTAGGTGAATTGGCCATGCTAAATTGCCCATAGTGCTAGGTGCATTAGACAGTGTGAAATGGGTCTAGGTGGGTTACTCTTCAGAGGGTCGATGTTGACTGGTTGGGCTGAAGGGCCTGTTTTCATACTGTAGGGAATCCAATCTAAACTATATTTTGGGGATCCGTGATATAAAAGAATCAAAGATATCCTGAACATGACACACCAGGCTAACGTCAAGTCTCAGTGAACTGATCTGTGAAACATGGGGATATTCAGTCAAGGAATCCTTACAGAGTGGAAACAGGCCATTTAACCCAACAAGTCCACATCGACCCTCCAGACAGTAACCCACCCAGACCCATTCCCCAACTCTATTGCTCCACATCTACCCCTGACTAATGCACCTAACCTACACATTCCTGAACATTATGGGCAATTTAGCATGGCCAATTCACCTAACCTGCACATCTTTGGATTGTGGGAGAAAACCAGAGCACCCAGAGGAAACCCACGCAGACACGGGGAGCCTGTGCAAACTCTGCACAGTCAGTCGCCCAAGGCCAAAATTGAACCTGGGTCCCTGGCACTGTGCGACAGCAGTGCTAACCACTGAGCCACCGTGCGCCCCAGTCATTGGCACTGGTGCAGAGACAGCATGTTAGCCACAGGGGTGAGAGTCTTGATATGCCAGGGATGTGGGACTCCTACTGACATTAACAGCAGGACCTCATAACAATGTTCCTTTGTGCTTCTGCCCATCCAGCCATGCTAAATTGCCCATAGTGCTAGATGCATTAGACTGAGGGAAATGGGTCTGGGTGGGTTACTCTTCAGAGGGTCGGTGTTGGCTGGATGGGCAGAAACACCAGTAGGCCAAGGCTGCAGCTGGGAATGGTCCCCTGAAACAGGAATGAATTGATTTGGGCTTGCTTCGGGCAGAGGATGGGAAGGACGGAGCAGATGAGATTTGAAACCCAGGACAGGAAGGTGAGAACTCACGAATCACGACAGCATTGGGAAGGCCATGATTGTAATAAACTGTAGCCTTCGCTCAGTGGTGAGGTGGGAACATTCCTGCTCCCTGCTCACGTGGAGTGCTCTGAAAAAGCATTGAGCTGCTGGAGAAAACTGCTCCTGTCTCTATGCTTTCTGAGCACTGGAAAAGCCAGCTAACATCTGGTTAAATATTAGTCTTACTCTGAATTACAAGGTCTTTCTAAGAAGGGACATTTTCTCTAGATATGGCAGCAGGCATGTGGGCAATGATGTCCAAAATTAAAATGTTTAATTCTCACTATCAATCCTTTATTCGTACTGTGGGCGTATTAATAGTAAAGCCTTTTGTCTCTTGGGTTTCTTGGACCTCTCAGATTTGCAGGTGATGAAAAATACTGTTGAAAAGGTGCATTTTGTTTTAGATAGCAGATACAGCACAGAACTAGGTCATGTAGCTCAACTGATCCATGCCAGAATTTATGCTTCACATGAGCCCACACATCCTACTCAATCAACCCTATTAGCACATGTTACTCTGTCAAAATTCTTCTCTTCGCTTTGAAGCCTTAGCATGTTCATCTCTCTCAAATGAACCCAACACAGACCAACAGTTTGAATTCCAGAAAGTTCTCTCCATAAATACTCTGGCTAGTCATAGAGTCATAGAGATATACAGCACGGAAACAGGCCCTTAAGTCCATCTTGCCCATGCCGACCAGATATCTTACATTAATCTAGTCCCATTTGCCAGCACTTAGCCCATATCCCTCTAACCCTTTCTGTTCATATACCCATCCAGATGCCTTTTCAATGTTGCAATTGTACCAACCTCCACCACTTCCTCCAGCACATTCCATTCGCACACCACCCTCTGCGTGAAAAGGTTGCCCCTTAGGTCCTTTTTAAATATTTCCCCTTTAGTCCCTTTACAAGTTTGGATAACATGTTCTTGTGTGGAAATTTGGACATTATAGTTTTGCCCCTTAAACTCCAATTTGAAACACGCAGACAAACCCATGTACCCAACTCAGAAATCAATCCCACAAAATTTGCAGTATGTATAATAATACATAAATACTTCAGGTATTTCACAAAGTAGTGACACTGAGATTTTCACTGTGTTAAGAAGTTAATGGGAAAAGTACCTCGTCTGTGTTTAGTGTACTAGTTGACTACTATTGAATAATTAATCAATGCTGACATTTGACTGTTACAGTAAATCTTAAAATTTGTAAACTTGTAAAATTCAATGAATCCTCAATGAAACATCTATGCTTTGCATGCCTCCAGAACTTAGCATGTTACTTAATTTAGAGTATAAGCATTGAACAAAATGAATATATTTTATTGACATAAGCGAGATGTTCAATTTATAGTCTGCTGACAGACTAATGCATTTGGAGATTAGACCCTTGGTAAAAGCATCTGACACGTTACCTATAAATTCTGGGAAAATACCTTGTCACAACAGGAAAGAAAAGATGCACATTTTGGAAGCATAATTTTAAAAATAGCTGTATCTGCATGTTGAGCAACTGCTTCTCACCAATTGAAATCTTATATTTTAATAGGAAGGAAATCATGTAGGCTTTTAATGCATAATTGTTATTTATTTTCTTCTGGTCTCATGGACCAACCTCCTAGAAGAAAATGTGTGCACTGACACTCTGTATTAATTAAGGTCTCAAACATTCCTGTAGTTCCAGAAGGTCATGCGTAGCTCTACAAAGTGGGATTGCAGTGTGTGTGTTCACCGAATTAATACATCTTCATTAGACTTCTCCAAAATTTGTTACGTTTGACCATGCAACTCTCAATAGCCAGCAGCTGGTTGCACAGAAATAATTTGTTGTGTCATTGTGCCTTAATTGTTCCAGCAATAAATTAATAAGATTTAATTTCCCCCCCCCCCGACATTTATTGCCCCAATTTATTGCACGGGGCTCCATTCACTTGCTTTCCAACTTCCACAATGTTTAGTATCGTCTCAATAGGGCGGCTCAGTCTGATTCCCAAACACCATCAATGTTGCTCTTTATCAAATGTCCAGAAGTGTGCTCTGTTGATGGGATAAAAGTAGGTGCCAGATTTTTGACACATTTTCAATTAAATTGCAGAGAATAATGCCCCTGGAGAGTTTGGAATTGAAGTCACTGAGTCAGGTTTATTGCGCCCGCATTTCTCATGAGAATGCTGTCAGGTTTTGGACTGCGTAGTATGACTTAAGAGGGAATTGTACTGACACATAGCATTGTTGATATTTGAATTGTTGTTGATCTTATTCCAAGGTTGACTCCAAGGCGCCTTTGCTGGCTTTATAAATACAAATAAAATTCTTGTACCACTTAATTTGGACATTCTAGTCAAAAGTCTTTTCTCCTTTCATGACGAATGTCGGTCCTTTAAAGACTGATACTTTCCCTCTGGGTGGAGGACAATGATAAAGCATAGTGATCCCTCTGGATGGCATTTGTAATTACCACATACAGCCACATTAAGCTAAATCTGATTAAAAACTGACAAAGGGAGCCATTGCTGGCTGACAGAGATGAATCAATGTTGGGTGATCTGCATGTGACTGTCAAAAGGTTCAATTCTTGAGGCAATTGTTGCCACGGTTATTCACCAAGCATCTATTGTCTGCGCAGATCATGACAACTGCATTAATGGAATTTTCCGGCAATGAGCCCAGTCTCATATTTCTGCAAATGCATTCAGCCATTATATTAAAACTCATCCTCTGAGCCTTAGCATATTCATGCATAAGATTGTGCTGTTTATTTGGACTTGATTTTAAAATGTAAGCATGAGAACAATAATGATTTAGGTCTTGATTTTGAAATAAAACTTCATTGCCCAGTGAGAATAGTGTTTGGGAGAGATAAAGGTTAGATCAAGGAAGTGTTGATTCCACCTTGATTTGATTTATTATTGCCATAAGTACCTAGATACAGTGAAAAGTTTTGTTTTGCGTGCAGTATAGACAGATCATGTCAAACAAAGTGCATAGGGGTAATAGAACAGAGCGAGGAATACAATGTATTGGTTTCAGAGAAGGTGCACAAAAAGCAAGATAAACAGTAAGTTATAAGTTAAGAGGTCCATTCAAAAGTCTAGTAGCTATGGGGAAGAAGCTATTATTCAATATGTTAGTCCATATGTTTAAGCTTTTGTGTCTTCTGCCAAATAGAAGAGGTTGGAAGAGCTTATAACAGAGTGGGAGGGGTCTTTAATTACATTGGCTGTCTTCTCAAGGGAGTGGAAAGTAGCAATGGAGTCAATGGATGGAAGGTTCACTGACTTTCAAGAGGTAACCAAGAGTTCCCCAAAAATGCAAGAGGGAAGATTGTGGAGTTATCTTTAAATTCAGAGCTGGAGATTCTATGACTAGTCGAAAAGTATGGCACTGGAAAAAGCACAGCAGGGTCAGGCAGCATTCAAGGAGCAGGGGAGTCAATGCTTTGGGCCGGGCCCTTCATCAGGAATACACCAGCGCTGTGTCATCTAATTGCTGTGCCAGACCGGAGAAGGTCAACACTATGTGAAATCAGGCCACGGAAAGCCTGAAGTAAAGGCCTGTGAACTCATTTTTGTTAAAAGTTTTGATGGCCCAGATGTGCTCCCACTCTCACAATCAAATGCCTTTGGTGAAGTGGAAGTCACATTGAGCTTGGTTAAGTGATTCTTGACATGAGGCTGAGCAATTCATTATGCCATACCTTGTCAAGTGACCCTTATTAATTGCTGCTTCCACACCTGATCATGTCCAGTTTCCACACGATCTTACCATGATGTGTCATTCTTGAAACAAATCGCCATTTAATCGGGCCCTAAGACCAGCAGCTAGTGTACTTTCCAAAGCCCACTCTGCATCAAGAGGAGTGCTGACATCTGGAAGCTGCCTTGCTCATGAGTGGGGACTGAGGAGGAATGGCAAAGCAGGGGAAGTTGGCACCACGGTTCTCCAACAGGGACCTCGAGGCCCTGGTTGACGTGGTGCTGCAAATGATAGCTAACCTCTTCCTGGGTGACTGTCAATGGATGACGACTTGATTGAAGATCACCACTGAAGTCAGTGTCATCTTGAGGCTGTGGAAGACTGGCCAGCAGTGCCACAAGATGTCGAATGGCATTCTCCACTCTGCCAGGGTTATTACCAGACTCTTATTACCCTTATTCTATCTCTGCCACCACATCCACCTTCCACCAAGGCTCATGCTTAGGCATCCCTTCTATTACAGGCAACACCTTCCCTCACTCACCACTGCTCACCAACCCCATCATTCAATACCACTAGTCCTACATCCCTCCACACCACCTCCTTATTTCCTCAAAACACTTCAATACCTCTCCCCCACAGCCCCACATAAGACCATAAGACATAGGAGCAGAAGTAAGGCCATTCGGCCCATCGAGTCCACTCCGCCATTCAATCATGGCTGATGGGCATTTCAACTCCACTTACCCGCATTCTCCCCGTAGCCCTTAATTCCTCGTGACATCAAGAATTTATCAATCTCTGCCTTGAAGACATTTAGTGTCCCAGCCTCCACTGCACTCTGCGGCAATGAATTTCACAGGCCCACCACTCTCTGGCTGAAGAAATGTCTCCGCATTTCTGTTCTGAATTTACCCCCTCTAATTCTAAGGCTGTGTCCACGGGTCCTAGTTTCCTCACCTAACGGATATAATTTCCTAGCGTCCACCCTTTCCAAGCCATGCATCAACTCTAACAGCTTGCTCATTTCACTTCTTGGATCAATGGTGCTGGAAGAGCACAGCAGTTCATGCAGCATCCAACGAGCAGCGAAATCGACATTTCAGGCAAAAGCCTTTCATCAGGAATAAAGGCAGAGAGACTGAAGTGTGGAGAGATAAGCTAGAGAAGGGTGGGGTGGGGAAAGAGTAGCATAGAGTACAATGGGTGAGTGGGGGAGGGGATGAAGGTGATAGGTCAGGGAGGAAAGGGTGGAGTGGATAGGTGGAAAAGGAGCTAGGCAGGTCGGACAAGTCCAGACAAGTCATGGTGACAGTGCTGAGCTGGAAGTTTGAAACTGGGATGAGATGGGGGAAGAGGAAATGAGGAAACTGTTAAAGTCCATATTGATGCCCTGGGGTTGAAGTATTCCAAGGCAGAAGATGAGACGTTCTTCCTCCAGGCGTCTGGTGGTGAGGGAGCGGCATCTTGATCTTCCGTAATTACACTGGCACCACTCCCCACCTCTTCCTCCACTACATTGATGACTGCATTGGTGCCACCTCGTGCTCCCGCGAGGAGGTTGAGCAATTCATCAACTTCACCAACACATTCCACCCTGACCTTAAATTTACGTGGACCATCTCTGACACCTCCCTCCCCTTCCTGGACCTCTCCATCTCCATTAATGACGACCGACTTGACACTGACATTTTTTACAAACCCACCGACTCCCACAGCTACCTCTCCCCACCCTATCTCTTGCAAAAATGCCATCCTGTATTCCCAATTCCTCTGCCTCCGCCGTATCTGCTCCCAGGAGGACCAATTCCACCATAGAACACACCAGATGGCCTCCTTCTTTAGAGACCGCAATTTCCCTTCCCACGTGGTTAAAGATGCCCTCCAACGCATCTCGTCCACATCCCGCACCTCCGCCCTCAGACCCCACCCCTCCAACCGTAACAAGGACAGAACGCCCCTGGTGCTCACCTTCCACCCTACAAACCTTCGCATAAACCAAATCATCCGCCGACATTTCCGCCACCTCCAAAAAGACCCCACTACCAGGGATATATTTCCCTCCCCACCCCTTTCCGCCTTCCGCAAAGACCGCTCCCTCCGTGACTACCTGGTCAGGTCCATGCCCCCCCCCCACGACCCACCCTCCCATCCTAGCACTTTCCCCTGCCACCGCAGGAACTGTAAAACCTGTGCCCACACCTCCTCCCTCACCCCTATCCAAGGCCCTAAAGGAGCCTTCCACATCCATCAAAGTTTTACCTGCACATCCACTAATATCATTTATTGTATCCGTTGCTCCCGATGCAATCTCCTCTACGTTGGGGAGACTGGACGCCTCCTAGCAGAGCGCTTTAGGGAACATCTCCGAGACACCCGCACCAATCAACCACACCACCCAGTGGCCCAACATTTCAACTCCCCCTCCCACTCTGCCGAGGACATGGAGGTCCTGGGCCTCCTTCACCACTGCTCCCTCACCACCAGACGCCTGGAGGAAGAATGCCTCATCTTCCGCCTCGGAACACTTCAACCCCAGGGCATCAATGTGGACTTCAACAGTTTCCTCATTTCCCCTTCCCCCACCTCATCCTAGTTTCAAACTTCCAACTCAGCACTGTCACCATGACTTGTCCGATCTGCCTAGCTCCTTTTCCACCTATCCACTCCACCCTTTCCTCCCTGACCTATCACCTTCATCTCCTCCCCCACTCACCCATTGTACTCTATGCTACTCTTTCCCCACCCCCACCCTTCCCTAGCTTATCTCTCCACACCTCAGTCTCTCTGCCTTTATTCCTGATGAAGGGCTTTTGCCCGAAACGTCGATTCCGCTGCTCGTTGGATGCTGCCTGAACTGCTGTGCTCTTCCAGCACTACTGATCCAGAATCTGGTTTCCAGCATCTGCAGTCATTGTTTTTACCTCATTTCCCTTCTTGTCATTCCAGGAGAAGGCAGCCCATAATGGAGAATGGGTAGGGGAGCTGACCAATAACTGTGCCCTCATCCTGTACGAGGATCCTTGTCCGGAGAATGCAGAGACCTCCGTGTCCTGGTAACCCAGTAAGTTCCACTTGTCATCGCACTAAAACTCATGACATTAGACAGCAGGCGGTGTCATGCATTGGGCACCTATTGTACCCAGTGCTTTTGGCTTCTTCCATCTTACAGGTGCAGCCCGCATCCCAATAAATGTGCAGAGAGCTGCCTGACTCCCCTAGAGGACAGGACCTCATCTTCTGTGGACAATAGTGTCCCAGGCCTGAAGGACGCATTGACAGAGCTGCCTCCCAGATCCCCCTACCACCCATCTCACCAGCTTTGATACTGAGGTTAGTAGGAGAACGGAGTGTGGGATCAGAGGCCGCTGATTGGGGAAGGAGATGGAGAATTGTCGGAGACCAGGCATTAACTGAGAGAGGACACGTGGAGAGGAACTTGTGGTCTTGGTGATTGGGAACTTCATGGAAATGCATAGGGTGGGAGAAGCAGTAGCAGAGAGGCACAATCTGGCCTGTAGAGGTGAAAAGCTGTAATGAGGTAGTGACACTGAAATTGTCTGTCTATCACCATGGAGAGGTTGGTGGCTGCCATGAGAGACGGAGCCCACAGGATGCTGGAGGGTTGCTCACACCTGGACTCCATTGCCCCAGGCATTGATCCTTCAGGATGAAGACAGGGCAAGATTGATGGAAGGGAGCCATGACCCCAGTCCATGTGGTCTGTCCTTCCAATGAGGAAGGGCAACGCCAAGTGCCACCCACCAAGAAGAAGAGCCACGTCTAATGGAGGTGGCCTAGCTCTCATTGCCCAGGGCTAAATCACTGCTGTGAGTCATGTGACCAGCTGGATACCACCATGGCTACCATGGAGACTCAGGTCCAGCACCCTCAGAGTCTCCTGGCGAGGCGCTTACTCCATTGTCCCATCCACAGTGATCCTCAGGACTGATCCCATCAGAAAGATGGGAACCCTGCCAGTGCCCCTTCTTCATATGATGACAGGGCAATGCCAGGAGGCACCCTTTCTGAGAAGGAAGCACATAACCCCTCAGAAGTTATGACTGGCCCTCCACTCCTGATGCCCTCTGAACTCTTCTAAGTTCAAGTAGATGAGGCTTTGCTTGCTTCTGGCAAAGAAATTCTCTTCGAGTCAGGATCATCAGCTGCCTAGGGTCCCCTCTCCAAACCTCTACCGCCAATGAGATCCACTGCTGAGCATGCTCGAAGGGCAGAAGAGTGGAGGTCAGTGCAGGAGGGAGAGCAGACAGGCAGGGTACTGAGAGCATAGCTTTCAATACTATTTAAATAGCTTGTGTTCTTCATAAACTTTTATTTTCACCATTTGTCTTTATCTTTGCTTGGACTTTGATTGTAATAAAAGCAATACTTCTTCAGTCATACCAGACTGGAAGCATTCACACTGTTTGCTTCTCCACAGATGCTGCCAGACCTGCTAAGTTTCTACAGCACTTCCTGCTTTAATTCCAATTTCCAGCATTTGCCATATTTTGCTTTTATTTTAGCAGACTTTGGTTGACCATATTGGTCTTTTTAGTTGTAAGAGATTTGCTATTTTTTGAAGTGTTTTTATTAGTTTGACTATGTTAACTTTTGATGTGTATCTTTAAGATCTCACTGAATCTGTTGATTGTAGCTGCAAGCTGTATGTTGGAGTGATGAATTAATACACATCACCACTCTGTGGGTATTAATGGAAAAAGACATTAGACAGGACGTAAATTGGGTTGTTGATTCACTATTGCCTGTTTTGTGTGACTGGCTAGGTCAAATTTATGCTCAAAATTATGAAGTTGTTTCTGGTTTGTAACCAACAGAACAACCTTGGATTTTGCAGTGATCAAGGAAGAAAGAAAGATGTACATTTATATAATGCCTTTGATGATTGTTTACATTCAATGAAGTAGTTTTGAAGTGTTACAATGTAGGACATGTGCCAACCAATTTGCACAAGGAAGGTCCCACCTGGTAATGACCAGGTAATCTGCTTTTTGATTTATGCATTAAATATTGACCAGGGTTGTGGAGTCACTTCCCATTGCAACCACAATGTGTAGTTGACTCTGTTCCTCTTCTGTAACAGGCCTTTCATTCTTTAGGTAAATTGATGCTTTGGTTGCAATTGGTCTTGAAACGCAATAGGTTTTCAGAAAGCTGCAAGGCTGTTTTTAGTTGATGCGTCAGGAGCATGGTTGTCAGATGAATTTAAAGTTGGAATGGATATAAATGTTAATTTGGGCTGCTTTTTGACTCCAGGTGATCCAGTGACATTTCTGAAGGGATATTGCAGAGTTGATTGTTGTTATATTAGAAGCAGACAACAAACATGGTTGCACATCATGTGGAGAAAGTGAGGTCTGCAGATGCTGGAGTATCAGAGCTGAAAATGTGTTGCTGGAAAAGCTCAGCAGGTCAGGCAGCATCCAAGGAACAGGAAATTCGACATTTCGGGCATAAGCCTGATGAAGGGCTTATGCCTGAAACGTCGAATTTCCTGTTCCTTGGATGCTGCCTGACCTGCTGCGCTTTTCCAGCAACACATTTTCAGCTCTGCACATCATGTGACCTGTTACAAGTTCAAATACGGTGAGCATTACATTGATTATATATCCACTTTGGTAGCATTCCTACCTCAAGTATTTGAGACAGTCTGTGTCTCTGTATACGAATGATGAAATGAACTGCTTTCAGGAAATAAATCGAGCCTGGGTAGTTTGAGTTTGGTTCAGTAGACATAAGTGTTTGAATCCGAAAATAAATTTGCATGTTCTGTGGGGGCCATCATTTTGGAGCCTACTTGTGGTTCCAAATGTAAGCAATAGTTTGAAGTTCAGAGGTGCAGAAAACAATAAAGAACCTTGAAAAAGTCATGTGTGTAAAATGAGATGAACCTGCACTTTTAACAGAGTACAAACTTGAAGTTGAAGTACATTGAAGTTAATAATTCTCAATGGTCCTAGGAAGCTAAATTGTGGAATGTCAGATTTCTCCAGTACATAGATGTTTTACGTCTTTCTTTTAATACTTTTCTTTAAATGTAAAAAACAGGCTTACTCTTCATATTGCTTTAATCTAAATCCAATAAAAAATCACTTAATTCACTAACTGCAAAATTAAACGAGAAGGAGAGGATATTAACTGCTTTTAATTTCCTGTTTTGCAGGTTGTGAACACTTCTAAGAGACTGTCCACTGGCTGATGTTATTACTGCGACATGTCAGACAGCTGCCTGACCTGGTACCAGATTTAAACTGTCATCGGGAAAGCGGAGAACCAGATCACTCAGCTTTGAGGCAGCATTCTATGAGGTGACAAAGAGAAACAAACTTTGCTTGCTCTGTCATTCAATATGATCAAGAATGATCACCCAAGAGGTGCCTTGTCCCTGTTTTCTCATCACACCTTTTGATTCCTTCAAATTTAAGGACTATATCCAATGCCTTCTTGATAATATTTAATATTTTAGCTTCAACACTTTCTGCGGCAGAGAATTCCATAGTCTTGCTACTCGTTGAATGAAGACATTTCTCCTCATCTCTGTCCTAAGCAGCCTACCCTGTATCCTTAGATTGCGACCCCTGGTTCTGGACTCCCTTGTTCTCGGGAATATCCTTTTTTTCATTTATCCTGTCAAGTCCTGTTAATTTTTTTATAACGTTTATAGGATATCACACCTGATTCTTCTCAACAGCAGTGAATAAATTCCGAACTGATCCAAACTCTCTTCATCATGTCAGTCCTATCATCCCAAGAATCTACCTGGTAAGCCATTTTTTGCATCCCTTTAATAGCCAAAGATAAAGGAGACCAAAACTGCACGCAATACTCTAGGTATGGTCTCACCACGTACAATTGTCGCAAGATATCCTTGGCCCTGTACTGGCATCTACTGTCACTTCACTGATGGGTCCTCTACTTTTTGTCATTTACATAAATGATTTGGATGCGAGCATAAGAGGTACAGTTAGTAAGTTTGCAGATGACACCAAAATTGGAGGTGTAGTGGACAGCGAAGAGGGTTACCCCAGATTACAACAGGATCTGTACCAGATGGGCCAATGGGCTGAAAAGTGGCAGATGGAGTTTAATTCAGATAAATGCGAAGTGCTGCGTTTTGGGAAAGCAAATCTTAGCAGGACTAATACACTTGTTGGTAAGGTCCTAGGGAGTGTTGCTGAACAAAGAGACCTTGGAGTGCAGGTTCATAGCTCCTTGAAAGTAGAGTCACAGGTAGATAGGATAGTGAAGAAGGCGTTTGGTATGCTTTCGTTTATTGGTCAGAGTATTGAGTATCGGAGTTGGGAGGTCATGTTGTACAGGACATTGGTTAGGCCACTGTTGGAATATTTCATGCAACTCTGGTCTCCTTGCTATCAGAAAAAAGTTGTAAAACTTGAAAGGGTTCAGAAAAGACTTACAAGGATGTTGCCAGGGTTGGAGGGTTTGAGCTGCAGGCAGAGGCTGAACAGGCTGGGGATGTTTTCCCTGAAGCATTAGAGGCTGAGGGGTGACCTTATAGAGGTTTACAAAATTATGAGGAGCATGGATAGGATAAATGGACAAAGTCTTTTCCCTGGGGTTGAGGAGTCCAGAACTAGAGGGCATAGGTTTAGGGTGAGAGGGGAAAGATATAAAGGAGACCTAAGGGGCAACTTTTTCACGCAGAGGGTGGTACCTGTATGGAATGAGCTGCCAGAGGCTGTGGTGGATGCTGGTACAACCTGCGTTCGAACAAGATTTCTTCTCTATGCAGGATCTCCAACCAACATTATACACCAGGTACATTGATGACATTTTCTTCCTCTGGACTCATGGCGAGGAGTCACTGATAAAACTGCACAGTGACATCAACAAGTTTCATCCCACCATCAAACTCACTATGGACTACTCTTGACTGTCTCATTCTTGGACATGTGCGTCTCCATCAACGATGGACACCTCACCACCATACTCTACCACAAACCCACAGACAACTTCACAATGCTACACTTCTCCAGTTTCCACCCAAAATATATTAAAACAGCCGTTCCCTATGGACAAGTCCTACGCATACACCGGATCTGCTCAGATGAAGAGGAACATGGCGGACACCTGGAAGTACTCAAGGATGCCCTCACAAGAACGGGGTAAGATGCTCAACTCATCGACCGCCAGTTCCGACGTGCCACAGCAGGGAACCGTAATGACCTCCTCAGGAGACAGATACGTGCTGCAACTGACAGGGTACCCGTCGTTGTTCAGTATTGCCTAGTGGCTGAAAAATTACGCCATGTTCTTTGTGACCTACAACACATTATCAATGAGGATGAGCATCTCGCCAAGACCTTCCCCACACCTCCACTACTTGCCTTGAAACAACCGTCAAACCTCAAACAGATCATTGTTCGTAGCAAACTGCCCGGCTCTCAGGAACACTCCATACAACCCTGTCACGGTGGACGCTGCAACACGTGTCAGATTGTGGACATAGATACCACCATTACACATGGGGACACCTCTCACCTTGTACATGGCAGCTACTCACATGACTCAGCCAACATTGTCTATCTTATACGTTGCAGGCAAGGATGCCCGGAGGTATGGTAAATTGGGGAAACCAACCAAAGGCTACGACAACGGATGAATGGCCCCGCACAATAATCAACAGACAGGAGGGTTCCCTCCCAGTTGTCCAGGACATTCAGCCTCGGACCTTCGGTTGACCATCCTCCAAGGTGGACTTTGAGACAGGCAGCAGAGGAAAGTGGCCAAGCAGAGGCTGATATCTAATTTCGGTACCCATAGGGAGGGCTTCAACCGGGACCTTGGATTCATGTCACATTACAGGTGATCACCATTGCACTACACACACACACTCTCACATACACACGGACACAGGTTCACATAGACACGCACACAGACATCCACACACACCCTTACAGACACACACACTCCCACACTCACACATGCACCCCCCTACAGACTTAAGACACTCTCTACTCACTAAACACACACACACACACACACACACACACACCCACACCAGACACACACACAGACAAAGACCCACATGTACACATATATTTTGTGGGGTGAATTTGTACTTGCAGAGTTACATTGCACTTTGCTCAAAAACTGCATACATTCATGTAGAACTCTGAGCTCAAAAACTGCATGACTCTATGTAAAACTCTGTTATCTCACTTTTTAGATTAGAATCAATCTAAACATCAGGTCATAGACAAAGAACACAGGGGGCTAACGCCTTCAACATATTGTCTAGCTATCACCATTGTTAACAACTAACCCGAGAATGCAACTTTTAAAAAAAGGTTTTGTGATTTACACATGAAAGAAGTGAAACTATCACTGTATTCTCACAGATGAAAGGCTTAACAGACAATCAATTTTTCAATGTATAATTTCAGTTATATCACACTGCAAATTTTTGCTATAAATTATGTGTTATGATCGAGCCCTCCACTATCACCTGATGAAGGAGCGTCTCTCCGAAAGCTAGTGCTTCCAATTAAACCTGTTGGACTATGACCTGGTGTTGTGTGATCTTTAACTTTGTACACCCCAGTCCAACACCGGCATCTTCAAACCATAGAAAGCAAGATTGCCTTTCGAGATCAGTGGACAGAGGCTGGGGTTCACCATACCCTGGGTAATGTTACCTAGATTTGGTAAGTTTCCATTTACCACGTATAAATTTCCATTACCGATTATTTAGCTGGTTTGTTGTAATATCTTATCAGGAGCTGTTGAACAGGATAGAAGAGAAGATAGGAGGCAATATTCCACCTTAACCATCCAGAGTTCAATGAAACACGGTGATCAGTGGTGGGAACCATTATTGAAAGTAACCATTTAACACAGGAGATAAATAACTGAAGACACTTGAGTACACTACATGAAATTTTACAACGAAGCAGGTAGCCAATGAGCAGTTGAAACAGAAACAGTGAGGCAGTTGGCAACACTGTTTGGGAGCAGAAGCAGGGAAAAAAAAACAGCAATTCCAATGAGAACATTCACCTCAGAGCAGGTTAAAACAAAACACAAGGACAACAGTGTAGGCTAGGGACAAAATAAAGGAAATAGAGGGATATGACTCCATGCAAGCAGATGGGATTATTTTAAAGTGGCATTAAGATTGGTGCAGACATGGTGGGCTGAAGGGTATGTACCTCTGCTGTATTATTCTCTGTTTCAACAGGTTAGTCACACTGGAATGAGACAGAAACATTAGAAAAGAAGGCTTTGTGGAGCAGTTGGAGAGTAAACATAGATACCCCCAAAGGCAAGATGGAAAAGTTTACGATGACAACGCAAAAAGCAAGATTTAGAAGAATACAAGTGAAAGGGAGCACTTACCAATCAAAACAAGCATTGCTATCAATACAGTATTTCTAGGAGACTTGTGTACAACAGGCACAGCAAAAGCCAGAAAATTAACTTATACTGAAGGTTCCAGTATTGGGAAAATAGTACTTTTTTAAAGGCAATAATAGGGAAATTAAAACATTTGAAGTAAAAATCCAGCAAAAGAAGAAAGTTAGAAAACTCCGAGGCATTAAAAGACCAGAATGCATAATTTTAATGTCTATTTTGTGATACAACGCTTTAAAGTCTGCAGCAACAGACATTTATTTGAAAATAACATGCATAAGACATGATTTTTGTTTTCGGCTTTGAAATACAGAAAAGGTCTATCTTGCTCATGCAGAAACATAGAATGTCAATCTTGGCTACAGGAGACAGCAAAGCCATTCAAAAAGCAGGATATCACCTTTTAGTCATTAATAAAGGTGTGAACATCCCAATAAGCAGTACAGAGATACAGTCTTGTTTGTTAAAAGACAATTAACGCTGAAATGCCGTTTTGCAAATTAGCTGAAATTAGACCTTATTAAAAGAATTTTAAACAGTGTGGCTATAATGCTCAATTTAAAAAAATGTCAAGACAAAGAAAATGCTGTATTATTGCTATAATACAAAGTTTAAAGTTCTGAACTCCAAGACAACATTTAAACAGTATGTGTAGAGAAACTCAGCATCTGATAGCATCTGTGGAGAGAAAGCAGATATATTGTTTTGAGTCCAATGACACATCTTGAGAACTGAAGGATCATCAGACAGGGGTGGCACGATGGCTTAGCACTACTGCCTCACAGCACCAAGGTCCTAGGTTCAATTCCCACCCCAGGTGACTGGCTGTGTGGAGTCTGCACATTCTTCCCGTGTCTGCATGGGTTTCCTCCCACAGTCCAGGTGAATTGGCCATCCTAAATTGCCTGTAGTGTTAGATGTAGGGGAATGGGTCTGGGTGGGGTTGGGCCAAAGTGCTGTTTCCACACTGTAAGTAATCTAATCTTAAAAAATGGGTCTGGGTGGGTTACTCTTCAGAGCTCAGTTGAGCCAAAGGGCCTGTTTCCACACTGTTGGGAACCTAATTACTGGTCTCAAAGCCTTAACTCTATTTTCTCTACACAGATGCTGCCAAGACCTACGGACTTTCTCCAGAAAGTTCAGCTTTGTTTCAGATCTTCACTATCTGCAGTTCACTGTCTTATTAAACAACAGTGATTTGGTGCAAGAGTTCTAGCTTTAGGATGGTAAAGTGTTGAAAGATTTGAGCTATAGGGAGAGGCTGAATAGGCTGCGACTATTTTCCCTGGAGCATCGAAGGCCGAGGGGTGACCTTATAGAGGTTTATAAAATCATAAGACCATAAGACAGAGGAGTGGAAGTAAGGCCATTCGGCCCATTGAGTCTACTCCGTCATTCAATCATGAGGGGCATAGATAAGTTAAATAGACAAAGTATTTTCCCTGGGGTGGGTAAGTCCAGAACTAGAGAGCATAGGTTTAGGGTGAGAGGGGAAAGATATAAAAGGGACCTAAGGGGCAACTTTTTCACATAGAGGATAGTGCAGGTATGGAATGAGCTGCCAGAGGATGTGGCAGAAGCTGGTACAATTGCATTATTTAAAAGGCATTTGGATGGGTATATGAATAGGAAGGGTTTAGAGAGATATGAGCCGTGTTGGCAATGGGACTAGATTAGTTTGGGATATCTGGTCGGCATGGACGAGTTGGACCGAAGGGTATGTTTGCGTGCTGTACATCTCTATGACTCTATCACACGGAGTTTGAAATATAATTTAACAAAATTTAATTTTAACATAATTTAGCTTTAACATAATTTTAAATGGATAGGAATAATAAAATCAGGAAGAAGAAATAGTATGTTTTTAAAAAGTTCAATTCCAGACATGGGCGAACAGTTCATCTGATTATCCATCTTGAGAATTGCTTCAAAACTAAACACTGAAGTAGAAGCTGAAGAAATTCATGCACAACTATTTTCACTTGGTCCAATGGTAGGTATTGTATAAATTGTCAAATACCAAAAAAGGCACAGATACTGCAAAAAGTTTCTAAAACTGTTACATAATTCCTTTATTCTGAAAAAACATAACATTTTTGAAAGAACAAGCTTTAAAAAGGAGATAATCTTCCAGGTGAAATTGTGGATAGCTGTGGAACATGAGAAATCTGAAATCATAAGAGACTGACCTAACGTAGATATTATTGATAAGTCTTTTTCAAATTTCTTACAATCCAATAATTTTAGAGGAAGCTATTTAGATCTTGCTGGAAGCAGAAACCAGAAAGATTCTCAGACAAATCCTGAGTAGAAGATTAAGTCTATCTCAGAAGAGCAGCAGAATTAAATCACTTTTTAAACTATAGATATTCTAAAGAGGCACATAAATCAACACAGAGAGCAAGCCAATCTGCAGAGACAAAGTCAGAATATGCAATGTGGAACAACAAAGCCTCATGTGCACAAACAATGACCAGCCATGATAGAAGGTTACTATATTTGTAAAACTATTGGTCACTTCTAGTAGACGGGCAGAAGTAGGACAAAGTTACAGATTCACAAAAGTCAAATGCTTAACCATACGAAAAGATATGATAGAACCACATCATTTAGAAAAGATACCTTCTTTAGATAATTAAGAAAAGTACCAAGGCATTCCTGAATGAAACTGGTGATCCAAAAAGATTCAATTTTCTCAGAGGTTGTTTATTTCAATAAATATTTCATTAATTTTAAATTTGATTTATAGGTATCCCTATCTTATCAGACCAAATAGTATGACTGTAAATAGCAGGCTCGAGACTATATGGCAGAAATAGAGTAACTCTCAAGAACACGAGC
Source organism: Hemiscyllium ocellatum (assembly GCF_020745735.1). Lineage (NCBI taxonomy): Eukaryota > Metazoa > Chordata > Chondrichthyes > Orectolobiformes > Hemiscylliidae > Hemiscyllium > Hemiscyllium ocellatum. The sequence continues at coordinate 59,774,175 of NC_083414.1, forward strand.
ATGCAGAAAGTAATACTGCAAAACTAAAAGTGTCAGGGCGAGTTGAAATAATTAATATAAACCACAATCAGTACTTTTCACCTTTGAACCTGCATGCAGTCTTGACCCGAACATTCTTAAATTAGTTTCCAGGACTAGATTCCATGGGATTCCTGATTCAGAAACAAAACAAACCTAGTTGACCAACAGCAAAAAGATTTCACTGGGCTCCCGAGACTTTTGGTGTAATGTAAACAGTACAATTAATCTATTGAGATTACTTACGTGCATGCAAGAGAATTGCTTTGTCTAGTCAATAGAAATAAATTGCAGTCTTTACAAAACTGGTGGTGGAAATATTTTCCACTACAATCATGATTAAAGATAACTGCAATCCATTGTCTCACAAAACAGAGTTATCAGTATCAGTGAAAGTGATAATGCTGATGGAGCCAGCATCCTCCAGTAACACAACTAATGATAGAAAAATGCCAAGTTCACTGGGAATGCAACCACAAACCATGAAGGAAGACATCTAACATAATGAACAAACTGAAGTAAATAACTTGCAAACTCCAACTCAACTGTATAGTTTGAGAGTAAGGATTTACTTGAATAAAATGGAGATGAGCTGCATGCAACTCCATAGAAACCAGGTTCAGGTCAGGGTCAAAAACAAGAAATATGCCTGTTCTAATGATTCAGGAATACTGGAATAAAAAAAGAATATGTGTTCAAATAAAAAACCAATTGCTTGGTCCAGGGATCCAGGATGTTTGAAGTTGGAAGCACTTGTTTTATTTGCACAGCCATATTTTATCACGTACGCTCACAAGATTGAAGGTCCTCCAGATGATGTTATGGATCAACCATCTGAGTTAGCACAGAAGAGTTCTCCTGCATTAGAAATTCAGGAGATTAATGTCCTGCAGATATGGATTAGCAGCTGCTTTAGCAGCAACTACATCCTCCACAAAGACATCCAGGAGATACAAAATCCTACAATGTACAAATGACTCATTGTCCAATTAAATTCAAGATCAGAATCAAAGGATTGACCAATCTTCCATATCCAAAGGAAATGAGTTCTGGAAGAAACATGCATCCACCAAACCACTAGCCTTTGTAAAGTCAGTGTCACGGGGTAGGTGGGGGAGAAGGTTTTGTGGTAAGTATAACAGAGTCATATACCTGAATGTATATGTTATTTATCGGGTGAAATCTTTGGGGAAAAGTATAAGGTAATCGTTCTGAAACAGCTACTGTTAAGTTGCATTGCTTTCCACCAATGACACTTGGGTGGAGAATTAAGCAAGCTAATATGAAGTTCCAATCAAAATAGATATGTCATGTCTAGATCCCAATAAGTGATTATACCAAACTAGTCACTATTATTTGTACCAATTAAAATCAGGCAATAAACTACTGAGTTTTACGTAAGACAAATGCCTCTCTTTGTTGTGTACATTTAATTGTCTGACCTACAGGACTAATAATAGTACAGGTCCTTAAACTCAATATAGAGCTGAGGAATATGTGATACGGTGGTAATGCCTTTACTCCTAAATCAGGAGACCAGGATTCAAGTACCACTTGATCCAGAGGTATCTAATAACACCACCGAAAAAGTTGGTTATAAAACATATAGAAAGGAGGATTGGTGACAGCACTATGTCTCAACTACCCAATATAACATGTTTTTACTTCAATCATGGATAACAGGAGATTGTAGGGAAAGTTGAAATAAAAGCACTTTGTCCTTGGTGTTGTTTAAACCAATCGGTCCTTAATATGGACAATAGTATATTTATGGGAACCATTTGTTGAATGTAAGATGTTCATTAACTATACAGTGGTAAATTGGCATTATTGCATTCAAATTCTCATTAGATGGTAAAAAGAACAATCACTTGTAAATTAGCATATTAGATCAATGGATAAATCACATTTATATTTCAGCAGATAGACAGTTATTGGTGAAGTACAAATATCTTAAAGCCGGTTCTTGACTTATTAAATTCAAAACGTGGGGAGCATAATATTTTGTACAATGTTTCAAGGCAAGAGAATAATCTTCTAATCAGCTAGCATTGATCATATAACGATCTACATTCAATAGGAAGAATTGCATCCTGACCTCCATGATTCACAAAATAACCAAATTGGAGTTTGATGTGAATGGTTACACCTTGTTTGCAAATAAGAGGTATGAACAGCAATAGAAAGCTGCTCACTCTCAACAGTACTGATCCTAAACTGCACGTATCGTATGTCTCAGGGGATGCTAGGGAGGTGGAATATTCTCTCTACATTAACTGTTAGTGAAATTGTGAGCTCATTTTGATTGTAGAATGTACCTAGCTTCTGAAAACATGACTGACAGCTTAAAATTGAATTCATTTCACACTTGCTCTCTGACTACAATTATGATTGCTAGCCAAGTAAAGCTTTCCCATGCTAAATCAACTGTATCTCATTTACCCTGTTTGTTCTTCAGCTCAAGTTATTCATAATCAGAAACTTGGTGAAGCAATCCAACCAATTGAATGTTGATATATATATAGACTAACATAAATATAGTTTTCAGCTCGATGTCTTCACTAATGATTTAACATGTTAATTGTTGAGAATTTACTAAATACCACCACTGGGTTTCCTTACCTATTTTGATTTTGTTGAGAAGAGTAGATCTATCATCTCTCAAAGCTGGATACTGGAAGAATCCTTGACCTTTTATTAATCAATGATTATATCTTGAACTGTTATCCAATGAGAAGTCGCAAATGGATAAGAACTAAAAATCTTTTGTCAAGGATACCATCCCATTTTTATCACTGCAACTACTAAAGATAAATGTCTGCTTGAGATAGGGTGTAGTGAAGAATGAGACAGACAATTTGAGGAACCAATAACTCATTCTAGGAGTAGGGTTACAATATTGAATTTTGATTTCATGTCAACAGATGATACTATTCAAGCCATCAACAAGAATTGAATGGTTGCTGAAATAGGAGAAAGTATTTTTTTTAAACCTCAGCCATGATCATGAGACTCAGGATACAAATTTCTAGTCATTCATATGCAGTAGACAGCAATCAAAGTCAGTCAGCCATAAATTCAGTAAACTCCGCAAAAGTAGTTGGATTTTTTTTCCAACAAAAAAGTGGAATTTAAGGTTGTAGGGAGAGGTTTTGGTGAATGTGAGTAAATAGTAATGGATCACTATAATGTGTTACATAATTTACAACAAGAACATTTGGAGGAAGGTGTTTCAATTTTGCTTATTAGAACTTTGTTCGGAATATGTCGTCAATCATTGCCATTGAACACATTATAGATCGTTTTAACTGCCTTATTATGGTAACTTTGCATAGGATGACAAGTGGAAATATACTTCAGATTTCATACTTTTTAAAAATACATCTCCTGTGAGAGGAAGGGGTGAAGAGCCTGAAATTCTCAGTATTTAGCCTGATATCAATATCATATTCATTTTAACAACTTCAGTTCTGCTCCAAATTGAAAAACAATCATCTTCTGTGCACTACAAACTGTGTTAAGTAAAATTAAGCTAATAACATAAGTGATGACTATTGTGCCTGTGACTTTCTATTGATATTGGTGACTTTCTATAATGAATCAACAATATATCAACAAAGATGGAATAAATCCAGAATCCAGTTCTATTGTGCTTCATTTATGATCAGCAAAATATTTTTGTTATGTAATTTTCACTCTCTATTTTGTGGTTCTGGGTTTGCTCGTCAAGTTGGAAAGTTGCTTTGCAAACGCTGGGTCCCCTGTCTAGGTGACATCTTCAGTGCTTTGGAGCCTTCTGTGAAGCATTGCTGCACTCTGCCCTTTGGAATTTATTTAGTTCCATTCCTGGTGCTTCTGGTGGCCGGTTTCAGTTGGTCATTGTAGTGCCGGTATATTGGGTCCAGGTCTATGTGCTTGGTCATGTGAGCTAGGTCATGACAAGTCCTCACTGTGTTGTTTGTCTGTTAGGCATCTGTGGATGACATTGCGGGGATATCTGCTCTTGGTGAAGACTCTGCAAACAGGCAGACAAATAGCAATCCGCATCCACGAACACCAACGAGCCAATAAATCCCATGACCAGCTGTCCCTAGCAGCCATGCACGCAGATGACATGGACCACAAATTTAACTGGGACAACACAATGATCATAGGACAAGCTAAACAGAGGACAGCCAGAGAATTTCTAGAAGCATGGCACTCAGCCACGGACTCCACCAACAAACACATAGACTCAGACTCAATATACTGGCCATTACAACGAACAACCAGAACCGGCAACTGGAAGCAGCAGGAATGGAACCAAATAAATTCCATCTGACACAGTACAGCAGCACTTCACAGGAGGCTCCACAGCACCGAAGATGTCACCTAGACAGGGGACCCAATGTCTGCAAATCAACTTCCCAACTCAACGAACAAACCCACACCAACGACAACCCGAGCTACAACGTTTCGCATAAGCCTTGAACTCTCATTATTCCTTGTATTGACCTGTTTGAATTCAAAGCTCAAGTGCTATGATAAAGTTAATGCAGCCTGATGAGCATAATGACTAGATTTGAAATAAATGGAAGTTAGGCCACATTTAAACGCGTTAGCTTGAGCAATTCTAAAACAGTTCTTCCAAAAGGGCAGCTACTGTTGTATTGGTAATTAAATATAAAGCAAGTTTCTTTTTCAATTCTGCACAAAGCCTATTTTATGTCAAGAGTGCGGACTTTTTGTTTGGTTTTCAGACTTGTTCTCCAAATAAAATAGCTTTTAGCTCTGATGAAGAGCCATCTAGACTTGAAACATAAGCTTGCTGTCTCTTCATGGATGCTGCCAGACCCACTGTGATCACCAGCATTTTTTTGTTTTCAGTCAAAATAGTCAACTATCTCTTTCTCTATATCATCAAGCAGGTAGATGCCACTGTATGTTCTGGTTACCAGTCTGGGGGTGGCTCGTGGTTGGGGTGGTTCATTGCCACTACATTTTTACAATGAGTCACAACAAGCAGAGGCGCAAGTCTTGCATAACAACGTTCAGTTTATTGCCTGATAGCAACAGGTACAATTAACATTGATTACTTGTGCATAATTATAACTGTAAGGAATCTTGTATAGCATGTTTGTCTCTATTGAGACCTCATGCTAAACTGTTTCTTCATCCAAAGACATTGTGACATTTATCAGGCTCAGTGGAGCGAAGGCATATCCAACATTAACTCTTTCAGAGCCAATAAACTCTGTAACAGTTGCCACAATTAAACCTGCCTTCTTAATAATAAGATAAAATAGTGCCAAAATCAGACTCTCTCATTTAAACATACATCCAAAAAGACCTTGGTATTTTTTCCAACCTTACCAACAACCCAGTATTTAAACATGACAATGAGTGAGCTTAACTTTACCCTGTCTGGTATTCTCTTCCTGTACCTCTGGGGTAGCAATGCTAATGCAGAAGTGATACTGTTATGGCGGACACTGGTAATATGGAGGACACTCCCCTTCAAACAAATAACTTGGCCTGAAAGATATTACTCTTGTCGATATTTGACACAATTCTAGTCCTTTCACATTGTTGACATCACTTGAGAAGGAATAGATTACCCCTTGTTTTTTTTTCTAACTTAAGAATGTGGAGAAGCAAAGGATAAGAGTAAATATTTTTCTACTTTATATTAAGAAGAACCTTAATGTTGAACATGTAACTGAAATCTGCAGTTTTTAATTTGTATCTAAGATTTTGTACCAAAGATGGCGCTGGGAATGGCAACTTGTACACTTTTCACTGTACTCCCATGCTGGAGTACAAATGACAAGAAACCTAATTCTAGTTCTTGAAAAAAATCCATCATCATAGAGCAGAACCTGAAAATCTGAAATAAAACCAGAAAGCGCTGGAAAATATTCAACGGGTCGGATGTCGTCTGTGTAGAGAAAGAAACAGAGTTTACATTTCAGGTCTGGACCCAATCATCATGGATTGAGTTTTCATACCTTTTATTCACCCCTCTCCCAATCAGCAGCTCACTTGCTCTAGACCCATAACTATTCCCTTTGGCCCTGGAGCACTACCCCTTTTATCATTCCATCTCTTGTGCCTTCCATCCTGTTCTAGCCATGTAGGCATTTTCATCCTGTCTTTGCCCTTTCTAATCCTTGATCAAAACCTTATCACTCTGCCTTAACTTTTCCCAGTTGTGATGAAAAGTCACAGATGTGAATCATCAGTTGTCTTTCCTTCTCCCAATAGATATTGTCTAAAATGGTCTTTTTTCCCAGCATTTTTCCTTTCTATCATAATTCTGTACTGCGTGACTGACACAATGCAGATTGCAGATTGGAATTCTCTGTCTATCATGACTGCAGCCTACTCAGTAGTTTCTCGGGTTCAGAGTTCTTGCTATTTATGCATCAACTCAGTCCAGGAAGATTTGGAGGACCTGAATCATATTAGTCATCAGCAGTACAACACTATTAAAAATCTCATGGGTACTCTATCCAGGCAGCAATTTCTTTTCACATCCTTCACCATGGACCCATTAAAGCAGAGAGCTGAGTCACTTTTTTAAAACAAAAAGACTGAGTGGCAGGATTGTTCTTAGTTCAGGCTTCAACTAACAGTACCAACCAACATGATGTTAAAGATTCTGTTGTTTAATTACAGCAAGGATTTGTCATTATTTACATTGTGTAAGAGTGTTTGGAACATGGAGCCATCTTGCAATGATGTCACGAAGCTGCTTTTCACTGGATATACAACAAATATTTTATTAACCAGCACCTATGGGATGAGGAGTGTGCTGGTTCATCAAATATTCGGGTTGATCAAGAGGTCAATGTAAAAACACACACACTAAATAATAGTAGTTCAGGGGGCAAAGACATCATCTACACTTTATTTACAGTATACATAATTTAATTAATAATTCAACTTTGCTTAAATTAAAACTTACTCGTGGAGAGCTTTCTCACATGCACCCCTCAACTGACTACTGGGACATTGTAGTATTTGTCAAGAATTGACATGAAATTGAATCAACTGTTGATGTTTCGTGTGATCATTCAATTGAACAACAGGCATGTTGACATGGAGTTAGACAAAATTTAAAATGCAATAAATAATAGGACAGAATAATACACTAAACTTTGCAAGGTATATAATTTATGTCGGTTTATGAAGAGAGTTGGTTCATAAGGTGCCGGCTAAAACAAAGTTTGCCGTATCTTTGTTTCTGTGATGCAGTGAATTGGGCAATGTTAGCACTGCAGTCCTATTTTCTCAGCGGGGAGCTACCTCAGGAAAATGAACTAAACCAACAAACCTCTTGCCCTATCGCTCACTGCTAATTCTTTGAACAATTTCCTTACTTTGATAATGGAGTCACAAAATTGAATGAAATTTCTTTCCCCTTTAAACCAAACTAAATTCAGGAGATATTAATATATGCCCACACTGCATAAGCAATTTTCCTTTCTCTTTCACTTACTTAGCTCTATTTTTCATTATTTTCCTTTTGTGGTACAGTAAGTTACCTTGCTCAACTGTTTTCAAAGCTCCATGAATAGACAGGAAAATTAGGAGCAACGTCATTTTGCAAAAATAGTTGAAAACATTGATGGATATAAGATTTCCAAAGCTTCTGTTTTGAAGCTAAATCTCAAAGTCTTAAATATTTTTCTTTTGCATAAAATAGGAGAAATGAAAACTTCTACAGTAGCAGAGTGAGCTATGAGAGAAATGATCATTAATATCTCATATTTATAGTTCAAGAGCTATATTTGTAAAATGTAATTGATTTTGAAATAGTCATCATGAAGAGCAGAGCTAAATGAAAGTTCTTTCCTTCAGGTTTTCCTAGTGTCAAGTTGTAAATGGATGGATGTATTAACATGCTAATGCTGAATATACCTTTACTGGGTATATTTATGCTTTAATGAAGAAATCAGACCTCCACTCATCATCGTGGATACCTGAAGGAAAAGATATGATCATAAAGAACTAAGCAAAGAAAGTTTCATTAGTTAGCTTTACAAAGTAGTGATTTCTAACCATTGCAGCCGATGATTCTCTCTGCTCCCATTGCTGCAAGGAGATTTATGGATCATAACCTTGTACTGTGCAATGAAATCTATTATTTCTATTCCAGCCTTCATGCAGTCTTTTTTTCTATCCTGAAGGCAAATGTCAATTCATCAGCTCCTTCACCTCCACCACCTAAATCCTACTAAAAAAGAGTGCTGGACACATCTTTAGAAATTGTTGACACATTTAGGGGTGAATTTCCTCACCAGCTTTGTCACATTGGCCTTGCTGAATCAGTGGAGGTTTTTTTCTTTAATTAAAAAAGGAAATGTGGGTGAAAACTGTGGACCTTGCTTTCCCTGAATATTTTCCTATGATTGAATTGCTACTGGCTTCATTTTGTGAAGGTCACTTGTCAACTTCAATGGTTCATGGATCAGAATTTTCTTCTTTTCCCCCTGTGCTCCCCCATTTTAAATGCTCACATTAGATGATGTGAGGAAATTGCGTGTAGTAATGAATCAAGGAATAAGTACATGGTTTATGAGCCTCTAAGAGGCATGTGACTGTCATTTTAAAGATGCTGGAGTGACTAAACCATGTCCCCAATAGTCTTTTGATTTTCATTCTAGATCATGCTTGATTTTACCTGCTTATTATTGGGTCAGACCATCCAGAGATCTTTGTACTACAATCTTCAGCAGTCAGAGTAATTCAGAAGCCTTATTGTTTCCAATGACATTGACGTCTCTGCCCTTACTAGAGAGGAGGAAGAGCAGTATCACAGGTCGAAGGGTAGCAGATTCTGAAAACCAACCAGAAGAGGAAAGTGAAGGAGGACTTTGGTACTCTTGCCTTTATTGGTCAGTGCATTGAGTGTAGGAGCTGAGGTGACATGTTGCAGTTCTACAGGATATTGGTTAGGTTACTTTTGGAAAACTGCATTCAATTCTTTCCCTGCTGTTGGAAAGATGCTGTTGAACTTGAAAGGGCTCAGAAAAGTTCTATTAGGATGTCACCAGCTTTGGAGGATTTGATCAGCTGAATAGGCTGGAATTATTTTCCATGGAGCATCGGAGGCTGAGGGGTGACTTTACAGAGGTTTATAAAATCACGAGGGGCACGGATAAGGCAAATAGCCAAGTTCTTTTTCCTAGGAAGGGGAGACTCCACAACTAGAGGGCATAGGTTTAAGGTGAGATGGGAAAGATTTATAAAACACCTGAGGGTGGTGCATGTATGGAACGAGTTGCCAGAGGAAGTGGCGGAGGCTGGTACAATTGCAACATTTAAATGGCACCTGGATGAGTATATGAATAGGAAGGGTTTAGAGGGTTGTGGGTCAAATGCTGCCATATGGGACTAGATTAATTTAAGACACATAATCTGTATGGATGATTTAAACTGAAGGGTCTATTTTCCATACTGTACAACTGTGATGACTCCATGAATACTGTTGACTGGAAAATAGTGCCCTATTTACCAGTCCCTCACTCTTCCATTTCGAAGTTCTACCCAGGATATTTGCCATGAGCACCTCCCCGAAGGACTATACTCCTTAAAGAGCTTCTCCTCCAGACGTAATTGAGTTACCAAGATTCCAATATGAAGATCTCAAGTTGTCTGTCTGTGACTTATTACTTGGTGAATTGCCCAAACATACTTTCAGAGATAATGGAGATAACTATCATCCTCAAATTTCATAAGTCAGGCTCCTCCAACAACAAGTTTACAACTTAATGATAGTCCAATAAAGACTGTTACAATGTTTTAATCTGTTGACAGTACACAATTGAACATTGAAATATTGGAACGCAATATGGAATCTATTTGTCTTGTATTTTAAATGTATTCATTTTCATGTAAAATCTGTTCACTATGAGATATTATTTTATGTTTTCAGTTCCACTATTTCTTTAATATTTACATACTCAATGTCAATGGGTTAGGAAGCTAATTTTATCTATAAAATTAACATATTTGTGTGATCTCTGCTATCTTAACAGAAGGTTGCAATAAGCGATCAGTAGAAATGGTGTAGAGAAACATATTGACAGACATTTTGGTTAGGAGTGACTCTCAACCTGGCATGTAGAAATTTCATGCCTTCTTCATTATCCTCTTCTAGTTTGTTTTCAAATTCTGCTTCTCCCCCAAACTTAAAAATCATGCAACACCAGGTTATAGTCCAACAGGTTTATTTGGAACCATTAGCTTTCGAGGCTCTGCCTCTTCATCAGGTGGTTGTGGAACATGACCATACAATACAGAATTTTCAGCAAAAGGGTTACAGTGTCATGGAGTTATAATGATATATTAATCAACTTTAGTTAAAAATCATACACCACCAGGTTATTGTTCTTAAACAAATTCTTTTCCCCCGGTTCAGTCTCTTCCACTTACATTCAAAGTTCTTCTGATACGTTATGTAGGTTCCACAATTACTAGTTCTCTGGACCAAGCTACTTCCTCTTCACTATGGATGTGCAATCCATTGACACATCCATCCACATCCCTTCCTCCCCAAGGATGGTCATTGGGTCTCTGCTTTCTCACTGAAAAAAAGGCTTGACCTCTCCTATCCACCATCACCCTCCTGTGCCTAGTTGAATTTGTCCTCACTCTGAACAACCTCTCCTTTAACTTGTCTCACTTACTCCAAGTCAAAAGTGTGGTTCATGGGAATGAGCATGGTCCCAGTTAGATCTGACTTTTTGTGTTGTACATCAAACATTCCTTCTTTCAGTCTCACTCCAGTGCCTACCCAAACTCTTTCTCTGATACATCAGTAATGCCATAGACATTGTTTCCTGCTCCCAATCTGAATTTGAATGGTTCATCAATATTGCTTTCAATTTCTATTCATCTCTAACTGTCACCTTGCCCATCTCTGGCTCTACTCTTCTTTGGTTTGTCTGTTTCTATTTCTGAAGGTAGGATGTCCACCAATATCCAATACAAACTTACTGTCTCCAAACGTCACCTAAAACATGACTACACTTCCTCGTATCCTATTTCCTCTAAGGATTCTAGTTCAGATTCCCAGTTTCTCTATCTCCATCATATCTGATCCATTTATGCCTCCTTCCATTGGGATGCCTCCGATATATCCTCCTTTTAACTCAACAAAGGACTCCACGCACTATGTTCAACAGGTCGGGCTCAGTTGAAGACTCTATCTCCCATGCTTTTTCCCTTACTTCCAGGAAAATGAAAGGGACCCCCATGTCCTCATTTTCCAACCCAGTAACCTTTGCATTCAAAAAATCATTCTGTCGCCTTCCACAGGATACCAACACTAAGCATACCTGACGTGCCCTCCACTAATCAGTAGTCCACAGAGACGTTCCCTCGAGAATAGCTTGCCCCACTCCAATCTCCTCCATGGCACCTTCCTACGCAACCGGAAAAAATTTAACATTTCCCACTTTACCTCCTCACTGTCCCAGTGCGACAAACACATCTTCCACGGTGAAGTACCATTTTATTCATACTTCTTTCTATTGATTCAACTGCCTTCACTGCTCACTATGTGGTTTCCTATACATCAGTGTGACCAAACATAGAATGGGTGACCACTTTGTGGAACACATAAGCTCAATCTGTAGAAATGTCCTCAAAACTCCCATTTGTTTGCTATCTTAATAAAGCACCACACTCATACTAAAAAATTCTGCCCTGGGCTTGTTACAATGTTCAGATGAAGTACAACACAACTTCAGGGAAACTGACCTCATTTTTCACTTAAGCACCTTACAATCTCTAAAACTCAATAATGGGTTCCATAACTTCAAAGTTTGATTTTTGTATCCTTTTCTTAAATGCTCCAACCTCACCCACCCCTTCATGACCTCACCCAATAAGTGCACACTTGTCTTGTTGACATCTTTTTTGGATTATGGTGGTGCTGGAAAAGCACAGCAGGTCAGACAGCAACCAAGGAGCAGGAAGATCGATATTTCGGGCAAAAGCCCTTCAGTAGGCAATGATCTTTCTGTCTACTTCTGTTCATATATTCTGTGGGGTATCCCATTATGCCTGCAGAGATGCTGACACCCCTTTCTAACTCCTAACATAAAGTTTAGAGTCATGGAGATGTACAGCATGGAAACAGATGCTTCCGTCCAACTCGTCCATGCCGACCAGATATCCCAACCTAATCTAGTTTCATCTGCCAGCATCTGGCCCATATCCCTCCAAACCCTTCCTATTCATATACCCAACCAGATGCTGTTTAAATGTTGCAATTGTACTAGCCTCTACTACTTCCTTTGGCAGCTCATTCCATATGTGTACCACACTCTGCGTGAAAAAGTTGCCCCATAGGTCTCTTATATATCTGTCCCTTCTCACCCTAAACCTATGCTCTCTAGTTCTTGACTCCCACAGGACAGGGAAATTACTTTGTCCATTTACCCTATCCATGCCCTCATGATTTTCTAAACCTCAATAAGGTCTATAAGGTCACCCCTTAATCTCCAACGCTCCAGGGAAAACAGTCCCAGCCTATTCAACTCTCCCTAATGCTCAAATCCTCCAACGCTGGCAATATCCTTGTAAGTCATTTCTGAACCCTTTCAAGTTTCACAACATCTTTCTGATAGGAAAGAAACCAGAATTACATTCAATATTCCAACAGTAGCCTAAGCAATGTCCTGTACAGCAGCAACATGACCTCCCAACTCCCGTACTCAATACTCTGACCAATAAACGAAAGCATATCCAATGCCTTCTTCACTATTCTATCAACCTGTGACTCCACTTTCAAGGAGATATGAACCTGCACTCCAAGGTCTCTTTGTCCAGCAACATTCCCTAAGACCTTACCATTAAGTGTAGAAGTCCTGCTAAGATTTGCTTTCCCAAAATGCAGCACCTCACATTTATGTAAATTAAACTCCATCTGCCACTTCTCAGCCCATTGGCCCATCTGATCAAGTCCTGTTGTAATCTGAGGTAACCTTCTCCACTGTCCACTACACCTTCAGTTTTGGTGTCATCTGCAAACTTACTAACTATACCTCTTATACTCACATTCAAATCATTTACATAAATGATGAAAAGTAATGAACCCAGCACCGATCCTTGTGACACTCCACTGGTCACAGGCCTCCAGTCTGAAAAACAACCCTCCCCCACCACCCTCTGTCTTCTACCTTTGAGCCAGTTTTGTATTCAAATGGCTAGTTCTCCCTGTATTCCATGAGATCTAACCTTGCTAATCAGTCTCCCATGGGGAACCTTGTCGAACGCCTTACTGAAGTCCATACAGATCACATCTACTGCTCTGCCCTCATCAATTGTCTTTGTTACTTCTTCAAAAAACTCAATCAAGTTTGTGAGACATGATTTTCCACACACAAAGCCATGTTTACTATCCCTAATCAGTCCTTGCCTTTCCAAATACATGTACAACCTGTTCCTCAGGATTCCCTCCAACAGCTTGCCCACCACCGATGTCAGGCTCACCAATCTATAGCTCCCTGGCTTATCCTTACCATCTTCCTTAAATAGTGGCACGACCTCCAGTCTTCCGGTACCTGACAGTGACTGCCGCTGATACAAATATCTCAGCAAGAGGCCCAGCAATCACTTTCCTAGCTTCCCAAAGAGTTCTAGGGTACACCTGATCAGGTCCTGGGGATTTATCCACTTTTATGCATTATTCAATGTAATTTTGAACGGAAGCGTAGTAGCTTGTCTTGTTAACCTAATTAACTCATCATTGTGCTTTATCACATGACTAAAACCCATGTGGAGAGCTTTAATTACTCATTTCTGAATTATTTTCTTGGTGTGCTTTCAACATCTAATTGATTCTACATCAATCCCATCAACAAAAAACAGGAACCCAAATTGCCAGCCAGCAACTGACCTCCAGTCCCAGCCACCTTGAACCCTTTTTCTGCTTACCTGGAAAATAGAGCAATTTGCTTTATCCAAATATTACTTTACTGTGACATCACCAACTTCAGAGGAATTCTGAAACACTTGCCTTTGGACATCTGGACATTCCTGAAGTTTGAACTGCTGAGTGAACGACCTCTCACCGGACATTTTTGTCAATTAATATCTGCACTTTCGGTTTTAATATTCATAACAGTAAACTCATGTTTTCTTTCCTGTAGAGCGTGTGTGCTTGGATATATGAATAAATAATGCCTCTTATTTGAAATCAGGAGAATTAGCTGGGAGTCATTCACAAAACTGACTTCACAAAAAGAGGGGACCTAGTAAGCACCACAGAGCTCATTCCAAGTGAAATCATTTTGTTTACAGTGGAAGGTGAGGAGAATAAAGGGCATTCAATTGGTCCTTCACCCCTGCCTGTAATTATTCTGACTGAAAGAGTTATTTAGGCAGGGAGTGATGTGAATGTGGTGAATTGAGTAAAAGACACTGTAAGGACTTCAGTGGCAGACTTTTTAGGAGGTGGCATTTATTAAACACAATAACTGACCTCGATCTTTCATATAAGATCATTAAGCTTCTTCTCATGCTGCATTCATGTTCTAGGAGATGCCACCTTGCAACGATGTCTTCCGTTACCTTTTGACCATTACACCCAGTGGACAGCTTCCCCTCACCACTGCTCCTCATCTCCCACAGCCCCTCCTTCCCTGAGATTCCACTACCCATGCCTTGCTGAGGAAGGGTTCAGGACAGGTCTGCTCCATTCTGCTCCTTATTTTTCAAACAGGACCTCGAATGAAGCATCCATAAACCTTCGTACATGCTCACTGTGATGGTCAGCTCTTCTCACTCTTTCTGTGGTCAGGTGTATTCATCAAACATGTTGAAACATTATACCCAGAGCAATGCACCTATGTTTGAAAAGGTTCAGGCCAATGTGAAATGCAGGCTAGCTTTAACTACTATTCATATTGGGCTCTCTGCTGATGCATTAATATTGTAAGGAGTGCTGGCTGAGTGAAGCCAAAAGGCTAATAAGCAGACAACATGATTAGATTACCTGCACTGTGGAAACAGGTTCTTCAGCCCAACAAATCCACACTGACCCTCTGAAGAGCAACCCACCCAGACCCATTCCCCCCTGACTAATGCTCCTAACACTATGAGCAACTTAGCACAGCCAATTCACCTAACATGCACATCTTTGGACTGTGGGAGGAAACCCACACAGACACGGAGAAAATGTGCAAACTCCACACAGACAGTTGCTCAAGGCAGGAATTGAACCTGGGTCCCTGGCGCTGAGGCAGCAGTGCTAACCACTGAGCCACCATGCTGCCCTCATTTTGGAATGCTCCCTGCATTGCACTGAATGTGTACAAATTAACTTCAGAACCACAATTCCTTGCCCGATTTGGGAGCTAACAAATTTAATTCCCAAAACATCTGGCAAAAAATCTGATCAAATTGTTGGATTAGACAGCAGTGTCAGAAGTAGAAACTGGAAAATTAAGAATTGCAAATCATTTAAACAGGTAAATGGCTCAGATCATATATTAAGTTGTAAAGAGCACAGAAACATCAGTTTGGAAATTTCAGGGTCATTCATAATTTAATTTTGCATGGGACATTCTTTCGACTTTAAGGGAACTACATAAAGACAAGGTACACAAACTGCAGGAACTGCGAATGCTGTAAATCAGAAAAAAAAAAGTGAAATTGCTGGACAAGCTCAGCAGGTCTGGCAGCATCTGTGGAGAGAAATCAGAGTTAATGTTTTCAGTCAAGTGACCCCTCCTTAGCTCTGAATTTCTGTTTTTGTTAAAGACATGGTGCATTTTGACTTAAACAAGTAACATAGCCTCAGTCCCATTACAGGTAATTTCACAAAAAAAATGGAAAAAATGCTTATGAAACAGAACACTTTCTAAAAAAAAATTGCAGGATTTTGCACAATTTCTTTTTGTGGGGTCCATACCAGTGTAACAGTCCCAACAGAAGCAATGTGGAGTGATTCATGACATTGACTGTGACTTAAAAGCTTGGCAAGGAAAACTGAATATGAAAACAAATGGAAAATGAAAATAAGTCTACTTCTGTTTGTAATAAAATCTTTAGGTGGCCTAGAATAAAATCTCAATTTTCAACTTCTGTGGCCCATTAATTCTTTTGTGTAAAGATTACACATGAAGGGTTAATTTTTCTGTCCGATGTTACAAAATGAGCATCAGTGAAGTTTGCAGACTGTGTCACCCCTAGTGACATGATTCAGTATTGCAATGGCATTGAGCAACAGAAGCCTGAGCATCGACGGGTCTAACATTGTTAAACCCTCAATCAACGCAAAATGAAAATCAAGCAGCTTCTGTAATGGGTGATCGATCCACTCTGCTCTTTTAATGTCCTCAGACATCAGTTGGACTCCAATTTTGCCATCAATGCCCTGGCTTTATTGTAAAGCTTTATTCCCAACCATTGAAGCTGAGAATTGCCAAACGATAACTGTCAGGAGTGAGGCATAAACCAGTTGCACAATTTCAACACAGAACAATATGTTTTGTTCTCAAGAGCCTTGCTGAGTTTTCTGAGCTAGGGGCTAGGTCATGTTGCACGGTTCAGACTGTAAACTGAGCTACCCAAGATTATTTTGCTTTGGTGATCAAGGTATCTGCATGTCAGATTCAAGCATTTTGCAGCCGAGGCTACAATGCTAATTCTGTGCTCCCAAGAGGATCATTATCAATGACCATCAAAGGGGAACTACAAAGTAAGCAAATTTCATTTATGTAGCTCCTTCCACGTAGAAAATAACCCCAAGTACAGGCTCAATCAAGAAAAGGCACAAATCCTTCGCTTCCCTCGAAAGAAATCATATGGCAGAGGGGTTTCAGGTATCAAAGAGGCAGTTTTAAAGCCTAGCCTTATAGGTGCATTTGGAGAGTTTTAGGGAAATTCCTCAACAGACATCATGGTGCGTCAATGCTTTACTATTGAGTGTTCATAATGCACAACTGAAAAAAACTTTAATCACATGATTGAATGGGCAGCTGTCTGCATTGCATGGCAGCAAGGTTATACTTGACCATTGAACGACTTTCAAGGCATTGAAAATCTTTCTGTTGTTCAGTGACTGTACAGATGTTAATAAATACAGTGCATTTACAAGCTTCAAACAATCATGCTCCACCCAGGAAGCTCTCAAGTTCATTCTCTACTGCAAATAGGGAGCTCCTTGTGGTCAGCTGAGTGACAGACATCAACATGTCATTAACAGGCACCATCAATAACAATAGGCTGCATCTGAAATATTCTTTTGGCTATACGTCAGTTTAATTGAGCTTCTCCCCTCAAGGTGAAGCAAGATCTCTTGCTGTATGTTACCAGATGTGTCACATTAACTACTTACCCTGCCCCTACAGCATACTTCTCGCAAATTCTAGCCCCATTCTACTACTCACTATACCCTGAACAGGTTGTCACTGGCTAAATATCCTGGAATTGACTGGTGCTGGTGCCATCTTCAAAATGCCATTGTGATCTGAAGATGCCCTACGTGTTACTTGACATTTGGCCCGGACATGGCAGAAAAAGGGAAATTTGTGCTTTGGGTCGTGAGCAGGGACCTGGTGGTAGGACATCATCATCCCCCAGGAGCAACAGAGGAGATTATAACACCAGACCATGCCACCCAGGTCAGTGCTTCTAGAGGAATGGACAACACTGTCGGAAGTTGGTCAATGACTTTCTCCATCCCGTCAGCATCTATCTCCTCTACTGAATCCACCTCCCAGGAAGGCATATTACCTACCACTCTGACGATTGCCTGCAACATTTTTGTGCACCCACCCCAACCTCACAGACCCTGCATGCCCTCTGTGCTGCCCACTCACTCGCTTGGGACACTTCACTGATCTGCACCAGAAGTAATAGCTGTGCCATCTTCTTTAATGTTTGCCTCTCTCTAATTCCAGGAGGGAAACAGCCTACGGAAAGGCAGAAAGAATCAAAATTGGGGTGCGCTGCCTGTCATTTGGTTCCTCACCCTTAATAAGGAGAGCATCCTTACACTGACTGTCCTGAGAAGCTGACTGATCATGTCCAAGCCCCGGATTGATATCTGAGGCTAGCCTTGACTGACTGTGCTGGTTCACTGTGACTCTCTCTCCAGTACCTTGACTGAGAAATGCTGGATAATCGTGGTCTGTTTTCTGGCTTTGCGTCTGCACCAAATGGCAAGGCCTTGCAGCAGTGCTATGAGCCTGGCATCTATGGTTGAGAGGACAAAGAACAGAAAAGGTGAGGCAGGGTTGATGTGAGCATTCAGATAAGGTAAATGAGCACTCAGAGAGCAACTGAAGAGTCTTGAGCTGCAGCCTGGTCCATTCGATGAGAGCTGGATGTGTGTACCTTAATGCCCAATGTCCTCGCTGCAGCATACAATGACCGTGCAGCTTGAGGGCCAGCATTGAAGGGCAGGGGTATCCTGTACGTGGACGGGAGTTGCACCATGAGGGTTCTTAAAGACTGGTACATGTTGGATGCCAATTTCCATGAATGTGGGGTAAGCATGAACAGTGCCCATGGAGCATGCTCTGAGATGGCGGTGCCTGGTGTCCAACGTGGAGTTTCTATGGAGCAAACAGCAAAGTGAAGTCACCTGTTGATTTCCATGTCAGGAATGATCAGCGTCTGGTTTGGTCAAGGCAGATAGCAAGATAAAAAAATGAGGCAATGATGTGCAGGTCAGGTCTTTCATGAACAATAGTTCCCCTTCGTAGGCAACTCACTGCTGCCCAGTGACAATCTTGCCATGTCACTTAAAATTTAGTTGAAAGATACAAGTTGTTCCCAACGTTATTATAAGCCTTATTGTACCTGTCCTGTAATTCTACCATATTTCTTGCCATGTCTTTTAAGCCCGATATGTTTCTGCCCTATATCTATTATTGTTTGGGAATCACTGTACATGTTATTGTTAATAGTGTGCTAGATGGGTTTTAAAGCTCAGACATCAACTATGCCATTGCTACTGCTGACCAGCAAAGCAGATCCTAATGCTTTGACCTGATAAAATACAATCACTTTGACCTAACACTTCCTTCCACAGCTAAGTATCAATAAGTTTGTGTTTGCTACAATCTCGGTGAAGGCCATGAGGGAAGTTTACCACATTGAAGGCATTGTTTTTGTGTGTGTGCAATACATCTTACATCATTGCCAATGTTGCAACTGGTAGCTTGATGGCTGCAACTTTGTAACTTGTCAGACTGGCACACAATATCTTTCTTTCACATGGAGCTTCACAGTGATTAGCACTCCTGCCTCACAGTGCCAGGGTCCCAGGTTTGATTCCACCCTCTGGCAACTGTTTCTGTGGGGAGTTTGCACACACTCCCCATGTCGGTGTAGGTTTCCTCTGGGTGCTCCGGTTTCCTCCCGCAGTCCAAAGATGTGCAGGTTAGGTGGATTGGCCATGCTTAATTACCCGTAGTGTTTGCGGATGTGTATGCTTGGTAGGTTAGCCATGGAAATGCATGGTCATGGGTTATAGAGTGGGGATGGGTATAGGTGGGATTCCCTTCAGAGGGTCAGCATGGATTCAATGGGCTGAATGGTCTGCTCCTGCACTGTAGGAATTCTGATTTCCATGTAGTTCTGCTTTAATGTTGTTCCTTTCAGATTGTATTCTCTCCCTTTTGGGATTATTACTCACCCCCCCGCCCCTCAGGAAGATCTTTTCTGTGAAATCGATGTTTCGGGCAAAAGCCCTTCATCAGGAATAAAGGCAGTGAGCTGGAAGCATGGAGAGATAAGCTAGAGGGGGTCAGTGTGGTTGATTGGTGCGGGTATCTCGGAGATGTTCCCTAAAGCACTATGCTAGGAGGCACCCAGTCTCCCCAATGTAGAGGGGACCACATCGGGAGCAATGGATACAATAAATTATATTAGTGGAACTCCCCCTCCCCCTCCCACTCTGCCGAGGACATGGAGGTCCTGGGCCTCCTTCACCACCGCTCCCTCACCACCAGACGCCTGGAGGAAGAACGCCTCATCTTCCGCCTCGGAACACTTCAACCCCAGGGCATCAATGTGGACTTCAACAGCTTCCTCATTTCCCCTTCCCCCATCTCATCCTAGTTTCAAACTTCCAGCTCAGCATTGTCACCATGACTTTTCCGGACTTGTCCAACCTGCCTATCTTCTTTTCCACCTATCCACTCCACCCTCTCCTCCCTGACCTATCACCTTCCTCTCCTCCCCCACTCACCCAGTGTACTTTATGCTACTCTCTCCCCACTCCACCCCCCTCTAGCTTATCTCTCTATGCTTCCAGCTCACTGCCTTTATTCCTGATGAAGGGCTTTTGCCCGAAACATCGATTTCGCTGCTCATTGGATGCTGCCTGAGCTGCTGTGCTCTTCCAGCACCACTAATCCAGAATCTGGTTTCCAGCATCTGCAGTCATTGTTTTTACCTTTTATGTTATGGGTCAGGTCCTCATGCTCAAGGTTTAGATTTGTATTTCTTCATTACAGGAAAGCCATTGGGAGCAACACTCCCCTTCCCACAGCTGCTAAACTACACATTGGTCAACCCCTCATCATGAATAGCGAAAAGAAAGATAAACAATAGTTACTTATAGAAGGTGAGGGTAAGCAGTTTAGCTTGGTGTGTAATACAATAAAGGCATGAAGCATTTCTTAGAAACTGAATTCACTTGAAATTCTGTTTGCTGTCTGAAAGGATGTGAAGGCTCTTCATCTTAAAGACTCTCCAAATAGGGAGCTGAACTTTTGAGTTAGCCAAGGTGTGAAATGAGCTTGAAAAACTCTAAAGTTGTAGAACGTTTGAACCAGGAGTGTACTGACCTGACGTGGCTATGCTTAAGACACTGGTGTTAAACTGAAAGCATGCAACCAGGGCACAGGCAGAGGAGATTTTAAGGGAGAATTTTACCTAAAGTAAGCAGAAGGCTTAAGAAATCTTAACCCTTATAAGATTCTGCCAACTTCTGATATGTATCGGACTTGGGTCATTCTGAAGTGTGAAAGTCAAATAGATGTCGAAAAAACTTTAGTTAAGAAAGTTAGACTAACTGTGTTCACTTCACTTTTATTAACTGTAATGTAACTGAATATTTAAGGGAGTGTAATTATTCATATTCATGTTCTTTGATTTCTGTGCAAAAAAAATATTTTGCATTAAAGAGTGTGTTAAAGAAAGTTCACTGTTTATGAGATTACTCGGGTTTCCAGATTTCAAAGATAAAAAAATTGTTTCTGACCTTCATCAAAAATGATAATGACCCCAGAAAAGAAATCAGAGGGAATATTAACAGGGAGTCAATCAATGTATCTTGGTTGAACTTAGTGGTTATCTGAGGTGCTGTGTGCTGTGATTGACTGGTATCTCTCTGTGCCTCTTGAGAAAGGCATGGCCTCATAAGCCATGAATTTCCATGAATTCTAAGCTATTAATGGAGAAAAGCACATTTCCTTCAAAAAGGAAGTGTCAGACCCCAGTTTTATATATCAGGAACATGGGAAAACTCACTTTAAATGTAAAGATTGAAATATGACTCCAGTTCCAACTTGAAAATACATATTGCCTTTAACATAATAATTGTGTTTTTGTGCTTATACAAGCTTATAAGGATGGTGTGAGAGCCTGAGTGAGTGTATGATAAGTTGCGTGCAGGCACGAGTGTATCTACATTTGAAATCATCTCTCCATTGTTGTTTGATCGATTGATCTCAGCAGGTGCATAGCTTCCTTTCATGGTTTCATTTTCAAGCTAATGCCACTTGAATTGCAATGCTCTGATCACACTTTGTTTTCTCTTTAGTCTATGGAGAATCTTAGCAAACCTCTTCCTTTCACCTCCTGAAGAAATGTGCAGCCACAAAGGCAGTCACTTCTTGTTAAAATTATTTCCTATAACCAAGAGACCTGTGGAAATAATTTGAATCTTAGAGTTTTAGCCCCTACTGGAATTATGGAATCATTTCTTGGCCTGGAATTTGATTTCCAAATTAGTAGCTTTTCCAAAATGTTCCCATTGGCATTCCCCCTGCTGAACTCTCCATCCTTATGATCAAGTACCTATTTTGTCAAAGGTAGGATTTATATTCAGAGGGACGATAAAATAGATTAAAGAGAGGTTCACTGTTGCTTAGATTATTGTGGCTTCTGCAAGCACAGAAATGGAGAGAATATACTGAAGAAGAACCTATTCCTCAGATTCAAGTGGGGTTGCATTAAAGTGAGTGCTCTAAGGGTAAGAGGAAGAGGACAGTGTCTCCAACTAAGTGGGTGTAGAGGGAAGTGACCAATAAAATCGACAGTGGGAGTTTGATCCCTCCAACCTGAATAGAATTCGGATGTTCTGACCCTCCTCAGGTCCAGAATAGTGTAACATTTTTGAACGCCAATAACGCTGACTCCCCCTGTACTCTCATGCACAGTACTCCTGAGGACAACACAGCTTTGCAGTTTTGATTATTCATCTCTCTTCACATACGAAATCAATCACACATTAGATCAATGGATCGAACGACTCTCCTCACATAAGGAGCTGACAGCCTCGTGGTATTATCATAGGGCTGTTAATCCAGACACTCAGATCATGTTCTGGTGACCTGGGTTAGAGCCCCACCAAGACAGATTTGAATTTGAATTCAAAACAAAAAAAAAAATCTGGCATTAAGAGTCATCTTGTTGGAAGGACCCATCTGGTTCACTAATGCCCTTTCGAGAAGGAAACTGTCATCCTTACCTGGTCTGACCTACATGGAACTCCAGATCCACGGCAATGCAGTTGATGCTTAACTGCCCTCTGGGCAATTAGTGATGAGTATCAAATGCTGGCCTGGCCATTGATGCCCTCATCCCATTAATAAATGAAAAGAATACACATTCAAAGAATTGAGGCTCACGTTAACCTATCGCTCACTTGGCTTGATCCCTCAGAGTAACCCTGTGCAAAAAGGAGTCATTCCCTCCTCTCCAGCCAAACCATTGTGATCAGTCTCACCTCACTGCTTCCTCCCTTTGCAGGAAGGTGCAACTCAGTGAGAGGTGAAGACCCAAGTTGGAGGTAACTAGTGACAGGTCACTTGTCAACCACTGTCAATGCTTTCTCATCTGCTCCTCTAGGAAGGAGCTCTTGTTCCAGAACATTGGCAATGTCACTCACTCCAGCTAAATTTCTGTGTCCATCTCACCCACACCTTACTAACAGATACAGCTGAGGAGACAACAGTTGCTGTTGGACTCCTGTTATTTCCAGAGCTGTTGGCCCTTTTCTAAGGGCCAAGGTGGAGCTGTAGAAGGTGTACTCACTCAATGCAGCCAGGATGTGTCATTAGAGAAGGGCGAATGAAGTGTTTTGTCAAGTGCTTCAATCACCCCTCAACATTTTCTGAATGAAGAAGTACTTTGAATGGCAAATCTTCAGTTGGTCATGGCTTGAACTCTTCAACATGAAATGATCAAAGTCAATTTTCAATGGCAAGTTTATTCCTACTTCCTCTTTGACCCTGCTGAGGGGAGGCCATAGTACTCAACCCAGGTGCTGTTGGGAAAGAGGCTCCGAATTGCCTTTTCAGTGGCTCAATTGGTTCCCCACCAGAACCATGCCAGGAAAATCTGGCAGTGGGATGATGTTGGCATCCCAAACCATCGTCAAGTTGCAATAACTTAACACCTCACATACACCAAATCTCACCTTGACCTTTCTGGGAAATTCTGCCCAATTTAGATGTAACTGTCTGCTCCGAGTGAACTGTTTTGGTTAAATATTAAATGAAAATAAAAATTGCTGGAGAAACATAGCAGATATTACACCATTTGTGGAGAGAAAGCAAACTGAATGTGACCCTTCTTCAGAATTAGGAGTACCATGGAAAAAGTGGTATCTCTACTGAAGACAAAGGGTGGTGAGTGGGCGTGCAGCTGGAGATGGAGTTCAGAGTGAGAGAAAGAGAGTTTGGCAGAGACGGGTAACGGTAGACCTGGAAGAAAGAAAACGTGACAATGGGAATGATCAAGAGGTGAAAATGGGTTTACTGTACTGAAATCAGCCCATGTCATGACAGGGCCTAGGGTGTGCGGTGGATAAAGGACATGGAAGAGAGTCCTCAGGCAATAAAATTATTGAACTCGATATAGAGTCCTGAGGGCTGCAGGGCCCCCATGCAGAAAATGAGATATGTTTTTTTTCAGCATGTGCTGAGGCTTACTGGCACACTGCAGCAAGGTCCAAGACAGAGATGCTGGCCAGGGAACATGGGTTGTGTGTTGAAGTCTCAGGCAACTAGAAGTTCGGGGTCAGTTTTGTGGATAATTGCTCAGGGTCATTTTCCCAGATCTCCCCATTCCCAGCAATGCTATCCCTACCTATCACTTCCTCTTTAACCTTACTCCCCAATCTCCACCTGGCTTCAGCATATATATTCCCTTTCCCTAGCTATTATTAGCTCTGAAGAAGGGTAGCTGGGCCTGAAACATTAACAGTGCTTTCTTTCCACTAATGCTACCAGACTTGTTTATTTTCTCCATCAACTTCTGTCTTTGCTTCAGATTTTGAGCGTCTGTGGTTCTTTGTTTCACTTTTGCAGATACAATATTATTTCAAAAAGGTAATATACATAATAAAATACCACAAAGATTATCTCTGTCTCTTGAAAAACATTGATGCATGCACTGAATATTGATCACTGTCTTTTATATTAACAAAATTGCATTACAGCATTCATTTCTCCCAATAATAAGAGTCCTGGTCACATGAGATTAAATCATTCTTCTTTACCTTCTCATAAATCCACACTAAGCTAATAGATCAGCAGGGATCAGAGTACATTTACAATATTACACAATAAAGTTAAAAGGACAAAGTGGAAGATGGTGATTCTTACAGTGATGTATAATTTGTCAGTTGAAAAAACTGTGATATTGTTTGATTTATTGTGTGTGTTAAGATTTGTACAAAATAGCAAACATATAAGTGGTCTTTTGTTAATTGTAGGTCTCAGATTGAATTCAGACCCTCTCTGTGAAGCCTCCTTAGAGCTCTTGAAATGATTTACCCAAATCTTGGTGAAACACACAACCTTTTTATTTAATGCTGTTATGTCCAGATTATTATGAGTATCAACTGCAAATAAATTGAACAGGCTTACCAACAAATAATTTGTGCTAGCAACTCAGTCTCATGTAAAAACATGTAACAAAGTCGCACTGTAATTTACAGAAAAGTGGTTACATTACTGAAGGTGCTCGTTTTTGGGTGATACCTTGCAATACATTTGAATCCTCAGCATTACAAGATTTAGAACTTAATATTTACTACTTGATTAGCTCCCACAATC
Source organism: Hemiscyllium ocellatum (assembly GCF_020745735.1). Taxonomy (NCBI): domain Eukaryota; kingdom Metazoa; phylum Chordata; class Chondrichthyes; order Orectolobiformes; family Hemiscylliidae; genus Hemiscyllium; species Hemiscyllium ocellatum. The sequence goes on from NC_083414.1 coordinate 59,799,491, forward strand.
TCTCACAGATGGGAGGATGGCAATTGCCAAATCACAGTCAATTAGAAGTTGTATATTAATCAGAGAATACAGATGTGACTTGGTATACTCGATATTGAAGCACGGATTTTAAAAAAAATCTAGAATTGTATCCCTGACTTATGATTGCACACACGTTCCACTGAAAGGAGCAAATCTAGTTATTTTCAATCATTTTTAAAAACAATCCCAGAAACATGGCAATCTTTCCTTTCTGATCAAATGAGGAGAGACTGTTTTCAGTTTAACTACTGATTTACTTTAAAACCATAAAACACATAGGAATGCAGCAGCAATGATCCAGAGTTAGTTCCTGTCCAAAGCTCTTGCTCTGATTTCACTGTAAAGATGATAAATCTCATTAAATTAAATTAAATTAAATTAAATTAAATTAAATTAAATTTTCTGACCCAATAACATGATTAAATCATTCTTTACAGCCAGGAATTGCTATTGCTAGGCCTTATCCACTTATTCTTGCAATTCATTGCAGAGCTCATCCAATTTGTGGTTCCCATTTTCTCCATGTTGACTTTCCACATGCTTGTTACCTGGGTGAAATCCATTGTACCATTTCCCTGAAGTTACAGACCATGGGTTATGCATATAGCAGTACCTAGTAATATTCCTGGTTATTGCTTCAATGCTGACAATAAAATTATTACCAAAGCTAAAAATAATGTGTGCAATTGATGATAATAACGGTGTTCCTAATTGCCTAATTTTCTTCCTATTTGTGGATGTGATTGGAAGGCATCACTGTCAACTTGCTCAATGCAGGCTTGCGGAACAGTTCGGGGAACATCTCCTGGACAAACTCACCCAACAACCCACCGCTTTGTGGCTGACCTTTTCAACTCGTCCTCCCACTCCATCAAGGACATGCAAGTCCTGGGCCTCTGCCACCACCAAATCCAAGCCACCCAACAACTGGGACCCTCCAACCACACAGCATCAACATCGACCTCACCAGTTTCCTCATCTCTTCTCCCTCTACCTTATCCCAGATTCAACCCTCCAATTCGGCAGCAGCCTCTTGAACTGTCCTACCTGTCTACCTTCCTTCCCACCTATCGGCTCTGACTTATCACCATCATCCCCCACCATTATCTACCTGGAGCAAAGAACAAAGAACAAAGAAAATTTACAGCCCAGGAACAGGCCCTATGGCCCTTCAAGCCTGAGTCAATCCAAATCAACTGTCTAAACTTATCGCCCAATTCCTAAGCATCTGTATCCCTCTGTTCCCCACCTACTCATGAATCTGTCCAGATGCACCTTAAATGAATTTACCATTACTGCCACTACTATCTCTGCTGGAAATGTATTTCAGGCACCTACCACCCTCTATGCAAAGTACTTGCCGTATATATCCCCCTTAAACTTCTCACATCTCACCTTGAACGTGTGACCTCTCGTTATTGAATCCCACACCCTTAAAGCTTATATCTATCTACAGTGTTTATACCCTTCATGATTTTATAGACCTCAATTAGGTTCCCCCTCAATCTCCATTTTTCTAATGAAAACAATCTTAACTTACTCAACATCTGTTCATAGCTAGCCCCTTCCATACCAGGCAACATCCACGTAAACCTTCTCTGTACCCTCTCCAAAGCGTCCACATCCTTTTGGTAATGTGGCGACCAGAACTGTACACAGTATTCTAAATGCAGCCAAACCAATGTCTTGTGCAATTTTAACATGATCTGCCAGCTCTTATACTCAATACCCCATCCGATGAAGGCAAGCATACCATTTGCCCCTTGACCACACTATTCACCTGTGCAGCCACTTTCAGGGTACAATGGACCTGAACTCCCAGATTTCTCTGCTCATCAATTTTTCCGAAGGCTCTTCCATTTACAATATAGTTTGGCCTAGAATTAGACTTCCCAAAGTGCATCATCTCACATTTGCCTGGATTGAACTCCACCTGCCACTTCTCTGCCCAACTCTCCAGTCTATCTATATCCTCCTGTATTCTTTGACAATCCCCTGTGCTTTCTGCTACCCCACCAATCTTCGTGTCATCTGCAAATTTGCTGATCATACTGACAGTGCCCTCTTCCAAAGTATGTATGTATATTACAAACAACAGTGGCCCCAGCACTGATCCTTGTGGAACTGGTCACTTTTCTCCATTTCGAGAAACTCCCTACAACTACTCCTCTCTGTCTCCGGTTGCTCAACCAGTTTTTTTATCCACCTAGCTAGAACACCCTGCACACCATGTGACTTCGCTTTCTCCGTTAGTTTGCCATGGGGAACCTTATCAAATGCCTTATTAAAGTCCATGCATTTGACACCTACAGCCGTTCCTTCATCTATCAACTTGGTCACTTCCTCAAAGAACTCTGTTAAGTTGATAAGGCACAATCAACCCTGCACATGTTGCCAATCACTGACGAGCCCATTCTTTTCCAAATTTAATGAGATTTTATCCCTCAGTACCCTGTCCAGCAACTTTCCCAGTCCTGACGTCAGGCTCACTGGTCTGTAGTTCCTTGAAATATCCCTACTACCCTTCTTGTACAGGGAGACAACATGAGCAACCTTCCAGTCCCCCGGCTCTTCACTTGTGTTTAAGGATGCTACAAAGATATCTGTCAGGGCCCAGCTATTTCCTCTCTGGCCTCCCTCAGCCACCTGGGATAGACCCCCATCCGGTCCTGGGGATTTGTCCACCTTAACATCCTTTAGCCTACCCAAAATATCTTCCCTCCTTATGTCAATGTGATCCAGAGTAAACAAGGCCTATCTCTAATCACAACATTCATCATCTCCTGTTCCTCAGTTAACACTGATGTAAAGTAATTATTGAGAATCTCACCCATTCTCTCAGGTTCGACACACAACCTTCCTTCCTTTTCCTTTAGTGGACCAACCCTATCTCTGATTACTGTCTTGCTTCTTAGATAAGAACAAAAGGCCTTAGGATTCTTCTTAATCCTCCTCACTAAAGTTATTCTAAGACCCCTTTTAGCCCACTTGATTCCTTGTTTAAGATTGGTCCTACTCTCCCAATAGTCCTTCGAGGCCCATTCTGTTCATAACTGCCTGAATCTTATGTACACTTCCCTTTTCGTCTTAGCTAGTTGCAAGATTTCTCCTGTCATCCATGGTTCACAAATCTTGCCTTTCCTATCCCTCATTTTCATAGGTTGAAGATAGTGCATGTCCCTATCTTTGAAAGCCATCCACATCTCAAATGTGGACTTCCCTTCAAATAGCTGTGTCCAATCCACATTTCCCAGCTCCTGCTTAATTTTGATATAATTGGCCTTGGTTCAGTTTAGGACTCATTCCTTAGGACCACTCTCATCTTTGTCTATGAGTATTCTAAAACTTACAGAATTGTGGTCACTATTCCCAAAGAAATCCCCCACTGTAACTTCTACCACCTGGTCTGGCTCATTCTCCCTATCACCTTTCACTACCCTCCTATTTATCTCTCAGTTCCCTTGACACCCTCCTCCCCCCAACATTCCTGCTGAAAGGAAATGTTGACTGTCCTGCTCCTCAAATGCTGCCTGACCTTCTTATAGAATCCTTACACAGTGTGGAAACAGGCCATTCAGCCTGATGAGTCCACACCGACCCTCCAAACAACACCCAACCAGACCCATTCCTGTAACCCTGCATTTCCCATGGCTAAGAGAAAGTGAGGACTGCAGATGCTGGAGATCAGAGCTGAAAATGTGTTGCTGGAAAAGCGCAGGAGGTCAGGCAGTATCCAAGGAGCAGGAGAGTCGACGTTTCGGGCATGAGCCCTTCTTCAGGAATGAGGAAAATGTGTCCAGATAAAAGGTAGGGAGGAGGGACTTGGGGGAGGGGCGTTGGAAATGCGATAGGTGGAAGGAGGTCAAGGTGAGGGTGATAGGCCGGAGTTGGGATGGGGGCGGAGAGGTCAGGAAGAAGATTGCAGGTTAGGAAGGCGGTGCTGAGTTCGAGGGATTTGACTGAGACAAGGTGGGGGGAGGGGAAATGAGGAAACTGGAGAAATCTACGATCCTTTCTTTTCTCATGGCTAACCCATTCCTGAACACTATGGGTAATTTAGCATGGACAATCCACTTAACCTGCACATTTTTGCACTGTTGAGGAAACCGGAACACTCGGAGGAAACCCACGCAGACACGGGGAGAATGTGTAAAATCCATACATACAGTCACCTGAGTGAGAAATTGAACCCAAATCCCTGGCATTGTGAGACAGCAGTGCTAACCACTGTGCTGCCCCATTTGTTCTATTGTTTGTCCTCTGCCTCTGAAAGCAATGTACTAAAAAAAACTCACTCCTTTTCGTTTGGAGGAAAAGTCATTTCTGACTTAAAACATTAACTCTATTTTTCTCACTCTACAGATGCTGCTACATCTACTGAGTTTCTCCAGCATTCTCTCGGTCTGTTTCAGATCTCCAACATCTACTGTATTTTGCTTTTATGCATTACTACTGTATGCTTGCATGTGGCCAACAGAGAAAGTTGCAACAGAGGAGTATAAATTTGTTGAGATTACTGCTGTAACTAGAGAAGATACTTCTGAAAAATCATCCAGTGAAAACATATGGGTTGAAATTAGACATAAAAAAGAAATGATCACATCAATGGGATTGGATTATAGCTCTGACTTTTGGGTTGGCGGGGGGGGGGGGGCTCTATATGTAAGAATAATGAGGTTGTAATGGGAAGTGATCTTAAATTTTCCAAACATTGACTGGGACCACCATAGCGTTAAAGGTTTGGATAGTGAATAATTTGTGAAATGTGTTCAGGAATTTTTCTTTGTCAATATGTAAATGTTCCTAGAGCAAAAGGCTAACTTGACCTTCTCTTGAGTAATAAGACAGTGTGACTGACTGAAGTGATAGGAGGGGAACACTTTGAGGCTAGCGATCATAATTCTACCAGTTATAAAATTGTTATAGAAAAGGATAAGCCTTCCATGAAAGTTAAAGTTTTTAATAGGAGTAAAGCAAATTTTAATGGGATAAGATAAAATCTTTCAAATGTTGATTGGCATAGACTGTTCACAGATAAAGGGACACCTGACAAGTGGCAGGCTTTCAAAGGTGTGATAACAAGAGTTGAGAATCATTATGTTCCTATTTGAGTGAAAGGTAAGGCTGATAGGATCAGGGAACAGTGGACGAATAAAGATATTGAGGTTCTAATCAAAATGAAAAAGAATCATATTAGATATAGACAACTGGGTGCTTATGAATCTCTTGAACAGCAAAAATAGTGTAGGGGCAATGCTAAGAGGAAGATCAGAAAGGCAAATGTCAGGTATGAGATAGCCTTGGCAGAGAAGGTTAAGGATAATCCAAAGAGATTCTACAAGTACATTAAGAGAAAGGGAGCAACTGCAGAGAGAGAGAATAGGGGCCCTTAAAGATTAAAGAGCCTGTCATTGTGTGCTGAACCTCAGGAGATGGGAGAGATATTAAATGAATATTTTGTGTCAGTTTTTTAACTGCGGAGAAAGAAATGGAGGCTGAAGAACTCATGGAAATAAATGTTGATGTTTTGAAAACAGTTCACATGACAGAAGAAAAGTGCTGGAGGTCTTAAAAATATAAAAGGTGGATATATCTCTGGGACCTGACATAATATATTCCAGGTTATGGGAAGTTAGGGAGGAAATCGCAAGGCCCTTAGCAAAAATATTTGTATCATCAATAACCATGAGTGAGATGCTGGATGACTGGAGAGTCGCTAATGTTGGGTCCTTATTAAGAAAGAGATGTAGGGAGAAGTCGGAACCTGTGAGTCTGACTTCAGTGGTGAGTAAGCTGTTGGAAGGGATTCTGAAAGATAGGATTCATATACATTTGGAGTGGCACGGAATGATTAGGAGTAATCAGCATGGTTTTGTATGAGGGAAATCATGTCTCACAAAGTTGATTGAGTTTATTGAGGAAGTAACCAAGAAGAGCGGTAGAGGTTCTGCATGGTAGATGAATTAGCAAAGTTAGATCACATGGGATTCAGGGTGAGCTTTCAAACTGGGTACAAAATAGGCTTAATGGCAGAGACAGAAAGTGGTGGTGGTGCATTGTTTTTCAGACTGGAGGCCTGTGACCAACAGTGTTCCACAGGGATCAGTGCTAGGATCACTTTTGTTGTCATTTATATAAATGATTTAGATAAGAATACAGAAGACTTGGTTAGAAAGTTTGCAGATGACACCAAAATGGGTAGTATAGTGAACTGTGAAGAATGTTATGTCAGATTATAAAAAGATCTTGATCAATTGGGTCAATGGGCTAAGGAGTGGCAGATGGAGTTTAATTTGGATAAATATGAGGTATTGCATTTTGGTAAAACAAACAAGGGCATGATATATATATAATTAGAAGTAGGGCCTTAGGTAATGTTGAAGGACAGAGAGACCTTGGGGTACAAGTACATAGTTCTTGCATTACATGTAGACAGGGTGGTTAAGAAAGCACTTAGCATGCTTGCCTTCATTGCTTAGACCTTTGAGTATAGGGGTTGGACGTCATGATGAGGTTGCGCAGGACATTGGTGAGGCCACAGTGAGTGTGGTGTCCAGTTCTGTTCGCCCAGCCATTATTAAGCTTGGGTCAGAAAAAATTATCAGGATATTGCCAGGAATGAAGGGTTTGAGATATGAGGAGAGATTGGATAGTTTGGGACTTCTTTCACTAGAGCAGAGGACGTTGAGAGGTGACCTTATAGACGTTTATAAAGTAATTAGGGACATAGTAAAGGTGAATAGCAATTCTATTTCCCTGGAGTGGGGGATTTCAAGACTAGAGGGCATTTTTTTTAAGGTGAGAGGAAAATGATTGAAAACAGAAGTTACAAAGCACAACTTTTTTTTTCCTGATGAAGGGCTACTGCCCGAAACGTCGACTCTCCTGCTCCTTGGATGCTACCTGACCTGCTGTGCTTTTCCAGTACCACATTCTCGACTCTGATCTCCAACATCTGCAGTCCTCACTTTCTCACAGTTGATTGCAATTTTTGTTTTGACACAGAATTGTTCATGTGTGGAGTGAACTTCCACATGTGGATGTGGGTACGGTAATAATGTTTAAAAGACATTCATCTATGTACATAAATAAGTAATGTTTGAAGGGATATGGACCAAGTGCTGGCAGGTGGAACTAGTTTAGTTTGGGATTATGTTCGGCATGGATTGGTTGGAGTGAAGAGTCTATTTCTGTGCTCTCTAACTGGCTCGAGAACACAATAGCCAAAAGGGGAATTTTTGATCTTTTGACATTCTATTGATTAGATTTCAACCCATGATTCAGGTCTTTATTTTTGTGACAGATTTTGACACAGAACAAGGAGCAATAAGAAAAACTTATGTTCACTCGAAAATGTTTGGGAAATCTAAACTGTTCATAAAAATATTCGAAAGGGATTTTTAAGAAACAAATACAAAAGAGTAAAATTCAGTGTGTGGTGGAAACCTCAACCAAAAACACAAAATGAGTTCAACACGTAAAAGTCAAACTAAACCCCAATGAAGGGCTTGTGCTGAAACATTGACTCTCCTGCTCCTCGGATGCTGCTGGACCTGCTGTACTTGTCCAGCACCATACTCTTCAACTCTGACTCTCCGGCATCTGCAGTCCTCATTTTCTCCTAGGTTCTACTAGGCCTACTGGGTTCCTCTAGCACCTTCTGTTTTTACCTTAAAGTACAAATTGCTTCAAACTGAAGTACTAAATCACAAACTGAACAGGTAACGCACTATTGTACTCAGTAGGATAGGCAGCTAATGATTTTTATAAATCATCAAAGCATGAAAGACTGCAATAATACTTTTGAAGAAGTTCTAAAGGCTGTGCCTCCATAATTCATCAGCCTCTGGACCTAGTCTTTGTTGGACCAGACTTTACAAAGCTGTGCGAGGTCTCTTGACTGAATCAGCATCATGTTTAAAAAGTTAGGGCGTAGAAATGAAAAGCTGTAATTTTTGAAAATGTAAATGATCTCTTTACCCAATACAATTCCAACAGCTTTCTCAGCATTCCTAATGATTCTTCTATTTATGCAAGTGCAGACTTGGTACTTTACTATTGGTACCAGAAGCACTGAGGGTGCTTGGCCATCGTGAATGTCAGACTAGAGAGTGCCAGCTTGGGAAGGAGGGCAAAACCTGCATAAACGTTTGACAATTACCTTAATCTGAGAACTAATAAAATTTGTGCAAGTACAAGATTTAACAGACGTGTTCAACAGTTAGGGGAATCTGTAGATAATTCCAATAATAATCTCCCCAGGTTAGTGAATAATGGAGCTTTGAAACCAGAATTCTTAACATTATACGTTACAATGAGAAAAGATTAGACCTGAAGCAACTTATTCAGATAGCTCCTGAAGCCAAGATTAGAGTGAATATTTAGCTTATGGAATGCGCTGCGTAGAAATGTGGTGGAGGCAGTTCTATTGAGGCATTCAAGAGGACACTGGATATAACCATTTGAATAGAAATGGTGCAAAGGGATATGGGGTAAAAAGGACAAGAGACTCACACTAGGTAATGGAACCTCTGCAGGTACAATGGGCTGAATGGCCTCCTTCAGCACTACAGCAAATCTGAAATCCTCTGCAGTCAAAAAACTTTCTAGTGTCTGAAGAAAGTCAATTTACTTCCCCTCATCAGTAATCTGTGGTCCTTAATCAACAAATCAAAGGCTTTCTAAGTGTGTGCTATTCATTTATTGCCTCCTGCAAGCAAATGAAAGTATCCAGAGTAGGAAAATTGATGAACAGCAACTCCTGACTAGCCAAAAGGATAATCTCAGTACACCCTTTGGATAGGGACCATTGAACCACTTTTCCAATCTTTCCCTCCATCCAGGATACCCACATTTTCTTCTGCTTGTCTGTGTCTGTGGGATCGTCTTAAAAGTGGGCTAGAGTTTTAATAAGTAGAACCATATATTGTTAGTTAATAAATATGTTCTAACTACAGGTAATTATTTGTAATAAACAGCAACCATATTAAGTACAGAAACCTGGTCCATGTGTATTTGTTTACATGTTGCGATGACGCCAGGAATTGTTTTCCAAAGGTATGATCAACTCGGGCTTGTGGGATCGAGCAAAAATCCCCAATATCTAAAATACTGCACAACACCCTGGACTTTTCAAAAAGGTGATTGGTAGCCAGAATGAGTTCTGTGAAGAATTCACAAACAATTCACAGAACTGAGGTGGCTGTCTAGAACCATTGCTCAGCCTGAAATTCCAATTTACATCTCCTCAGTAAGTGGCCGTTCAACTGAAACTAACTTTTACACTTCAGGTTACCTAGCACAGACAGTATGCTGGACATTCAATCTCAGGCAAAATCCTTTCAGACATACTTTTAACAATCAGGACACCAATCGACCAGAAATACAATGCACAACACAGATTGGAGGGGAGATAGCAGGGCACACTGCCAGGCCAGATCTTACCTGAGAGAACCTTTTGCAACAACAAGCGTCTGCACAAACTGCTTTCCCACAGGCTCCACCCTTAACAAACAGCTTGGGAAACCAGTAACCACAGAGGTCCGACAGAGAAACTGAATTGGGAAGCCACACCAACAGCATCAGCAAAACAAAAAACATCCGAGAGGGGGGAAGCCAACCAAGCGCTATCCGAATGAGAGATTCCAGACATGGGCCTGTTCTGAACCAAGAGAACTGACAGCAAGAACCTCAGCAACTGGGAGCACTTTAAAACTGTGTTTTCCTCAGTGGCGAGCTGAAATTCCCGACACCCCAAGGTATCCAATCTAGTCAGCAGGGAGGGGAAGGTGGGTGATGACAGTGCATTGGGATCTCAAGAGTAGGAAGCCTGAATAAAGGTTTCTGTAACTAAAACTGTTGTTTTTCTGTTCTAAAAATGTTAAATCTAGCTAATAATATATTCAATAGTATTACTGTTCTCTGTATAGTTGATAGCGTCAATTTTCCTGTTTATTACATTTACCTGTATTTCTTGCATTATACTTACTTTCTGTATTGTGAACAAATGCAAAGATTATTTTGCCCTGAAACACTGGTCTACTGCCTTCACCATTTCACATTTCCTAAGTAAGCCCAGCGTCCAGAAGCAGGGATCTGAGGCCGATTTGAACCACTTAAAAATCAGAAAATAACCTGATTGCAAACCAGCACCCCACAGGCTTAATGGAATGAGTTTATGGCAATGATGGACATTTCATTAATTTTAACCTTGGTATAGGGACAAATGACAAGAGTCATTGTCTTATCAAATTAAATATTATTGTTGAAGTTACAGCATACAGTGATGAAACTACAGTCAGTTCTGCTATAATGTGGTAGTTCCGTTCTTGTGCAATCACTTGTTCTAAGAAAATTGTGTAATAGCAGCACCATTTATACTAATGGGGCTGGAATCATGTTATAACCAATGCACACTTGAAAACTTTGCACTTTAGAAACCGTGTCACATTTTCAACCGTGAAATTGTGTTACAGCAAATTTGTGTTAACAAAACGCAAATTATAGCAGAACAACCTACGTATGGTACAGATTGTTTAACTCCCAAGGAATGCGATAAGCAATTCTGCAATAAGAAGAGCAGAAGAGAATTAACAATTTGTATCCTATTTACTAATCAATGCTTCTCACTTGTGAGCTTGCTGACATGTCTTGACCTCAATATCCTTGAAGTAGAGAAAGTAAATCTAAAATCAGAAAGCCTTGTCATACCGAGTCTTTTCTACCAGAATCCAGCCAAATAACAACTGACTTTGGCACAAACTGTTGATGTTCAGGGACAAAAGCTAAAAGATTTCACTGAGCACCATGGACGATTGGTGGGACCAAAAAGGTCACGATGGGGTTCACAAAGACAGTGGTTGCAGTGGATTTGGAGGAAAGGCAGGTGGTTGACTTCTATAGGACCCCTCCCCAATGATTAACACCTATTATGAGCCCATCCACTGCTGCTCATATTAATCCAACAATGAGCAGTGGGATCATCATTCAGGCACTAATGATTCAAGCATCCATTAAACACTGAGTGCCTTTGAACAAAGGACCTTGCCCCCTTCCTTTCTGTACTAAATATGCCTCTCCTCCCAACGACAGGCCCTGCTCCTAGGAGCCTGCTAGCAAACATTCAAGAATGTCTTTGCCGTGCCCGCATGATTAGTCCATTAATTAATTTCAGCAGCAGAGGGCTGAGACACTTACTGGGCATTAGCAGCTACATAAAAGCCTCTGTTACACATGGGATGGAAAGATTGTCAATGGTCTGCCCCCATACTCACAGAGTGTGGTAATATACTCCACTTTGTGATTAAATAACATGCATGTAGGTTTGCTTGCTGAGCTAGCAGATTTGTTTTCAGACATTTCATTGTCCTACATTGGACAAACAGGCAGAAAACTAGCCACCAGGATACATGAACATCAATTAGCCACAAAAAGACATGACTCTCTCTCACTAGTATCCTTACATACACATGAGGAAGAACAGCACTTCGACTGGGCCAACACATCCATCTTATGACAAGCCAAACAGAAACATGCACAAGAATTCCTGGAGGCATGGCATTCCAACCAGAACTCTATCAACACACACATTGACTTGGATCCCATTTACCACCTCCTGAGAAAAAGAACAGGAAATTACATAATCACAGGAAATGACATCAGCAACTCAAGAAAAACCTGAACACACAAATAGAAAGTGAGCCATGCCAACGGTGCTTCATCTGGAGGCTCACCGATTATGTTACCTAGCATGGTGACGAAGCGTCTGAAAATAAACCTTCCAACTCAGGAAACAAATCTATATCCAGAACCTCAACCTGAGTTCCGAATCTTCTTGAAACTCATTAAATAACATGCATGACACAGTCACCATCATTTGATAAGATAATGTCTGGATGGTGTCCAGCTTCTTGAATGCTGTTGAAGCTGACACATGAAGGAAAGTGAAGAATATTCCATCACACTGAATTGGGCCCTGTAGATGGTTGACATGCTTTGGGGGAGACATAAGGTCAGTTAATCAGTGTAGGATTGCTAGCCTCTGAGCTGCTCTTGCAGCCACTGTATTTTATATAGCAAATCATAGAGTCATAGAAATGTACAGCATAGAAACAGACCCTTCGGTCCAACCCATCCATGCCAACCAGATATTCCAACCCAATCTAGTCCCACCTGCCTGCATCCAGCCCATATCCCTCCAAACCCTTCCCATTCATAAACCCATCCAAATGCTTATTAAATGTTGCAATTGTACCAGCCTCCACCACTTCCTCTGGCAACTCATTCCATACATGTACCACCCTCTGTGCGAAAAGGTTGCCCCTGAGGTCTTTTTTATATTTTTCCCCTCTCAGCCTAAACCTATGCCCTCTAGGTCTGGACTTCGGGACCTCAGGGAAAAGACTTTGCCAATTTAACCTATCCATGCCCCTCAATTTTCTAAACCTCTATAGGATCACCCCTCAGCCTCCGATGCTCCAGGCAAAACAGCCCCAACCTATTCAGCCTCTCCCTGTAACTCAAATCCTCCAACCTGGCAACATCCTTATAAATCGTTTCTGAACCCTTTCAAGTTTCACAACATCTTTCCAATAGGAAGGAGACAAGAATTGCACACAATATTCCAACAGTGGCCTAACCAATGTCCTGTACAGCCGCAACATGAATCCCAACTCCTATACTCAATACTCTGACCAATAAACGAAAGCATACCAAACGCCTTCTTCACTAACCTATCTACCTGAGACTCCACTTTCAAGGAGCTATGAACCTGCACTCCAAGGTCTCTTTGTTCAGCAACACTCCCTAGGACTTTATCATTAAGTGTATAAGTCCTGCTAAGACTTGCTTTCCCAAAATGCAGCACCTCACATTTATCTGAATTAAACTCCATCTGCCATTTCTCAGCCCATTGGCCCATCTGGTCCAGATCCTGTTGTAATCTAAGGTAACCCTCTTTGCTATCCACTACACCTCCACTTTGGTGTCATCTGCAAATTTACTACCTGTACCACTTATGCTTGCATCGAAATCATTTATGTAAATGACAAAAAGTAGAGGGCCCACCACCGATCCTTGTGGCACTCCACTGGTCACAGGCCTCCTGTCTGAAAAACTACCCTCCACAACCACCCTCTGTCTTCTACCTTTGAGCCAGTTCTGTATCCAAATGGCTAGTTCTCCCTGTATTCCATGAGATCTAACCTTGCTAATCAGCCTCCCACAGGAATCTTGTTGAACGCCTTACTGGAGTCCATATAGATCACATCTAACACTCTGTCCCCATCAATCTTCTTTGTTACTTCTTCAAAAAACTCAATCAAGTTTGTGAGACATGGTTTCCCATGCACAATGCCATGTTGACTCCCGAATCAATCCTTGCCTTTCCAAATACATGTACATCCTGTCCCTCAGGATTCCCTCCAACAACTTGCCCACCACTGAGGTCAGGATCACCGGCCTATAGTTCCCTGGCTTGTCTTTACCACCCTTCTTAAACAGTGACATCATGTTTGCCAACCTTCAGTCTTCCAGCACCTCACCTGTGACTGTCGATGATACAAATACCTCAGCAAGAGACCCAGCAAATC